>NC_091801.1:52685000-53050000 GCF_041296235.1 Equus asinus
AAAACACCTTCCCGAATGAATTTTCCTTCAAAATAACATATTTCAAGTTTTAAATAAAATGATACTATTTAGAGGAAGTCTTTGGATGTTTGGCTAAATTGTGTGAAGAATCTAAAATTAGCTTTATCTGGGTATAAGATATACTTTTCAAGAATGCTTTTCTTTTTTTTAATACAATCTTTGTTCGCTGAAGAGTGCGACTGAATACGTTAACTTTGGAGCCCTTATTCTCCAAATAGTATTGGATTTTTCCTTTGGAGTTTTTGTTACTCTCCTAATTCCAAAGGGCTAGTGGGACATTCAGAAGAACACTGCAGGTATTTTTGAAACCCTGTCTGATTCAGCGCCTGCCACAGTGTGAAATTATCAGTTCATTCTCTTACCAAATGAACAGCAGCAAAAGTCCGTCACTTCAGTCACCAGAGAATGTGTTTCCACCATAGATAAAGGGGTAAGTATGTATCATTCAATAAGGTTACATTTTAAAAGCTGAAATGCAATTAAATTAATAAGCTCAGACATGGCGTTATTTGGCATTCTAGGAAGAACTATCTCTTTAAAGGTATTAGCATAAAGATAGCACATTTGTTTATTATGCTTCCAAATCAGCTCCTAGTATCTCTGCCACAGGTAACAATTGACTTTTCAGGCTTCAAGTTAATAGCCTTGTCTCTTGCTTGTAGGGATCAATATTAGTATTAATTAATCACCATTATCGGCACTAGGATCTGGTTCTATTTGTTGTTACATCAGCAAAATATCAATATAGAAAGTGGACTCTCTGATCGTCATGGCAACTTCATCTCTTGGGTCAAAGAAAGTTTATCTTATCTGTGCATAGAGAGTGGCAAACTGTTTAGGGATCTAGTTTGAACTCTAAGAACATTGATTTAGTTTTTGTTTGCGAATAGAGGCTGAATTCCAATCACAAGGGGGATAGGTAAGATTTAAATATTAATGCCGAGAGGCTTGTCTGAGAGGGTGTCATACCTTTACTGTCAGACTGTCTTTTTGAGATGACAAAAAGGTAGAGAGGAATTGTCTAATCAGGATTATTTAAAGCCTTAGTAATTTGTGCTTTTGACAAATACTTCGAAAAATGAATATATGACAATTACTAGGTAGAATTGGTTTTGGTCAGGATTTCAGAGGTTAAAATAAAAGGCTCTTATTTTTTCTCTTTCATCCCTTCTTTCCTGGTCCATTATTATGATACTCACTATTTTAAAAAAGTATTTTAGAGGACCAGTTTTGCCCCATGATGGGTGTGAGATAACTAATCCCAAGCTTGAGGGCAGAGAGTTTGCTTTGGATTTTCAGGTCCAAGGGAAAAATTTCTCTGGGAATATTTTAATATTAACACATGTTCATTGCTAATCATGGAAATCCTAAAGCAATAAGCTGAAAGGATACATGTCTTTGAAGAGTGTTTGCAAAGATAATAGATTATAAGTTACTAAACTCAGGAAACAAAATATATGCTATTTTGTTGCTATAACTAAGATCCAGTGATCATTTAAAATAAACATTTTTTTTCTAAATCAGATCATGGAAAATTCATCTCATTCTTCTTAAAAATTATGCTAAGGAGCAAAACCAGATTTAGAAATCGTGCCTGAAATACTCTACTCTAAAGTTTGTGGGAAATAAACTTAACTGTGTTTGTGTATGGGGAAATAGTATACCTATCTCATGATTTTGGAGCCTTTAAAAATGAATGTCGAATGCCTGGTAGCTATAACCAATGCTGTATAATTATTTATTCATTCCAGGCATTGTCCATATGATAACTGAAAGTCAACGCTTTATATAGTCTGCTAGGCAATGCTGTTTACTATTTAATATTCTGGTAATACCTCCATTGGTGTAAAATAAGGAATATGTTTATTAGAGGCACTAGTATAATATTTAATATTAAATAGACCTTCATTTCATCTGGGCGTCTGCCACTGACTGCTTAGTTTTGTTTATTTGTGAAAGTGCCCCTCTTTGAATTGCTAGAAGTTGTTGAATGGTGTTATTCTGATGTTTTCTTGTACATGATGTGGCTTTTGGTAATGTCAGATTTATCATAAACAACCATCACAAATATATATATATGATCTAATAGCTTATATATAGGCTACCACAAGTATATGTAATTATAGCCTACACAAAAGCTATAACACCTAGCTTTTGTGTAGGCTATTGAAAAGCTATTTTTAGAGTTTTGTTTCAGTTTTAAAAGCCTTCTAAAAATTATTTTTGTATGGGCATTTATTGAAGATATATTGAATGTTATTTTTTAGCTGATTTCCTTCTTAGAAAGATAAATTCTTTTGAAGATATGAATTACTCTAATCTACATATGGAAAACTTGGATGAGCATCTCTTATTGAGACAATGAAAGAGAATTTTCAAAGGCATGTATGTAATATGGTATGCGGAAGCTTTCTTACAAGTGTGAGTTACTTGACATAGATTTGTCAGCCATAATCTCTAAAATTCTTTTATTTCTTACAAAATTTGTGCGTCTTTAAACTTGAATAGAGTGAAGAATTAATTACAAAATTTAGAGTTAGAGACAAATATTTGTCTTTCATTGCCTACTAATATGGAACTTTTAACTTAATTCTCTTGTTAGTTATTCCTTTGGAATAGTGAATAATACTGTATTCTTTAAGAAAGACTTGAATTTGCTTCACTGTGGTATATTCTGAAATTATTGTGAGCCTGAAATAATCTGGAGATTAGAAGATTAAAAATAGTGAATTGGAAATTCTTCAAGTTCAGTTGAGGGCCAGATTTCTCTAAGTTATGCAAAGGTAGCTAAAAATCATATGCTATTAAGTAGTTCTAAAAATAATAAAAAATAACAGCAAATACTAATTAAATATGCTTAGTGTTGTCCAGTATCCTCTTGCATCCTACGTTTAGACTAGGTAATTTGGAAGAGTGGTTTTAAATATTATCAGATGATTCACTTAAAAGATCTGATTATTTATAGTTAAATGATAAAAATTTGTGTCACTGATTAATTGTAGCATATTTGGAATTCAGGAAATTTTTTACATGGATATTTTCATTCCTTACAATGGTGTAAAAGGAATAATGTTTTCATATCACAAGTAGAAACTTGTGTAGCTCTTCATATCTAGTGCCTCCAAAATGTAAAATGCCACATGGAGGTAAACCTCCTTGCTTACTGTGTGCGCTACGAAGTTCAAAGGCGTTTTTTTTAATAAAATTCTTTGAGTTCAGTGGGAGTCTTTTGGAATGATGTACAAATTGTTCTTATATTTTCTCATTGTGTACAAGTTATTTTTATGGTGTGCATTTTCATCTATGTCAAAATACATCAATGTAGCACTTTGTGGTTTTTATAGCCTATGCTTATATGTGTAAGGTATGTATTTATGTGAATAAATTCTCTGGATAAATTTTATGCCGCTTTTAAAAACCTTTCAAAATATAGTAAGTAAAGATTTTAATGAGAGATGGATGGCACATTGACAACTTTGCCTCTTAATGGAAATCTTATATTCATTGTGAAAGTCGTTGTTTTGATTTTAAGGAAAATCTAAAAATTTAACTAATTGCTCCTTGAAGAAAAAAGAAGACTAAGTTAAGCAAGTAGGCAGTTACTTACATTATCATAGAGTACTTCCATAAAATGTATGTATATTTTGCTCTTCTCAGTTTTGTGTAAAAATTATGTAACAGGTATATGCTTTGAATTAAAAAATTTCAAGTTCGTAATCTATGTCACAGTTGTCTCCTTACCTAACTAGTTTATGTATAGGAGTTTTTTCTGTATATCATTAGAACAGTGGGCCAGCTAATGTGGATTTGGCAACAGCATTGAAGGTTTAAACATTTTTTTCCTCCAAGACTCAAGTCAATACAAGTAGATAAAAAGGCTCTTAATTTCTGAATTGTTTTTATTTATTTGGGATAAAACTGTCTGAATTTATATTGTGCACATTTATCAATTAGGTCTTCATTCTCATCTTGAAGTGACAGCCTGAAATTCTCATTTTGATAGCTTTTCTGCCTACACTGACATAAAAATAACCACATTTTCCAGTGACATTTGACTTGTACCTAAGTACTCTTGCATATTTTGAATGAATTGGGCCTCCCACAGCCAAGAACAGACTCAGTGTGCAGGGGAGACTGACCAACATGGGGCTTGTGTAAATCTGAAATATTCAAGAGTTCATTTGCAAATATATTAGGTAGCTGCTAAAAATATCACCCCACTTCTTAACAATGTGCATCTTGGACAAACAGGCGCATATTTTGTCGTCAAGTTGCTTAAGCTTCTAAAGTCAGGGCTACAACTGGGTCAGATGATAAGATGAGCACAACAGAGAAACGAAGAGAGCGTCTGATAAAACCTGATTGATTGATGTCTGGCTTCCCCACCATCACAGGCAGTTGACAGTTAGTTTGGGATCAGATGATTTGGCTTTTGCGATAGAAGATGGGGCCTGGTAGGCAAGTCTGAAGGACAAAAAGGTCGGTTTCTGTGTAGTGTCAAGTAATGCCGAGCTCCCACAAGGTGGGACATTATTAATATTTCATTCTTTCTTTTTTAGGTCCAGGCCCTAACATTTGATAGTCACTTAAAGGCATGAAGATTCAATCTACCAACAGAAATGTGTGACTACCTTCCTGTTTTATTTAATGCTTTTACATTGTTTGTTTTATAAAGGGTGAGGGCATATGTTTATTGAATAATTATGTGATATTTTATATGATACTTCGCAATATAAAATGACTTTTGTGTATTTCATTTTATTAAATCTTATGAGGTAAAAATAATAATAACACATAAACTGGCCAAACTTAATATTTAAAAAATACTTTGTATGGAGAAATACAGATTTCCTGAGGGGAAAATTGCAGTATAAATTAATATAGACTTATCAATTCCAGGTGTTTGGGTATTATAGATTATGAGAAGCTTAGGTGAAAAAATATTCTAGTACACATTTTAGACATGTCACAGTTTTGGAAAACCTTGGTTGGCACAATAAGAGGACTCTATATTTTATACAGGTCTGTGGTTAGTGAATGATTCTGCTGTAATTTTCTGAACTTTAATCTTGCTGGTGGTGATAGGATTGTTAGAATGGTTTTTTGTATTTTAATCATAGAAAACCCAAAATTCTTGACACGTATTAAAATCACCTTAAAAATATGAGTTAGGTGGTTTATATGCTACTAGAGAACAACATTGTAGATTACTTTTGAGTTTGAACTTAATTGGTAGTTAGGATAAATATTCTCAGAAGAAGGAAGGAAGGAAAGAAAGAAAAAGAGAAAGAAAGAAAATCAGAACAGCCAGTTTTAGAATAAAGTATTTTCCAGTGTTAGCCATGAAAATTAGTATAACTGTTACAGTATTAGAATTTGGACAGTTTGGATTTGAATTTAGATTTAGGACAGTTTCATAGTCTCTAGAAATCCTTTAGGATGTATCACTTTTCTCTGAGTTTTAAGGGTCAGATCTCCAAAGGACAGTTGGGTCTCAGCTAATACTGTAGGCTTAATATCAGCAAGATGAATTCTGCAAGGTGCTGTATTGCTGATAGTATAAGTGGAATACTGTATGAAAGCACTTGCACCAAAACCTGAAGTGGTACTCGTAACAAGTGATCAGGAAAGGGGGCTGATGGCCATTTCAGTAGTGATTAGTAATACTTCCAAGAAAGGTGCCATAAGAAAATCATCTAGTTTCTTCTACATACATTTATATGGAACAAAACAATTAATCTATCATCTATCTATCTATCTATCTATCTATCTCAGGAGTAATGAGGAATCATTTTAGGTCTGGTTACAAAAGCTTTTGGAGGAAAGATGTTTCAGATGTTTTAGTGATCCTGTTCTGTGGTCCAGTAGTCCTCTACTTGTGGTAGCTAATAATGGTCAACACTTTTGCTACATCAGGGAAAAGAGAACACAAGTGAATTTCCCTTGCACTATTGCTGTGTAAGTCTGTGATACATTTCACAATTATTCAGTAAAAGTGGTGTTTCGTTTTAAGGTTGTGTAACAGTTGTTAAAGGCAAATTGCTTCGGTACTATTTAGAATTTTGAAGTATCCATGAGCAGCTCTGTAATGTTTATTGACTTTCTTTTTTGTTTGCACACACATGCACACAATATCATTGTTTATCTAATACTTTCTTCTCAACCCTTTTATTCCTTCGGTATTTTTTGCTTGTTTGCTTCTGTTGTTCCATGTGGTTTTGAACTTCATGTTTTTTTGCATATGGATAAGATGCATTTGAAAATACCTTATTATACATTGATGATAATTGAGTTGACAAGTGAAAAAAAGGTCACATCATAAAAATTATTAAGATCAGCAGTCCTTATAAATGGAAAGTAGCAATCAGCTGTTTGGTCAGCTACCCTGCAATTTCTGTTGTTCTGTGACTTCAGAAATCTCCTCTAAGGAAGACTGTGAGTTTGAGGTGCAATGGCTGGCCTGATTAGTCTGACATTTGCTTCCATGTTTTTTCGCTCTTGGTTTGGAAGTTTACATTTTGAAGAAAGGAGAAGAATAGGATTCAGGTGCGGGATGGTACTAAGGAGGATCTTTGGGGTTTTGTTTTCTCTAAACTGGTTAGTACCACTGTTCTTTATATTGAAAAATAATCTCTTAGGTATTATATGATGTGAAACGGATGTTGACTGTATGTTGTTCTTATTATCCTAAGGAAGAAAAAGTAATTATGTATTGAATCAGGAATTTTTAGCTTGAGATCCATACCAGACATTTTATGCAAGGTTTTGTGTATTCAAGAGTTTTTCTAAGAAGAAGTTTTTGTGAGCTACTCAGTGCTTCTCCGTTCCCTGTTACGTTATTTTTCTAGATTTCCTTATGGCTGGCTTCTTGTCATTCACTTCTCACTTCAAATGCATTCTTCAAAAAGGCCTTTCTTAACCCCCTATTTGGAGTTTTCTGTCACCCCTACATGCCTCAATTTGCTCTCTAGTCTGTTACACTATTTTATTTTCATTACACTGATATTTATGTGAAATTACCATATTTATTTATTTGTTAGTAGGTTTACCTGTTTATTAGATGATTTCTCACTAGAATCTGCGCTCGATGGGCAGAACCTGCTCTTGCTGGCTTCTGTGCTTCCAGTTGCTAGAAGAGTGCCTGGCACGTAGCAAACACTCAAAGAATATTAGCTGAATAAATGAATGAACAATTTTTAAAAATCACCATTATTTCCTGTGGTATATCTTTTAACAAAGGTAGTTTTGCAACTTTCCACCCAAAAGAAAAAAGTTACCCACATGCCTTAAATTTAAATTAAATTAGCTATTTCTTCATTCAATAGTTGTTAAGCAAACATAGAGCAAATACCAGTTATGTGTACTGTGTTAATCCATGAGGAGGGAAGAATACAAGAATGAACAAACTGTGGTCTGTCCCCTCAGGTAGCACATTAGATAGTGAAGGAGAAAGGCCCCATTACTGTACACTGTGGTATAATCGTGATAGATGGAGGTATAAGGTGATGTGGGCATTAAGGTGCCTAGGTGAGTTGGCCTCTAGGAGGAGGTCTTGCTTACCCTGGGTCTTGAAGGATGAGTAGGAGATCCAGTCAAGACAAGAGGGACTGCATCCCAGCAGGATCAACAAATGCAGAAAGGCAGTCAAGAACATGGCATTTTCACGGTCCAGTGAATAGTTGTGACCAAAGATGAAAGTACGTGGAAAAGAGTGACAGAGAATGCAGCTTGAGAGTTGATTAGGGACCAGATTTTTAAAGGGTTTGTGTGCCACGTTAAAGAACTTGAACTTATCCTTTAAGTAATTGACAGTCAATGCAGAATTTGACAAATAGAGCCTGATTAGTGTATTTGGAATGCGCTTGATAATTACGTGGCCTTACCAAATCACAATTTGGTAATAGAAGAGGACAAGGAGCTGTGAGCTGACAGTGGGGTTTAGTCCACTTTCATTTTGTTAAATTTAACAATCATTGCTATCTTAGATTCAACCTCAGACCTCTGGGCTACCCTCTAACCTTTAGATGTAGATTTAATAACAGCCTTGTATCGGATGGCTAAAACAATCACTCAGTGCTTTCAGTAGTTTAGTATGAATATTTTATTGAGGCGAGACAACGCATGCAAAAACAAATGAACAGAGCAATATCTTTTTAATTGAATCTGTTTGTGCTTAACTCATGAGATTGTCTTTGGTAGCAGCTTTCCATTCATTCCTATGCTTTAGGCTAGTTTTATAACAATATCGAGAAGGATAAGTGTTCAGGAGCAAGTGGGTAAAATAATTGTAACTGGGATTGCCAATTGTTGCAACCTCTTTGAAAGACAATTTGGCAGTTTATAGCAATTAAAATTGCACATATTTTCTTTGACCAGCAATTCCACATATTCCGTGGAAACCCTCGTATGTGTGCTCATTGCAGCATGGTTGTCATAGTGAAAAAACTAGAAATTGCCTAAGTGTCTGTTAATAGGGGATAGATTAAATAAAATTATGGTACAACCCTCAGTGCAATTCATGTTTTATGAAATATGAGACAGATGTGTCCATGCTGATTTGGAAATATCTCAAAGACTTGTAAAGTGAAAAAAATATTCCAGTATGATATCTCCCTACTTGTATTTTAAAAGATGAGTGAATAGAAACATTTATATTTATATTTTTTCATGAAAAATGTCTGAGAAAATGGGAAAGAAATTACTGATGATGCTTTCCTCTGGGAATTAGGACTGGGAGTTTGGAGTAAGGCATAGATTCCCTTATTTTCATACCACTACCAGTACTGCTACTAATAAATCCTGTTGCGGGGGTGAGGGTGTGTGTGAGGGGTAGAAAAGAGTCAAGCACATATTGCTGTCATAATTAAGTTTTAAATTGTTCATCTCCCCCTCACTTTTGTAGTTGGGAGGGTAGAAATACTGTTAGGAGTTGGGAAGAAAGGATAGGAGATGGAAAAAATATTTGATAAAATATTTTAATATCCTTCTAATTCAGACAATACCATAGGGAGAATAGCTATAATGATAAATTTCTTTATAGTCTTTATTAAGCTTAATATGAGAATATACCAAAAGTGAGCACTTCAAGTGAAGATTAAACTTTGTTTTACTTTGGAGAAGGGAATAACTCAAAGGAAAACATTTTAAATACATTGCCTTTTAAAGTATAGTGTTCCTCTATTCTCAGCATAGGTCATGGCTATGTTATTAACCTCAGATTAATAGTGTATGATAGTTTGGTTTTAGATAAAATATCTATTCTTTAAAATTTGATCTACTATTATAGGCCCTGTTGTACAAAAAAAAAGTTTATCCCCATGACGTTGTTTACTGAGTTCAGGAATTGTGTCCTCCTGTGCCTGAAACAGTTCATCTTTAACCCATGTCTAGTGTTTACCTTCTGAGTGATATTAAGATGCCTGTTATTTTTCTCCAGATTATTATATACGGACATATTTTTTGATTGGTTCTGGGCCAAATATGTTGCTCTTTTCTGCACCTTATTAATGATTTTGTATCCTTGAAAATCTTCCAGGCTATCTCATGTGTTCTTGTGGGAGGCAGAAGCACCAGCAGAGTGGGAGCTGAACCAGTACATGGTTTAGGCTGAAGCTTAGCATTTCAGTGGAGTTTAAGAAGGAGGCCCTGAAAAAAACATGAAGGCCTTAATTCATATATGCTGCCATAAATTTCCTTTGATAATTGTTACAGAGTGGAAAGGAAAATAAACAATGGCGAGTTTTCATCAAATAGTTTTAAAGAAGTGGGTGTTAAGTTAGGATAGAAGTAGCGTATGGAGTTGAGAGAAATTATATGCTGAAAACAAATGAAATATTTGTTTCTTTCATTTGAGGGAACCTAGAGCCTAGAAAAGTTAATAAATCTTGCTAAGTTTGATTTTACCTCTTAGGGTCTTCTGATGCTTTCACCCTTGTTAGCACATATGACCAAAAGATCAGTTTCATTCAGTTCATTCTTGTGGATTCTGAAAAACCCAGGTGGGGTTGAAGATTTTACTATATTTTTTATTTTACATTCTCAGTTTGCATAAGTGTGCTACCAAGATGTGTGGGCCAATGGAGGTAAATTCATTTAATTAATGGCATTATGCAATGACTTTATGCAAATAAGAAAACTTGTTGTTTGGAAAAAAATGCTGATTTGGCTTCTTGAGATATGTCTTGCCATCGGGCAGTCTATCCCTATAGATTCAGAGAAGTAAAGGAAAACACCAGAGGAAAACAAACCCGAAGTAGATCTAGCCCCTGTTTCCATGTGGCCTGCTGATGTCCCAACTATCAAGTGTTGAAAAGCCACAAGTGGTTTTCATGATGATAAAGTTAGTGGTTGGTACTAAAAATAGACTCAGAGCGAGGCCTGGTAGAAGAAATTATTGAAGATGATCTGGTTAAAACTGCCTCTGCCCAGAAGATTATACAACATTTCTAGGATGGCTGGTTTTTGGGGTGAGAAGTCATTAGAATTATTGATGTTACTAAGATCCATATTCACACTTAGGGGACATGCTACATACAGTGTATCTGGTGAAATGGTATGCTGCCCCTCCTTAGCCCCTGTGTAGAAATGTGTTAGCGTAGAGGACTGAATGTCCTAAGAATAAACTTTTCAAGCTATGTACTTTTCTGAAAATGAGCGTGAGGGTAAACTTACATATGAACTTCAAGACAGTGCAGTGACTGTCTGTGGGATGGTACTTGAGTGTATGTGTGGCACAAAGCCATGTATGAACCTTTTTATTTAGAAGGGGATTGATATATGCAATAACTCTTTAGAGAGGGGGTGTCGTATACTGTTTCAGAACTTTGGAGTCTTACATCAGGGTTCCAGTTTCAGCTCTGCTACTTCCTTGTTGCCTGTCCTTGAGCAAGTTACTTCATCTGTGACTCAGTTTCCTCCATTTGTTAAAAAGAGGTTATTAAAGAAACCTATACAATGGATTAATTGTGAACGTTAAGTGGATTAATACCTACAAAGAGCTTAGAACAGTACCAGGCACGTGCTAGTAGAACCCTTTTCTTTATTATTGGCATTTTTGAAGTCAGATCCATGAAAATAGCTTGTTCTCTTGTAGTGATAAATATCCCCAGGTATCTGAAATGTAAGTTTAAAGGTCTTTGGTTTGCATATTTTAATAGACAAATATTTAAATGAAGTATTTCCTTTTTGTAAATACTGTTCATAGTTGGAGTAAAAAGATAGATCTTGTTGAATATTCTAAATAATTGAAGCTTATTTTGTCTGGATAACCCTAAAGTAGTTTTTTTAAGTTTTCTTCCCAAGGAAGAAAATATTTCAAGCTTCATTGGGAAATGCTATATAAGAAAATATTGATAATAGAATGTAATATGTTTATCACACCTGTATAGAAACCAGTCAATGTTTTTAAAATTTTTGAAACCTGTTACAGATTATTCGTCTAATTTTTTGGGTATTAAATAGCAGTGGGGGGCTTTGGGTATAATAATCATTACCGGAAAATGTGAGTGGTAAAGTTTCCCTTCCCCCACAGTTCTGGAGTTAATACAGAAAATTTGTTTAGAAAGATCTTGAGTGGAGTATCTGAAAAGGTCTTTGAAGAAACCAGTTGGTTAAAATGCGTTTGGATGACCTGAACGCATAGTTGTTGTGTCTCTAAATCCCAGACGTACTTTATTAGGACAATCCAGCTGGTTTGCTATTTCTATCTCCTCATTATCAACACGTTATGGTATGGCCTCTTCCCCCTCTCTTCCAATGCCAAGAATTTGGCAGGGACACCATGTTAGCAGGTCAGAGACTGGGGGTGGGGGGCTGGGGAGCGAACAGCAGCTTCACACTGCTGCAGGGGTAGGAAAATGTGTTGTCTGAACATTTTGCCACCGGGTTAAGATGATAATGGACATTTTTAGTCTCTTTACTTGAATAATTTGAAGATAAACTATCTTGGATTTCTAGAAAGATTCTTAAGAAAAATTACACTCATTCTGCTCTGTACTTCCATAGGTATAGAATCTGTAAATCTCAAAGCTCCAAAACTCTTTGCTTTTCTCCCTTTTCCCAGCCATCCTAATATTGTAGAAGCTCAAGAAAGTGAGGAAAAGAAAGAATTGTCCCTAGTCTTATTTCATAGTTTACATGATCAAAAACAACTCAATAACTGAATATCATGTCACATTTTATTACTAAGTGAGTGACTCTATTTCATAGACTAAGTAGATCGTCTTGTAATATATCAGAGCATGAAGAAAACGAACATTGAAGTCTATTTTTGGTCATTGTTCACAATTTTGTTTAAAAGTAGTGAAGTGAAAGACAATCAGATTAAGGACTCCCTTGACAGTTATACAGATTTCAGATTTTGTGAGTTAGTTAAGCTCTTTGAAATTGATGTTATGACTTTCACAGAAATAAGGATTCTCAAATTTATAATGGATACTGATCATCTTTTCTTGTGTGTATAAATGTAATTTTGTGTGCTACAAACTCACTTCTCACAGGCCTTCTTTTCCATAAATAACTCTCTTCAAATTGTCCTACAGACATTCATTGGGATGACTTCATGAAATATTTTCTGTCCTTTAATAGAATGTTTGGAAAATCATCTCAAATTAAAATTATTTACTTTTTAAAAACCATGAATTATGCTTCCAAAGCAACTAGGGGTATTTTCCATGATATCTTACATTATCATAAAATATTAGGTTTTAATAGATAAAAGGTCACTTTACCTGTGCAGAGTGATATTTACGATAAAGCAAGTAAGTTATGATCCTTTCTCTCCACATAGGAAGAAACTAAGGAAGGATATGTTTCATTCACATATATATTATTTATATATATTAAAATTCCTTTATTTGGTTCTTAGATATATCACATACATAACTCAGACTCCTGAATGATAGCAAGTATAAAGTTATAAATATCGGTAGAAACTCGTAATTTAGAAATTGATACCTGGAGACATTTTTTTATAGTACTCTGTCCTTATTAGCAAAACGTATTACTCTATCTAATGTTTCTTAATCTTTATTAGCTTATTTAAAATACAGCAACGAATTTTCTTGTTTTAAAAAAGCTTAAATAACAAAGTGAAACTTGAGCAATGTGAGAAAGGAATAAAGCTATGAGTGAAAGAACAGTTACCCCATAGCTTTTATTAAAGAGAAAAACAGTAACCTATTATCTCATTCGCTTGTCCAGATTTGTGCCATCAGTGTAGAAAAGAGTAGAAGACTCAACTTTCTCCTAAAACCATGATTCCCCAAAGTTTTCATCACCCTAAGAGAAATGGAAGAGTTGTCTCTATGAATTGGCATGCATCTTATTTTATGGCTGTAGTAACACAACTGAAAATATGAGTAGGACGTTGAGGTTTTACTGTGGGCAGGAGAAGAAGAACGCAAATTAAACGAGAAATGGTTTATTCACAAATTAAAGAAAAGAATTGTTTCCCTGGGTGTCTCCTTAATTGATGAAGAGCTAATAAGTAGGGTACAGTTAACTAGACAAGCAGAGAGGGGCGGGCGTCTCTCTCAGGACTGAGGTTAGAACCTCAGGCTTTCTAAGTGTGAGGGATTTGTAAATGAAGCTACTTTGTTACTGTCAGAATTAATATGTGGATAAAAATCTATGTTTTCAAAGCTCTTACAGCATTTTTTTTTGTATTCCTTCCTCATTTTTAAAAGTAGTTTTATGTTATTTTTGTACTATTAACATTCTACACTTCTGACATTTCTGCCCCCTCACTACCGACACCGAACAATAGGACTGCTTCAATTAAGAAACAGAACATCAGCCCCTGGCATCTTATTCTGTTGTTCCATCTTTTTTGCTAGGGAGAATTCATTTGTTTCTTAATTAAGAAAAACACCAATAGCATGAAAAATCTGCTTATGGTACCTGAATGGTAATTAGGCAAAAGGTAAAAAAGAAGCATGCACATACATTCCAATAGCAGCCAAAATGAACTTGAGCTGATAAAATGAACTAAACTACCCTTGCATAAATGGAGGCTGAGAGAAGTGTACAGTCATTATGGCTAAGACAATATGCAAACTATCTTCAAAGAAATCAAATTGCTAGAGTGTTTTCATTTGCATGTATTAACTATTAACATAATGAGGAGAAGTGACATTGGACCCGGATTGTGCGTCTGTTCGGATTGATAACTCTACTGCATCTGCAAACAGGCGCCCAAAAATCATGCTAGTAGTTAGATCAGAGTTGAACTCTGCAATATGGGCTAAAATGAAATCTAGAGCTTGGTGAACCTGCTGAGTTACTGAATGGTTGACATCTGTCTCATTCACTTTATGTGTCGTTGTCTGTCTCTCCCAGTCTCTCTCTCTCTCTTACTCCTTTCATCCCTCTCTCCCCGGTATTTATTTTTTAAAAAACAATAATAACATTTCAGTGCACAAACTTACTTTGAGCTTTTTAAACGGGGAAAATTCTCATTGGAAACTTTTTAGTCTTCCCCAGTGCAACTTTTCACGGTATAAGAACTGATGCTATAAAGGAGGCCTTAAAGAACCATAGGCTTAACTTAGAATCCATTGCAAGATTTGAAAATTTAAGATTTTTGTTTATTTATTCCCAGAAAATACAAATATAGGGATAAAGGAAACTGACATTTATTGAGCTCCTCTTATGTGCCATGCACAGTGCAAGGTGTTTTCTGCAGAAAAATGGAAAGAGTCCTGGAGAAAGATGAAGGAGGCGTGGCAATGGGTGCTGTCTCTGGCCTTTTAGATAGATAACTATGAGAACCATTGCTGAAGCTCTGGGTTTTAGTTCCTTCTCATCTGTAAAGTGGGGCAATGTGACTACAGTAGTGTTTCCTAATCCAAAAACCTTTGAAGCCAATAGCTAATTTCAGTGTTTTTAAAAGCCCAAGAGAAATGGGAAGGTCATTACTCAGAAACTTGCCCAGAGCAACTAAAATGGTTTATTTCTTTATGAATCATGGGCTTTATCACACACTAGGATGACGTTTGCTAATCCACTGATGAGAAACTCTGAACATTATATAAATCTTTGACTGCTTTTAAGAAGATAAAGCCAAAATACGTTTCTTGATTTTGGAATTTATAATTTAATGTTCCCAAAATCAGACGATAGCTTGCTTTAAAATCAGTAAATCCGTTTAATGTTCTAGTAGTTTTTCTTCTTTTGAAAAACTTACTGATACTCTGTCTTACAAACAATGGGGACTGCTAATTAGGGAATTTTGTATCATTTATTTTTCACAGTTTTGTTTATTCTGTTAACAAATCTGTGCTGTGATCTTTCTCTGAGTACTCCTAGCTCTGTTCTGTGCATGGAGGTCAGGCATGCTCTAGGAAGGTAAGTCCTCTGCTCTCCTAAAATTTACATTTTAGGGTAGGCAACAGGCAGTAAAAACAGTAACTCAATGAATGCACAATGTAATTTCAGATTGGAGTAAGTGTTATGAAGGAAACCAAATCATGTGTGTATTATGACAAAGAGTGACTATTGGAGTCCTTAAATTATCTGGTAGAAAAAAATCTCTTAAACTTGCTGCTGTTGTTGAGCAGCAGTAAAATGAATATCTTTCCTTATAAAACTGTTTGGAACCACTCTCAAGGATGTGGGGACAAATGTCTGTCAGAGACTGTGATACACCCTGTCCCCCAATGGCCCAGCTGGAAGATGTTACCTTTTTTGTTTTGTCTTTTTGTGTTTTCTTTTGAGGAAGATTAGCCCTGAGCTAACATCTGCTGCCAATCCTCCTCTTTTTGCTGAGGAAGACTGGCCCTGAGCTAACATCCATGCCCATCTTCCTCCTCTTTATACGTGGGACGCCTACCACAGCATGGCTTGCCAAGTGGTGTGTAGGTGTGCACCTGGGACTCCAACAGGCGAACCCCAGCCGCCAAAGCAGAATGTGTGAACTTAACCGCTGTGCCACCGGGCCAGCCCCAAGATGTTACCTTTTTGAATGGGGTGGAGGCCAGGAAAAAATGTTGGGCACCATTAGACTTTATTGAACAAATTGTTTGAGGAGAAGTGTGTCAGAAATGGAGTTAGGTTCTTGGGATAATGTAATTACTAAGACAGGCATATAACACATCCTCATGGGGCTTTCATTCTAAGAGAGATACCTAGTTCTATGTAAAATAATGATACTAATTGCTCTCAGGAAACTCAATTCAATGCCGTGTGATTTTTCAGATTTTTTTTATTTACATGATATTTACATGAATATTTTCAACAAATGGAGAGTGATGTAATCACATTGTAATCACTTTGTGCTGTCAATAATATGGGAAGCAGTTCCTGTTATAAAATACTGTATAAATATATGTAACATTAACACAGTTGATATGTCCTCCATATATATATATATATATATATATGTATGTATTTTTTTTCCTTTGAATGGATATTTGTGACTGATTAGATTAAGTAGTGATTCTTAGAAATTTTGTTATTGACCATTATCACTATTGCTGGAGTAGCAGCTGTGAAATTTTTGGATTTGAAGCCATGTTAATTCCACTTTAATTCCATTTTCTGTAACATACATTACTGCTTAATATAAGTGGACATATGTGACCTCAGAACTCTGTAGACCCTCCTGGGGAGCTCCTTGGGATCATGAAGCATCGGGAACATTCTGAAAGATTACAATTTTGTACTCCAGGCAAAAGATTCATTGGGCTTTTGGGGGAAGAATTTCTTCACTGGTTGTTCATCTGGAGGTGGCTCTGTGAAATGGCCCAGGCACTTGTCAGTGTCAGCAAATGCAGCTTCTACTTAGGAAGAACGGTGGGGGGGAACCAAACAATACTATGAGTGCATAAAGGGTTTTATGTTTCTGAAGATTTTTCTGAAGTGTTTTCTCAGGTAGGAATAGATGAGTTGATAGTACTCTTTGAAGACATCTCCACACTTAATGATACCTTATTGCTCTGTTTTCATGAATATGGAGATTATAAAGAAATGTGTTTCATATTTAAGTATAAGTTGATCTTTCTGCCACGTATATTGGTTATAATGTCAAATCTTCTTTGAGAAAGTCATGTTGATGATCCGTGCTGAATCATTCGTTCAGATTCAGCCTAAAGGGCTTAAGAGGTGAGAGCACATTTTGTCATCTTCTCTTAGAAATTACATAAAAATTAGGAAGCACGGTTGCTCCAGGAGAGCCCTGGAAGAATCTCTCTCTAGAAGGAAGCACAACACTGGGTACATCTGGGTAATTTGAAAAAAGAAAAGACTCAGAGCAGAATTCAAGAGATGTTTGAGACATTTAGATACTTACTAATGATGGAGCATTAATATTTTCATTCGGACTTGCCTGTTTACATAAAGAAAATAAGCTGAATAACAGAACCATGAGGGAAAGGCTGAAGAACCCCTTAGAGGGGAATGTAAGTTCTTAACTTACATTTATTTGCAACTAACAACAAAAAACTCTAAAACAAACCAAAAAAAAAAAAAGACTTGCTTTCTCTTTGTCAATTGCAATTGTGTTGATTATATTTGAAAGAGAAACGACGAACTTCAGACTCGTTACAAACTATTATTTATTTTTCTGCATATGAAAACTGCAACATGTGGAGAAATATATCTCTTGGTTTCTTAGTAATCTCTGTCAGTGCCTCTCATGCATAAACTGCTGGGTCTGGTACACTAACCAATAAAAATATATCACTAATCTTTTGGAGATAGACCCAACTGCTGAAGGCGGAGAGGCACACACAACGCGTGCCTGAAAATCTTGAATTATTTTTGTTTAAATGGATTTTATTATGCCACTTAATGGGAAACATGAATTAACAGGATTAAGTTTCAAACTCTGTGCAGGCTGGAATGGTATCTTAAAACTGACATTTAACAACATCCTGAATTTTGGTTAAAAAAAAGTCAGCTGTATAAGTACAGGAGAAGAAGAGTGAACCTTATATGCTGCTAAAATTAAAACTTCATGGGTGTTTCAGTTAATTGTGAATTTTCAATGGGAGTTGCAGTCAGGAATGATTCTGCAGTATTAGGCAATTAACAAGGAGTCCTGCTGTGCTTTTTACTGGCCAGTCACATCTTAGGTATTATATTCAGTGTCCATGACCTCCTTAAAACTCAAGTGTGTCTGGAAGATGTTAACAGCCAGGCAATAGCTGAAGGAATTGGGGACATTTAATAGGAAAAGAAAATTATAGGTTTCATATCAGAGCTATATACAGATATCTGAGGGACACATGCAGAAGAGGAATTAGCTTTCTTTGTAGCTGAGAAGAAATAATTTCAAAGGGCATTCTGGTCTGCAAAATGGAGCTATTCAAAATGGAATGGCCTTCATTGTAGAGTAGAGAGCTGCCTGTCACTGGAAGAAAGCAAGTAAAGATTTGCCTGGATAATCACTTGCTAGATTTCTTATTTAATAGATCCTTGGAAAGGAGGGGCTTATGGGGGTTAAGGAGTTAATGGGCAAAAAAAGAGTAGATTCCTGGGTGATTTCATATTCTAAAAGGGCCTTGGAATGGTTTGAGTCTCTCAGGTCAATTCTAGAAGGATTTAATCAGTACCTATCAAGTCCTTCTCATCATTGTATCAGTAACAACCAACTCTCCTGGAAGCTAAACAAGCTGAAGTGTCAGGACCCTCACCAGCTGAGGCCCTTTCTGAAGCCTTGCGAGGGGCTCCAGCAATGTGTTCAGGTGGTCTGACATTTTTTATAAAATTTTCAAAATTAAGATATTTTAACCACAATTGATTAAGACTACTAATTCTTTCCTCTTTGACTGTCACACTTCAGGATGGCCACCGTCATTATTGGCGTCTTGGTAAGGGGAAGTTGGGCTAGAAAACTGTCGTGTTTTTAACATTTGTAATTTACTGTGATTTCTCTTTCTAATTAAATATTTCCTTTCGTACATACTTTATATTTGTAATTTTGTATTCTCTTACAGAGAACCCCCAGTTGTATAAGCTTCGGTGCTTGGAATTCCTGGGGGTGTTTCTCTTTGCCTCTTTTTGTGGCATGATTCTAAATGCCACAGATAGAAGGATCCCTAAAACATTGTCTTTTATTTCAAATTATGAAGAACGTAGTAGGGGCATCTGATCAGTTTTAGTCTGGGTTCAGCTATCTACTTGAATAAATAGTTAATGCTGATAGAAAATACAATGTTTTTACAACTTTACGTGCATGGACATATTTATTATTGAATAAGAGATGATTAATTTAAAGAACAATAAGAAAGACCAACAGTGACTATGATTTCTCAAATCTAAGAAGATCATATTATTGTATTACAATCTATCTGTATATTATTCCCATGGCAAGGGTGAAGGGGTTGTGTTATTGTGTATATCTTATTGATTAGGACACTAATGTATGTATGGAGATGTCAAAACATTTTTATGCTTTGGGGATAAAATCACTTTGACATGAAATCAAGTGAAGCTAGCTGACAAATTTTGAGGCTCTCCGTGAAAGAGGTTTTCCTCTATCTTAATCAATAATAGTAGATTACCAAACATTATGCTTTCAGACAACCTGGAGCTTTTTCTATATCTTTTACAAACATCTCAGTGCTCTGCATCTTTTTGCCAAAGTTCAATTTTATTCTTGTTTCCATATTTTGGAAGACAATCATGTTGAACATAATTCTGTGCTGACATCTGGAGCTTATTGGGGTTCTTCTCCAAAAAGTTCCGTGGTTTTGAAGAGAACACAATCGGGAGATGTGCCATGACTATGAATTCCCATATACAGTACATCATGTCTTCCATCAAGAGAAGCTCATGCTTCCTGAAGGGTATGGAAGCTCCTGCAGTTGCTTGGCTAGCTAGATCTTTTCATATCTCCTACCAAGCAGACTGGCTCAAGGGGAAAAAGTGCTGTCCAGCTTGTCCAGACACAACTGGTGTGGGGAAAAATAAAATCAGATCAAATGTAGTTCGTTTCATGTGTCTCTGTTGTCAAGATTTTTGTAATAAAGAAATTGGAAGTGCAAATGTTCTATTATTGCATTGTGAGTAATCTCAGAGTAAATTGTATATTCGAGCATGTAGACCTGTTTCTAACTCTCAAATGGGATTTGGTGATTCCATCTTTTTCTAGAATGTATTATTATCTTTTCCCACTTCTTTTAAAAATCACTTTTATTATACCTATGTATAATATTTCTAAATATTCTGTTTCCTCTGATTTTAGTATTTCATTTTTTTCAGCAAATATTTGCTGTGTAACTACAGTGTACCTGAAATTGACAAGCATTTGAATGATTTCTCTTGAACTTAAAATAAAAGAACAGAAAAACAGACGTTAAATACTGTTATGGTATAGATATTCTAGTAGATAAGTGGATATATTTAGTTCTTGGCATGCTTGTTTTGAGTGTTATATATGGAACTAAACTTAATAGGAGGGCAATACAATCAACATTTATTTCCTTCATTCAGCATACCCTCTGAGAATCACTGATATGCGGTTATAATAAGTGTGTGTGTATATTGCATATTACTTCTGGAGAAGTGAAGAAAACTTTTGAGAGCCCTTCTATGTTTTAGGGACTCTGTTAGGCATTTTATATACATTTAATTTGATTTGTTTACATTATTTTATTTGCATCATCCTATTTTATTTAGGGTAGGTTCAGTTAACCCCATTTTAGAGACATCGTTCTGGGTGATACTGCAATTGACAAAGCCAACGTTTGGACCAGGTTTCGAGGACCCTTTTCACAACCTCATTTTATCAGTGGAAGGGATTCTGCTGCAAAATGGAGGGATCCAATAATGAATATGACACAAGAAAACTTCTGGAGGTTATGGATATATCTGCTACCTTGATTGTGGTGATGGTTTCCGTAGCTGTATGCATATATCCAAATGCATCAAATTGTAGGCATTAAATATGTGCAGGTTTTTGTACATCAATTATACCTCAATAAATCTGTTCAAAAAATATGTGCACAGACATGACAGGTGACATTTTATTATGAAATCAGAAAGAAATCAATAAAAAATTAAACTTGTTACAAAAAAAGATCTGATCATCTAGGTGGAAATGCCTACTAATAGATCTGGCACACAAACACTTAGTGAATGTTAGTCAGTTTTGAACCATGGTTCCTGTCCTCACATGGCTTATAGTCTAAGGAAACTGATGCAACTCTACGTGTAATACAGAATGAAATGTCAGGAGAGAAATACCATCACTTTAAATAAAGAGTTGTGGGGATTAAGTCTGGCGCTTTTCGCTTAGTATTTGTGAAAGTATGTTATTGGAAACTTTAGACAATTTTAGATAATATAAACCTCCCTGGAAACTCATAGGCATCAGATAGAAAAACTTATTGAAAGCCCTTTATATACCCTTTTGAGAAAGTATTCAGTGTAAGTATCATTGTTCTTTGAACATTAAAAATCCAATTTACTGATCATAAATTGAAAGCCAATATGAACATAAAACTTTTAGTCATCAATGTCAGTAAAACCTTATTTCCTTATAATTAGTGATATTTACCTTAGAGTTGGTACAGTCTCACAAAGTTATTTTAACATTACTTTTATTATATAGAGTTAATAAAATACATCCATAAACCTTACTGTGGAAAGTAAATGCATATTCAATATGAGACATGTGACAACTCAGACAAAGCCTCAAGTCATAGTCTTCTGTTTCTCTTGTCTCCAAGAGGTCATATTTCGTACATGATGAGTAAAGGTTCTAACATCCAGTAGTATGTAGCAGGTCCGGAAGAGAGTGAATGGCGTACCAGCAGTGACACAAACAACCCCAAAGGTGGCATCTGACATACCTTTACTTCATTCAGAGACATGGCGTATGTCAGAGTGCTTTGCCCTATCACATAGTTAGTTTGAGCAATTTCCATTCCGGTATGTTCTCTTACAGTTTCTGTTTTATTCCCCTTCTGGCTTATTCAACTGTTTAAATTTCCAATTAGTGGCTTGTCTTTATCATTCACTTTTAGATTGGGGAAACATATTATGGCTGTTGGACATGTTTACCATATTAAAAATAAAGACAAAGAAAACAAAAATGAGAAAGAAAAGAAAACAGCGTACTAAAGGCTATGTTTAAGTTACAGGCTCCTTCGATAAGTTACCTCAGTGCCGTACTATTGAACCACTTTTTAAAAGTAGTTCATCCATTCTTGAGACCATTGAGAAGACGTTGGGGTGTGTGTGTGCTTGTAATCTTTAAAATGTTGGGACAGGATCAGCTGACAGGAGTGAGTCCCAGCACTTCTTTCTTTCTTTATCCATTGTGTTAGGTTTCTGAGACTCTTGGGTTGCATCGTAGTTTGTGTGGATAGATGAATGATCGTGTAGTAAGGACCGAGGAAACAATAACAACAAAATGCAGTATTATTTATATTTATATAATGCTGAGTATTCCATGCTTCACATTTTTATATATTCTTTTTTTTAGTGAAGTCATTTGTATAAGAAGCCAAGATTTATAATCTACCATCTTATGATTTGAATTGCTTTTCTAGGCAGTAAGGGAAAGGGTTCTGTGTTATCTCCGTGGTGTCTCATTAAGTGCCATACATCAGATTTTCATCATCGCTAGCTGTGGTCAAAATGCTGATGTGTTTCTCTATGGCTTTTTCTGTGTAAGCAAAGTGAAGTGAAAATTGAGGCTGTTGTTGATATTTTTCAGTTTTCCAAATACTTTGTTGTTTTCTGTAGAGGAACTGTTTCTTATTCCAGTTAAGGAAAAAAGTATGTTAATGGTTAATGTGTGTTGTAACCATGTGAAACTCAGGGATTGGAATTTACCGTTGGTGTATTTTGCATTTTAACTCCTGTTCATTTCTTTTCGAGGGCTAGTGATGGGTGGTACACAACATTAAACCAAGAAAGGTACTGGTAGATGATCCACACATTAGCTAATCCGTTTAAGAATAGGAAGTCAGCATCGCCCTTTGTAATTATGTAAAAAGATGATTGGGATTTGGAATTTCATTTATACATGTGAAATCTGGAATTGGTTGGTTTTATTTGCAAATGATTGTGGGATTGAACAGCACACACTCTACTTGATCCTTGTGTAGTGAATTCTCATATGATCAGCGTAGATAATGGAATATTTCCTTTCCTACTTGAAAAGCATTTTCAAAAGGTTTGTAAATATTTGTTTCTCAGGGATCCATTTATCTTATTCCTGAGTTCCAAAGGAACTGTTGTGGAGTTACAGAAAAAGATGATAAATGAGCCCAAGGAGCCTGGGTTATATTGTCCCACTGTAAGGTTGTACTATTATTTAGTAGACATGCAAAGTCTTTGAATGCATTAATATTAACTGATGAGGCACTGGATTTTTTTTTAATGCCAGAATTTTGAAATGAGAATAAATCAGTCATGGAGCTATTCTGGTTTGTATTTATCCATAGTTATATCCGTATGAAAAAAGAAAAATAGCTGGAAGACATTCCTTTTCAAAGGAATGGCCTGGACATCAGCTGCTCAATTCCCATTCAGTTCTGAGGGCCAGAGTAATGCGGTCTGTAATTGTATACAAACCTTGTAATAAAGAAAGTGACAACAAACCCATCTGCTCTTAGATATCCTTGTAGGAAATACAAGGTAAAACCTGGAATGAACCATGGGGTATTTTGATTAATTGAACTTAACTGATGGTTATCCCAAAACTCTGGTTTATTACAATGTTTACTGCTGAAATTCTCTGTGAAGAGCTTATGTCTACTTTAAGGTGAACATAATGAAACTTAGGATAATTTAAGACCTTATAGAAACTCTTATCATCATTCTAAATGATAAAGCCCATGACATACATTGTATAATTCCAGAGCTGGGGATATAGAAGATGGAGAAGTCTATATTTGATGTGTACTGATCCCAATTTCTTACAAAAATAATATTAAAAAAAATCTGACTACTCGAATACATTGGTTGCTTTTATTTTCTATATTTTTATATTTATGTATGTAATCATAGTATAGGTATAATTATATTGTGCTTCTAAGAAGAAATGTTTTCCATATTTCCACCTGGTCTTCTTGACTTTCATTTTTAATTTCTGCTCTGTAGTCTCTCAGCTGATTTGCTATAATTTATCTAAATATTCTATTTTAAGGACTTTGGCTAGTATCCAATTTTTGTAACTAACACTGCAATGACTCAATCGGTACATATAGTCGTTTACCTTTGGGTTTTTCTTGAAGAATAAATTTCAAGCAGTAAGATTAGTGGATTAAAGGATATACTTTACTTTTTAGAAGGTTAGGGTGGCGAAGGAAAGGATAAAGAAAAAAAATTTATAGCTTTGTCATTAGACTTCTGGAGTTCCT
This sequence comes from Equus asinus, assembly GCF_041296235.1. Classification (NCBI taxonomy): domain Eukaryota; kingdom Metazoa; phylum Chordata; class Mammalia; order Perissodactyla; family Equidae; genus Equus; species Equus asinus. Next base: position 52,709,336 of record NC_091801.1, read on the forward strand.
ACGTCCTTAGAAATTCTAGAATTCGTTGATTTTGGAATATCAGCATAAGGCTTTGGACAAGGAGTGATACCGTCAAACAATAATTTGTACAGAGGCTAAAGGCCGTCAGCCCCTCCTGGAGCGTGTTCAAGCTATTCAGGTGTACCATAATGATTTTCTGGGCCAGGTGGGTTTGAAAATGGAAAAAAACATGTCAACCTACTCCTCATTGAGCACTTTATCCTGGGTGCTGTGGGGACACAAAAGGAGACAGAAGGTTTCACTCTAAAGTTTGTGAAATAAGTAGTAAAAATATTCAGAGAAGAAATAATCAGATATATGAAGGGATAGAGTAGTGTATGTTGAAGTGAGATAGGAAGGCATCATATTGACTGAATCTTGAGCTAAATGTTGAAGAAAGTGCAGAGTTATTGGTAAGAAAGGAAAGACGACTCTTTCAAGATAGGGGAGAGCAAATAAAACATTAGACAAATTCTAATTTCTTCTGAGCACTGAGCAGATGAATAAGTTCTTAATGAATATTTTAGTATATTAGCATACTGTTTATTCATTCATTCATTCAGCTATTTGTTGGTGACTTTTGGACCTTACAAAGTTGATTTATATTTTCCCTGATATAAAAATCTATATTTTATCTTATTTCAAAGTTGTGAAATATATATCAAATTTAACTAGATTATTTAGGTACAAGTTTAATTTTGTACTTAAATAAAAGATTCTGACTGGGAATCTTTTTGTTGGAATCTGGGCTGCTCTGAAATTGCATCCACTGTCTTTACCTATTTAATGATTAAATTTGGTTTACAGATAATATTGCTGATTAGAAGTATAAATAATGAAATTGGAATATTTAATAGGAAAGCTGTTTCTTTATTTCCCAAACCAAATATTTGTCTCCTTTAAAATGTATATTCAAAATTATTGTGAAAAACATGGGAGACAATTTTCCCCTTTGGATAAAATGGTTCAGATAAAAGCAAAATTTACAGTGTTTAATTAATGGAGAAATTATTTAGCCAAAAAGATTGTCATTTCCCTAGGATCCAGGAGCCTCAGCATCCCCTTGGGAGCTTGTTAGAAATGCAAATTCCTGAACTCTACTCCAGACTTCCTAATTCAGAGTCTTGAGGGGGGTGGCTCCAGAATCTGGGTTTTAACAAGCCCTTCAGGTGGTTCTTATGCACAGTGAAGTGAGAAAGCCACTAACTTAGAATGACTTTTTAAGCGAAACTGAATTATGGCAATTGTTGCTTAATGTCCTAAGCTTTATGCATCTCAAGTTTAGGACCGAACTTAGGGGTGGACAATGGATAGTGTTGTGTTGATTTTGCCCATTGCTGGATGGTTTATATGTTCCTTCATAAAATGACATTTTAATTTTGTGCTCATAGTAGCAGCTTTGTTTGCTAACTTTTTAAATACCTAACTAAAATAAGTTTGCCTCTTGCATTATAGGCTTTAAAATGTGTATTTTCTACATAGTAACAATCTCAATTATAGTTTATATAATTACTAGGACATAGGTTTTTTTTAAGCCCCCTTCAGTGAATTTCATTAAAGATAATTAATGGTATTTATGATATTGGCAGCACATAAGCCCACATCATTTCAACACAAAGGAAGAGCACGACTTTAATTTGTAAACAAGTCCAGGCAGCACTTCTTTTTTTACATTTTGTTTTTCAGTTCTTTTGATGTGACTTTAAAACACTCCCAAAGTTTCCATTTTCCCATCTTTTCCCTTTCATATGCTGGATATGCTGATACGCTTGAGCACATGAGAGGAACAGTCAGGATTTTGCTTTCTAGTTGTTCTTTCTCACAGTCTCCACAAATATTGCCATAAAAAGCAGAGCCCCAGGGGCCAGCCTGGTGGCACAGTGGTTAAGTTTGCACATTCTGCTTTGGCGGCCTGGGGTTCGCTGGTTTGGATCCTGGGTGCAGACCTACACATGCCTTATCAAGCCATGCTGTGGCAGGTGTCCCATATGTAAAATAGAGGAAGATGGGCAAGCATGTTAGTTCAGGGCCAATCTTCCTCAGCAAAAAGAGGAGGATTTGTGGCCGTTGTTTGCTCAGGTAAATCTTCCTCAAAAAAAAGCAAAGAAAAAATAAGCAAAACCCAAATTGTGGTTAAGATTTATTCCTGCACTGTTGTAGAATGCTTTTTTGTTTATTTAAAAAAAATTTAAATGTTAACAGTTAAACTTTATCTATCTGTCTGCCTGCCCACCTACCTATTTATGCCAGCCAGTTACAATTAGGGCAACTCATACAGATTCTTTCTCTCTGGAGAACAACATTAGTGTTTCATTATGTGAAAATGAGGTAAATGTATTGCATAGGGTTTGAGCTAGCTATACAGCTTGGGGGAAGTACAGTGGCTGTTACTTAGGTTCATGGTTTGAGTCATGTTACTATGCAAACAAGCATGTAAATCCTCAAACATTATGGTTAATAATCTTTTATCTTCCTACCTTGGGCGTTTTTCAAGCTGTTTTCTTGGACTATCAAAATTCTTCTTCCAAGAAGTCTTCCTAATTCTTCTGAAGGGACTGCTTCCTGTGCTGTCATACTGCACGGTGTGTGTGCCTCCCTCTGATCATAAATCCACCCTGGGTTCTGTTCAAACCTCCCCTGAGTAGAGAGGTCTTCCCCGCCTAGCCCTTAGAGGATAGTGCCTCCTTCCTTCACTAGTTGTCACCTTACTCAGGTTTATTTTTCTTCAAGGCACTTATCATCACCTGAAATAGGTCGCCTCCACGCAGGCGAGGACTTTCTGTTTGTTGGATTGTTTTAAACAGTCTATGCCCAGGAACCAGAACATCCTTGACGCCAGGAATTAATTAGGATTAATATTCGTTCTCCCTCTTCTGGAGTGTAAGTTCCTAGAGCTGGGACTCTGTGCATTTGATTTCTTGCTGTGTCTCCAGAGTTGAGTACAATTCTAAGCAATAGTAACCAATCAACTCCAGGTGGTGGATGGATAAACATGTAAGTGGATAGAAATAGAAACACATTTTAGTGGGTTAATGCATTTGTGTTAGTCGTTTGCTTCATATGAAAGTCTTGCGTTAGAACCCCGATGTTAGCTATCTTCATATTGCCCTTTAGGTGTGTATTTTAAATTTTTTATTCAGTGCTAAATTCTGAAAAGTTGTTTATTTTCAACTTCTAGTATGAATTTCATTTAAACTTTTCATATATTTTAAAGCATCAGTAAACTGTGACTTAACTATACAGGTACCATCAAGAGTTGGGTTGTGACAGTAATCTAATGAATATAACCACCCACTTCCTGGACCACTATTGTCCAGATGCAGTGATACTTAAACCTAAAAAACTAAACCTCAGTGGGGAGCTCTTGTGATAGGCTGATTCAAGATGCAGCAAATCACTTACGATGCTGACTTTTTTACACGAAGGAATGTGATTAAGATATGTTAAATGGAAATCTATACAAAACCAGTGAAATTGTTAAAATATTCAAATATGCCATATTGTAACAAGAAAACACTGCAATACACTGAAATCAGCAGTAGAACAGCTGTGTTTTAAAGGACAGTACTTTGAATGTCACTTGACAATTTGCTTTCAATTAGAAGTAATTTACAGGAAGATGCCCACAAGCTAATCTTTACAGGATAATTAAGTTCCATTTTCTTTACTTTTAATTAAAAAGCAGAAAAGATTTAGCTGATCCATAAAAAATGTTCTGTTTAAACATTCATCAGACTTCACACTCTTTTTTTGTTATTTGTTGTAGCAGATGTTATCAAAAGTGCAGTCTGCTCTGTTTTAAACCCTGAGTATTTGGAAAGTGAAGCATGAGTTGCAGTAGGCATGTACTGGTGAGGTATGATCATTTAACATCTGTGTGTTCCAAGAGGATAAAACAGATACCGCTCTTCCATTCCTTAATTGTGTTCCATCTGATGCATTTAATTGTACTACAAAACCACATACATTCAAATGAGAAGCAGTGCAACTCTTGAATTTTGAACATTATACATAGTAGGACAATACTTAAAAAAACCTTACTTCAAATGTTTTAAAGTGTCTATAGATTCAGATGTAACATGTTATTGTAATTTTAATAATGTAAAAATTGACACTGTATTTTAACATGAGAACTTACTCATTGAAAAGATGAGAGATTGAAAGTGATATTCTAAAGTAATTTAAAACTTTATTTTCTGTTAACACAGTTTTTAGCATTATTGCTAAAATGATTTATTTTGGCAAAATAAAATATGTTGCCAAGGACATTTGGAGCTTTGGTTTTATTGGCAGATGTCATTATTTATTTATTTCTTTAGCTGATGGAAATTGAATAGATAGATATTTGTCATCTTTACTCTCACATCATACTATGCTAAGGAGTTTTGCACTGAAAATTCTTCAGGCAAGAATTCTTGGGTCCAATGTTATGGTATTTTTATTTTTATTTATTTACTTAGGCTATTTAATCAATGTGTTTATGTTGGTAATAGTTTTTTTGTTTTTTAGAATCTAGAAAATTTCCATAACTTGAAAAAAGTCAGGCCACTATAGAGCAGTATTCATAACATCTTGACAGTGATAATTCCATTCACTATGTCTTTTGTCAAACAAGCTTGATTTTCAATTTTCCAATCAGTGAGTGCCTAAAATTTAAAGATGCTATTAAAGTTACCTATTTTTACTTACTTTTATCTTCCTATTTTATTTCCTTCTGTATGAAGGAAAACCAGAAATGACAAGAGTGGTCGCTCACAAACCCATTCATTTGTTTGCTTTTGCCATTTAGATTTGTATATGTAGGGAATATGCCCAAAGGCACTTTGACTAATACAGTTTAGGAGACTGCAAAATAAAATAAAGAAATGCAATTTATTTCAGCATTTATTATAAATTTCAGGTAGGAGCTTAATTATAATAATCACAATGTATTCATTTAAATGGAGTATGTGTTTGAACATGTAAATGTCATCAGGTTCTGTAATGAACTGGCAAAAATGTATGCTTCTCTTGTTGAAATGGTAACACTGGGAAGAGATTAAGCAGGCCCTGTCTCCCTCTTTCCCTTTTTTCTCTTTGGTAATCAACACCTGGTTTGATTACATCTTTTTGAACTATAAAAGTGATACTATGAACTCCTTATATGGAAGTTTTTATGAAAGAGAATTATGACAAATGGGGTTTCAAGAGAATTCAACTTTTCTCGTCATCCTGTAATTCCAACTTTCTTTAGTAAAGGAGAAAGCAGTTTTGTTATTATTCAAGAGAGTGCAATGATTTCCCTTTGGTACTTGGTTCTCCGGTTTATGACTGCTTGAGAAGGGCAGGACAGATTCTAATGTATTTGCACTGCTTGGAGGAGTTATCAGCTGACCTTAGGGATGTCTGCTGTGTCCATTGTACCCAACACATTGACTTGTACATCATTCGTCCTCATTACATATTTATTAAGTTACTGACTGGTAAACAGTAAAATTTAGATACAGCTCCGTTTGATTCCTTACATACATTTAGTGAATTCTTTCTCATTATTTGCCTTTTCTTTTTTTAAGATCAAAGGGATCTGTGATCTCAGAAGCTATGAACAGTTGTGTTGCTTTTCATCTCCTCAGGCTGCACTCCTTGTAAAGCTAGGTAGTATAGATATTGACCTTCTCACAAACTATACACAAAAATTGATATATAAAACAACTAGATTTTTTTTAAATACAGAAGTAACTTCCTACGGAAATAACAGCAAAGAAGGATTTTTTCTGGTCCATATTTAGTTTTTTCTTTGTAGTTGCTGTGGCTTTACCCCTCCCCATGTAATGTTTTTAGCGTTTATTTCTTTACCCATACATTTATATTTCTTGCCTGCATTTTCTAGAAATGAGTCTTGAATTTGCTCCACTTTATCACTTCACCCTGCTTGTAATTTCCCTTCTCTCGAGTCCACCAGCTTGATCTTTCGAAAACAATTGACATTTCATCATGGCTTAAAATCTGCTGTGGCTCCCTATTACCTACTTCATGAAGTCCAAATTTTTCTGCCTTGGTTTTAGGACTTGCTGTAGTTTTCATTACTTTTCCTCTCCCAAACTATTTCTCCTACTCTCCAGACCATACAGAGCCTCTGCTCCCACGAGGCAGTGCTACAGCCCTGCCCCCAGCAACACATTTGCTTCAAGTCCCTGCTTCTTGCTTTTGTTCATATAACGTCCTGCCTTTTCCCTTTCTTCATCTAAATATTTCACACTGACAAGGTCCAGTGGAAGTCCCACATCCTCCAAGAAGCTTTCCACTATTCTCTAATTCTCGGTAGTTACTCCTTTTTATATTTCTATTGCCATAATAGTCAGTAGTGTCAGGCATTTTGACACTTGTTTTCTACATATACAGTACTTTGTCTCCCTAGGAAGAATGTAAGCATTTTAAGGACAGAAAAAAAAGAGTTCTTATTTTTTTTTGCTGTTTTGTAAACCTTAAATTTCACAGCATTATGATAAGCAGGTTTTAAGCATTTATTTCATGTCTTGTTTGTCTTTTAAAAACAGACGTTAGAAATTCATAACTAGGTACAAAAGTGTATTCGGGGAAAATATTGAGTAATATTTTCTCGCACGTTTACAATAAGCTTTTTTTTTCCCAAAGACTTGGAAATTATGTTTTATGTTTGTTTCTATAAAGATGTTCTGCCACTTACGGAAAATAGATTCTTTTAAAAAATAATTACTACTGGCCTGAAGATAGAGATCAATCATCAGTTTTTAAGAACTATCATTTTAGTTCTCAGTGACTCATTTTGGAGCTAATATGTTAGTGAAAGGAAGGACATGTAAGTCATCTGTCTCCTTAACCACAGAGTGCAATGCCACCCGCCACTGCCTCTTACTAGGTTCATCAGAGCCTTTACATATTTGTAATTACCCTTCCATAAATAGTTTGCAACTTGACCATAGCATTTTGCCACTGTATTAGAATGAGGCTCAAGGTCCAAGTTAAAAGCAAAATCCTTAATGAATTTAACAAAATTAAGCAAAGAGCTTTAGGTTATAGGAGCAGAGTTAATGGATTCAGCTGTTCTTTACTTTCACTTCAACCAACACATTTTGCATTCACTTTCCAGATGTGAACCTCATTCAATTAAAATGGAATAAGATTAATTTTGTGAAACTGTTATATCACCCCTGGAGATAATTGGAGATAACCTAGTGTGTCACAGAGCTCTAGCTAGAAAATCAGCATGTATGGCATTGATTTCAGTACCTATGTTGCAAAAGGATTTCAAGATTCCTTTTTAATGCGTGTTTCACAACTTTTGCTAGAGTTCTTTCGTGTGACTTAGCTGTGACCAGAGCTATATTGTGACTGGGTCCTGGAATGCAGAGGTGGCCCATCACAGAACCAAAGACAGTGTATGGCAGTGCTACTCAAAGTGTGGTTGGTCCACGGACCAAAGCCATCAGCGTCACCTGCAAGCTGGCTGGCAAACCAAATTCCTGGGCTCCACCTCCAACCTACTGACACAGAATCTCTGTGGATGGAACCCAGGAATCTGTGGAGTAACAAGCTCTCCAGGTGAACCTTATATATGCTAAAGTTTAAGAGCTACTGGTCTGTGGAACCCAACAGGTCAGCTCATATCATTATCAGACAAACCTATCCTCCATATTGCAATTGAACAAGCTACATCTAATGATTCCTGATTTCCCGTGCATCATCATAAAATGCAGCAGACAATTTGAATCAAGATATTTTTTTTCTAGTATGGGTCATTTCACAATTTTCATCTGTATTCTGAACTGATTCATCTGAACAGATTAAAATGTAAATAGAAGAGCTAGATCCCTATGACGAGCAATGGAAATTCCACAATCTTTTCTAAGAACAAACATGTGCTTTATTCAGCTTTGTGTCCTTCCAACTTAGCAGAATGAAAGCAACTGAAGAGCCACCTTATTCTGGCCCTATTTTGGCTCTTGGGTTTGTTTCATTTTGGCACTTGGCTGTGTTCTTTCATCATATAGGAAACTATCTGCATAATGAGACAAATCTCAGATTCTTTGAACTATTTGATCAGGCTGATGTTTTCCTAAGGAACAGAAGTTGTTAATCTCCGTACCAAAATAATTGTTTTTACATATTTAGATGCTAAATGACGTGATGCAGAGTTCTATATTAATTATAATACAGGACTTTTAAAAATAATTTGCACCTTTCTTGAGATCTTTAAGTTTCACAGTTTGCTACATATATGTGCTAGACATATGTTACTCTCTCTAGCCACATCACATAAATAGTATCATTAATTAGTGTCATTTTAAGACATAGCTTACATCTACTTTTGTAGTTACGTAAATTCCTTTTGAAAAATGAACTTTCAAAATAATGCTTTATAGAAATTCAAAACTTGACTGTAATAGATTCTATATATATGAATTAGTGTGTGTATAAAATTCTTGGGAAACCTGTAGTATGGCATAGAGTATAGAAAGATAATTTTTGGCTTTGTCAATTTAGTATAGTTTAGATCTGAGACTCAATTATAACTTTCAAGGCATCTAGAAGGAAAATCATACTGGATATGAAGTGTTAAGCATTTATTTAGGTAGAAGTAGAATGTGCTCTAAAAAATTCTTTTTTCTCTATCTTCTTAAGTTGTACGGTATTGTGGGGTGACAATAATTATACTGGAGCTGGGCTAACTGATCTTTATATTGGTGCTACTAAGTCTATATTTTACATCTAACTGATTGTATTGAACTTGTGTTATGTCTGATACCTACTGAAAAGTTATAATACCCTAGAGGCTTATTACTATTAGTGATACCCAGATACTGTGAGGATAGCAGGCTTTTCTTTTCATTTAGAAGGACTCAGATTTTAGCCTGCTTTGTTTTTTGCTGCATTCTATTTATTATATTCATTTGTTTTAATTTTATTGACGTTATTTAAGTGCCTAGTAATCATAATGCTAGACTCTTGGAGGGTGAAAAAGGCATACCATATGAATAAAGCGCAGTTCCTTTCTTCACAAGGGTCCTGCCCTGTGAGGAATAGATGTGGAGGACTGATTATGTCCAAATATGGAAGTAGCAGTCTTAATTAACCCATTTGTAATAGTGGCATCTTTGTGCCATTCAGTTTAAATTTGATGCATTTTATTGATTGATTCCTAGAATCTTGGTGCGGAGTTCCCTGGGTTAGAAGTCAGAAGAGTGACTCCTTGATCTGGAGTCACAAAAAAGTTTTGTTTTACTTTCTTTTCTTCTGGTATAACTGTTTATTTTATTCTCTAACCATGTTTTCAAAGGTAGTCAGCTCTGGTCAGAGCTTTGGAGGGGCTAAGACACTTATCGTGGGAGAAAGAGCTCCTGGCCACTATTTTTTTCTTTGCTTGTTTACTTTGTCAAGGGATTTATAAAGTGCTCAAGGATGAATGTGTATCTCCAACTACATTTATATGGGTCAAGGACTTTGAAAGTCAGACTTTTTGAATATTGCATGTTTAGTAAGATGTTTCTTAGCATGTCTTTTAAGGTTTTAGGTCCTTGATGAAATTTTAAATTATTATTGTCTCCACTTCATCTATGACCCTAGTGATGTCTTATGTAATTTTTTTCTTTTTCTCTTTGGCTTGCCAAATATATAGAAAACATTTTAATTTGTCTGTTGTGAGTGACCATACCACCAAATGTACATTTTCAAAGATCGTTTGCTACAGTGGCTCTAAGGTGGAAGTATTGCCAAATTATTTGGTTTTAAAATATTTGTGGAACGTGTCTTTTTTGGAACTTTACTTTTATTTTTTCAGTGAAAGAAGGAATGAAGAAAACTAATATTTATTGGGTGCCCATCATGTACCAGGTATTGTGCTACATGCTTTACTTTAAATTAGCTCATATTGTCCTCACCATCCTCATACTGACACTTCAAAGTAGGCTCAGAGGAATAAAGAACATGTCTGAGATTCAAACCCAGCTGTAACCCCCAAGGCCACAGTGTTTCTGCCACAACATGCTGCCGTTTCCATAAGTCAAAAATGTGCTAACATTTTGTGGAAGGTACAGTAATAAATGACATCTTGTACCTGCTTCTGAGACATTTACAAAGAAAAGGAAGAGACAAATAGCTTTAGGGAAAACAGGACATAGGGAATTCTAAGGAGCCGTGAGGGCCATGCGCTCTGATGTTACAGGAAGGAGGAAGATCTATTGTCCAAAATCAATTTCTCCTCTCTTCTAATTTTCTCAAAATTAATTTAAATAACCGATGAATAGGTATTGCTCAGTGTGTCATTTATAGCCTGTCTTGTCCACTTGCATATTCTTGAAAACTCAGTTAGAATAGTTTTTGTTTAGAAAAAAGAAGACAGGAGGAAAATAATTGTGGGTAAAAGATAATAGTAGGCATAATCAGCACAAATTCCTATATACTTAGCTTGAATCAAGAATTCTGATACTAAATGGAGATTTTTATTTGTATGCTGTTATTCAAGAGTTGCGGACACTTAGAATACATTTCTTTCCTGATATATATGAGCTACATATCACTGAGACAATCTTTATGATATTAGTAGTATGGAGACATTATTCCCCATATTTAAGACTCATTTGGAGCTTTCTTACGTGAAGGTTGAATAGATGGTTGCTAGATATAGGCATCCATAAAATAATAATTGAGTGTATTTATAAAAAAATAGCTTTTAATTTTGGTTTGTAACATATACTAGTAAATTTTTATAATGTTATGACATATTGTCTAGATTACTTGATTGGGGAGGGAAAAACTAAAGTAATTCAGACAAGGAATAATTACTAGGTCAAGAAATAGGGCAATTAAAAAATGATTCATGGCAAGTAGGAGTGAGACATTTACATTCTGAAAATTAATTATGGGACTTTTTATTTAAATTATAATCAGGAAGAAAAGTTCAGGGAAAAGAAAGAGGTTCAGGGAAATTTTATATGTACTCATCTGGAGTACAAATTAGTAGAGATCTTAGATTCAACTAATGTGTCAGAGTCCATTAAAGAGATTGGAAAATCCTATTTCACCGTGACTAAACTTCCTGAAATTTTAACCTCCAAACGTATATATAATCAGATGTAGAGATTATGTCTGTCTTGATAAATCTATCTCTATATATATATCCATGATGCAAGAGTACAAAAGAGGTGGCTACTTGATTTTACGGGGTTGACAAAGATGTGTTCTGTGGGCCAAAGCAAGTGTGAGAGCTTTTATAAAATCCTCAGATCTACAAATTATATATATATATATATATAATTCCTTGATGTTCACTTAGACAGCAAGTATCTCCAACTGGCAATCCACTTGTTATATAGTGCGTCCATAGAAGCTGACTTTAACTCTGAAGGTCTGATGTCTCACAGTCTTGATCTTTGGCCTTCTAGGGCCCTGATCATCACTGCTCCTACTGGACCCCCGTTTAGTCCTTCCCTGTCTCTTCTTTGGCTTACTCTCCTTCCCCCTCACTTCTCCATTGAACTTTTCTGTCCTGTATTCTATTACCTCAGCTTGCTCTCAGCTTTCCAAACTTCTTGAGTAGTCTCTCTGATGATCCCAGCCTGGTTCTTGAGGGCTGTATAAGGAGGGCCCTGGCCTGCCCTTTCCTATTTATTAGATATTAGGGCATTTGACGTGTTTTCATTGTGAGGTTTGGTGATCTCATAACTCACAGGACGAAGCTAATATATGGTAATTTTTGATCTAGTGATAGCTAAGTGGGAGATTATTGGCTTTTCTATTTGCAAGTCTACTCTTCCCACAGCTAACATTAGAAAGCTCATTTGATTTTGGAATGGTGATATAAATGGCAAGGTTTTAGATTTGAAGACTAGAAGTCTTCAAATTGCTCAAAACATGTTTGCTGGAACCAGATAAAACTCCTTCCGGTAGATGGTAAACCTCTCTTAGGGTCGCAAATTTAAGGAATGGAGTAAATTCTATTATCGTATATTTAATTTCTATATTTTAAATAGGTAATTAAATATAATACACAATCTGAAGTAGTTTGTGGAAGTAACCAAATATAAATAACGGAATTTGAGATTAAAAAGGATTCTCTTTGCCATGAAAAGCACTTTCAGATATTCGTCCTGTAAGGTTAACCAGCAGCAGTTAGCTTCAGGGTTTCTGTTTATTTAGCAGAATATAGAGGATGGAGGAAGCCCTCAAATTAAGGGAGGAGAAGAACAATTTCTCTTTTAGTCATTCCGAGTGGCCTTACGAGGAGAAAGACTGATGAACTCAACCACAGACACCTTGCTCAGCTGCATGGCTCTGGCCTCTATGTGCATAGCAAGTTAGAGACTCCTTAGTTTCATTTGGGGATTTGTAAATCCCCACTTTTCAGTGAACAACTTAATTTAGTGCCTCCCTCCATTTAGTTTTCCATGCTGTTCAGAATCCTCAGAGTTTTCCAAAATGATTGATGATTTAACGATATGCCAGCAATAATTTGTGCCTCTGTTAAAGTTTAGGCATAAGACTGTTCCCATTTTTATAAATTTATTGTTTAGTTAACTCACTCTTACTGATGAATTTGTGGTTAAAATCAAAGCGTCCTGTTCTCTATCCAGTTGGTACTATAATATCTCAATATGAATGACCGTGCTAATTCTGAATGCAGAATGACGTATTGACTTGCAAAAACACTGAGTTGACATCAGTTGCCTTTTAATTGTGTGTGGAAGTTATGGCACTTTACATAATTCATTCAGCAGGCATGCTCTGCAGTATTGAATTACCTCTCTAAGACTTTCGGTCTCTAAAATAGGGTAGTTTTCTTGTTAGGCAGTGACAGATCTAGGAGTAAAGATTTCTAGATACTGATTGAGGAATCACTGGAGAGACAACTTTTAACATCACTGTTTAGTTTCCACAAATGCAGTTAATGCTTTGTTAAAGAGATATTATGAAGAGATATTAAATCTCTACTTGGAAGATAAGTTGGATAGACATCGCATAAGGAGAATAATTTATATTAAGTCTCTATAAGGAAGGAAAGTTGGATAAACATACGATAAGGAGAATTTTAAGGAGATGCGAGGTAATTGCTGTGGTTATAGTACTTACTATTAAAGCCATCTAAATTAATCTAAGGCCCTGTGATTTTTACCTGCTGGTTCATATATTCTTATCACTTTGAGCCTAATTAGACTAATGTAGGTGTCATAGGCATTCAGAAGTTAAATTGAAATGTTGATGTGTGACGTCAAGTACTGGGTATTTATACTAAGCAAGTGAGAGGAGCACGGGTTTTTTCCTTTATTGTATTCCTGACTTATTTTGTTGTGAAACTGAATACTCAATCAAAAATATGGCAACTCTCTTCCTCTCCAATTCCTCTTCTCCCAACTACCATTATTAAAATGACTGTGTTTTGCCCTATCTAGAAGAATGTGGAATGTATATCTCCTCTTTCCGTTTTCCTAGTTTTTACCTCTACTCTCCCTAAATTTTCAAGGTCGGGGAGAGAAAAGTAGGTTTGGTTGAAACAAGATTAAGTGGCAGTGAGGCTTGACTTGTGCTTTGCCAGGAAGGAAGCATTTCTGGAGAAAGGAAGTGTGCTGAGGGAACTTGGGCCACAGCTCTGGATTCTGGAAGAAGACATCGGCAGCAGGTAACTTATTACCCACAATTCCAGGGAATGGGCTTCATCTAGCTTCAGCTGGATGGGCCCTCTATTTTTATTCTGTTAACAGAGATGAAAAACTTAGAATACAAATGCTGGGTGAACATATCATGTTTCATTTCATTATGTCTAATTAAAGTATCTTTAGTAGGTCAATCACAAGGATGTAAATGACTGATGTCAGATTTTCTTATGCTCTGATAGGATATGGAAAGAAAGAGATAAAGAGAACGGGAGACCCCAGGGGCACCTAAAGTGAAGAGTGATCACTACAGTGGGAGGGAGCTGAATACAACTGTGTGGGCACTGCTGTATTGGCACAGCCCATCAAAGTGCCTGGCGTGTGCTAAGTACTTGACAGAAGTACATCTCAGCATTGTCTAGGACTAGTCACTTCTCTTCTCTTTGTTTGCCTTGAGGCAATGTGTGCTTTTGACCTGAGAACTTTTTGACGTGTGTGGCTGTGAATCCCAGTGGTTCTGTTTCATTTGATTTACAAAGTACTTTTCAACATTAGCTTTGTAATGAAGGAGCTTTATTCCCAGAAGATGTTTTAGCCAAGGGTGTACATGTCATGATTTATGACTAGAGCAAATAATAAAATATATAAAACCACACATGATGGGGCCCATTAAGTTATTTCTAGATAACTTTGCTCCTAAGTTAAACCCGCTGTGTTTTTCCATGTCTATGTCTGATAAGTAGATTTATCTCAACATCAGATTTTCATGAGATTAATAATCCCTCTTTGTTAAGAGAGTCTGTTTTAAAATTGAAGACAATTATCCTGATGTAAATTATATAAACATGTGCTAAATAATATTATGCTTTCATATCTTTAAAGCATATCTGACATTATAAGTATACTTTTGATCAGGTAATCTTACAGAAATGGCAGATATATTTAGTAAGGAAAAAAGTCGTAGTCCAAAAAGATTTTTTTCTTTTGCTTGAGTAATAATATGGTCTCAAAGCTTTAACCTGAATTATTAGCACATATAAATCCATCCTCTTAATTAAATGGGGCCTTTGGCCGTTGAACACCAGTGTATGGACAGAGTTAGTTACTAGATGTTATTATGAGGCTGGCCTGGCCACCTAATCCATTAGAGGTAGGATTCAGTTATATTGGTAGCAGCAAAGTGATTTTTATGGATGTAAGAATCTTCTCTTTGTTCTATCAGTATCAGTTATTTCAGTTATAATAAAAAACTAAAAAAGGGGTCAAGTTTATGATCTGTGCTTTGGATGGATAATTTGTAACGTAAGTTAAGATATTCTTTCCGAAAAGGAGCTGTACTATGTGGTTTGTCTAAACTTCCTCAGTGAATGACTATGCTGAGAGTGATAGCACGAGATTATAATGTTAGAAAATTTCACTGAAAAGCGTGAATAGTCATTAAAATAATAAATATGCATTTATGATAGCATTGTATATGTGTTTATGATTGCAATAGTAAATAGTACATATTTCCTTTCGAAATTTTACTGGTGCCTATCAATTATGCTGAAACATTTGGAGAAATAATTGAGTAATATGTTAAAATGTATGGCAACACGTGAGAGGAAGACTAGGTAGTGGCTCAAGGTCCTGGTCTACTTTTCAGATGAAGTGCCAGTAACCCACTGAAAAACAACTCTTTGAAACAACACTGCAAAGTAATCAAGTCCAAAACTGGGATAGCATAATGGGAGAATAATAGAACTTGTTTTGTGATGTTGCACAACATCATGAGAGGATAACGAGATAATGCATGTAAATTCCAGGATACATAAGTACTTAATAAGTATTAGTTGTTTTTCTTTCTAGTTGATAGACATTTTTATAGGGAGGTAAGTATAGTTCAGAATAAGGATGAATTTTCTAATAATGCTTACTTTTCTAAAGTTTGACAATGAATTTCCATCTTGCAAGAGTTCAAGTGGTGTTTAGTTAATCATCCTTCAGAGATATGGTAAAGGGAAAAGCATTGAATGGGAGGTTGGGCTACATGACCTATATGCATGATGTTTTGGATATTATGTCCAAGGAGGCAAGGACTCCATCTTAGTGATTTACATTATACTGTGTACAGCATAGCTCTAAGAAAGAAAGGGGCTATTATAGCAGGAGGGTCTTCAGCAGACGCTGGTTGTGGAATTAATAAAACTAGGCCAGGAGCAAGTCCGCCACACCCACTGTTTTGACATTAACACTGAGGACTTGCTCTGTGCCAGTCATGTTGCAATGTTTTTATGTAAATTGTTTTAACCTGTAGAGTATGATCTCTATTTCATAGACAAGGAAACTAAGACAGGGAAAGATGAAATGATTTGCTGAAGGTCACATAGCTGGTAAAGTACACATCTGGGATTTGAACCGAAGTTGTCTAACTCCAAAACTGAAGCTCTACATTGCATTATGCGTATACACACAACAATTGTCCTGATGCATCTTGAGAATGCCATAATTCTATACTAGATGGGCCTTTAATATATTGGGTACTACTGACAGTGTGATGCTAATTAGCCATAGTGCCTTGGTACGTATTTTGCAAGTCATGAAGCATGGGAATTCAAGGTTTCACATAGAGCTTCCTGAAGCCCCCAGAAATGTTGCACCTGTATTTAATAGTGTTTTTCTGTGTGTTTGTGTGAGCCCATCTCCACACATGATGATATTGCTAAGATATATACTGAGCCAGTCAAACAAGACTTATGGCAAGGAGAAGGAGATAGGCAATTGAGTAGTATTCTCTTTGTCATGTAAGTTCAAAGAGCTGAAGTTTTCAAGGATTGGTACATTCTGATAATGGACATCTAGATGGCTAAATGATGTAGACCTGCATACTTGGCTTTCCTGGGTTGCAATGTACTTTTCTAGTGGTAATGGAGGATGAGGATAATTACACTGCCCACATCCAATAACATAAAGGGATTTTAGGAAGAGTTTGTAAACCTTAGGGGAAGGAAACCAGACCAAAGTTATATGGGTTACAGAGGTCTTCTAAGGGTGTAGATTCTTTATAGCGATCAGAAGCTCATGAAGGAAAACAGACCAAGATATAGACTCCTCAAATACTTATACGGATTCAAATTCAGGAAATTTGTAAGTGAACAGAAATATTAAATTATTGGGTTATGGCTAGAGGTATGAAATTAAAATATAGATTATTTGCTAAACTATGAGAGAAGGAAAGGTGATCTTGTCTTATACAAGAATAGAATATGATACTGGATTAGATTGTTAACTGGAGAAAAAAATTGCTATAAAGGACATTATTAGGATAATTGGCAAAATTTGAATGTGGAATATACATTACATAGTTGTGTCTATCAACATTAATTATCCCTAATTAGTGAAATGTACTATGGCTGCATAAGAGAATGTCCTTGTTTTTAGATGCTACAAGGATAAAGGGTGATAATGCTTGCAACTTACTTTCAAATGGTTCAGCAAAATGATAATAGTAATATTATCATTATTATTATCTTTATTGTAGAAAGAGATAAAGTAAATTTGGCAAAAAATGTTAGCAATTTTTGTAATTCTGGGTGAAGTATATATGTGTATTTATGTTACTGTTGTAACTTTTTGAAGTTTTAAAATGTACCAAAAAAAAATGCTCCTAACAAGTAAAAATAATAGTGCTAGTAGTAGTAGTGATAATAATCGTAATAATAAATGTGTAGTGAGCTTTCTAGGTAGATAGAAGTCAGATATGCAAAAGTATCCAAAGGTCAGAATACCTGTGATGGAGACACTGAAATACAATATTTACTATAGTGTTCTCAGGATAATTTAAACATGTCCGTTTTAGTTTATTCCTGATAGTGATGGAAAACTCTGCTCAGTCATTTTCTTGAAGGCACTGAACTTTGCGAATTACCAAACATGTTCTTGAACTGTATTAGAGATAATATTATGATGTAGAAAGAAGAGAAATTAAGTAGGAAAAGAAAGCTCTTCTAAATTTTATCCTTTAGGAGTGTGACATATTAGGAAGTGTAATTGGAAGAAGGGAAAGGTTGATGGTAATGAACAGAATAGAGTGTAATTAAAATGTTGTGCCAATAAAGAGGAGACTTCAGAAAATGTGAAGGAAAATGTTCCAAGTATGAATAATACTCAAAATCCATAGATCATCTCCCACTTTATATCCATAAGGCCACTGAGTAGTACTCTGACCAACATGGTTTTAGATCTCACATTCCTTATGTTTAAGCCTTTCAGAAACAAGAAGTCCATTCCCATTCTTGCTGGCCAGAAGACCTCTTGTTGGCAAATTGCCTTAATCTTCTATTCTTAGTATATAATCCTTGTGGATCTTTTGCTTGTTTCTTAAGATGAAAGCAAAGGATCTGCAAAGGGTCAAAGCAATCCGTATTTTGGTTTTTACTTCCTCAATTTAGCCAACCGTTCGTTGAATCCTCATTCATATTTTCACATTCTTTCTCTAGGTCCCCCTAGAAATCATTTTGAGCAATTTTTGGCTGATCTTGCATTCTAAGTCCATTTACTATTACCATTCTTCAATTTTCTTTTCTTTTCTCTCTGTTCCTAAACCTTCATTTAAATACCAAGACATTTTTGCCCTTCAATCTTAAGCCGTCTCTTAAAGAGGAGATGATCAAGGGTAGTCTGGATTTCACAGGGCAATGACTTCTGCTGGCGTCATAAGTATTACTACATACTGGGTAGGCAAAGGAAAAGAAATCTCACATGGATAAATACAGTGCTTTAAAAATAGAAATAAAGAATGCTTCAAAAATGGAAGATAGATTATTTGACAAAAAATTGCAGAGGAGTTAGTGCCTAATTGCAGGTTCAAGTCAGAGAAAAGCAATAATTAACAACAAAACAAAACAAAAGAAATGAGATAAAGGAAAAAGAAATAAAAATGAAAACTATATATGGTTTTTCTTTTAAATACATTAAACCTAAGAAAATGATAAAGGAAAACATTGTTCCTTTATCAGATGGGAAAGGAAAGCTCTTAACTGATGACATACAAAAGGCAGAGACTTTAATAAGCATTTTCTGTACCTCTGTCTTCACACAAAAAGGTCATCTTTGATCTAATCACTGAAGTAGCCAACACCTGGGCTGGGAGAGCAGAAAGCTGTGATAAAAGAAGAAATGAACTAGAGATCATGTTAAAAAAAAATAAGGATGTTCAAATGCTAGGGATGGCAAACTTTAATATATAAATAGAACTCAAAGTTTTAAGTATGAGTGTCAATTCTCTTCCTCTTTTGTGGTTTTCAGTTTGTATGATTTATACAGTCTCTTTCAATTACATAATAAATAGCAGTTTTGTATGTGTATAGTCCAGAGATAACCAGACAGGAATAGGACATGGTCCCAGCTCTCAAGAAATCACACACAATAGACTAGTCTTAGGTAACACTTTCTAATAAAGAAAATGGCATAATGTGATTTATTTTTAAAATTATTCATAAAAGGCGAACCACTTGCCAGATAAAGTCCTCTGGGATCCAGAGATGGTTATCAATGATTTTAAGCAACTTCAGGGAAATTTTATCAAGTTAGTTAAATATAAGTTTTAAACTAGGATTTGTTTTTTAGATGAAAAAGTTGATGATGTCGTCGAGAGAACAACAAAAAGTTTTGGTCAAATGAACAGGCATGGGAACACAGTAGCTTAGTGGTCCAGGAAGCAGTGGCTTGATGTGGAATGCACCCAGAGTGATAACTAGTTAAGGACTGAATCAGATTCCAAGATAACATCCTGGATTTGCCAGTATTATTCTTCATAGAATAGTTCAAGTTTACAAGAGTAAAGACAACATCTTCTTTGGTTCAGATCTTCTAGCTTCCACAGGTAGAATGAGGGCTCTGTCTCTATTCTGCTACCCAGGGACTTGTCTGCCAGAACCCAGGCTATCAATCCTTTCTGATTTTGCTCCTGCTGTATGTAGCATAACTTGATTTCGATTAAGTATTCTAATAAAGTATCCCATGATGTCTTTGCTAGTATCTTGGGCAAGGAGTTTGGAGATAATATTTTGTCATTATTATTTGATATTTATCCAAGGGACCTAAAATCCTTGCATTTTTCCCCAGTCTATGGCAACCTGGATAGGAAAAATTGACCTTTTACCTCCTAAACCCAAATCTGAATTTTGGGATTTATCACACTTCAGAATGGAAAAGCATCTGCTAGAGAGAAATGTAACAGGGGCCTCCATGGGTGGAAAAAGCCCTGGGATTACCAACTACTCTATAGGGTGAGTGTAGGAGAGAGGGAGGAGAAGAGAGTCAAAGGGAGAAAAGAGTTGCCAGGAGTGTCTCACCTGCAGGAAAGATTTTCCTGGGGAAAGGAAAAGATAGGAAAGGGGAGGGGAATGGTAGAGGGAGGTGGGGGACTAATGTGGGTAAAGCCTCTGGTCTCTTACCAGTGCAGTGGCAAAGAAGGAAGAAGTCAAGGAGAGAATCACACCTCTCCATATGACCTGCGTATAGCCGGTGATTCTATCCACTGGTAAATATGGAAGCATCAGTGTCCTGGAACTGTCATGTGTTGCTTAGTGACAGGGATACTTTATGAGGAATGCCTCGTTAGGCTATTTTGTTGTTCTGCCAATGTCATAGAATGTACCTACACAAAACTAGATGGTATAGCCTACTACACACCTAGTCTGTATGGTACTAATCTTATAAGACCACCCTTGTATATGTGGTCCGTGGTTGACTGGAACATCATTATGCGGCGCATGACTGTGTAACGAAGCAGATTAGAGCCCCTTGCCACTTGTCTGGTAGTGTAGTGAAGACAGGAGTTTGTAAAGAGGCAGATGAGGCCTTGGTATGCAGATTAGCTATGATGGCCTTAAGCATTTTTTATTATATCATTTATTAGTTTCTTTAATGTGCACAAAAGTACAAACCTGAAGAAAATTGGCCCATAATCATAGGCCGAGATAACTTTTGGGTTTTCAACCATTCTGTCCTCTCTGGAGTCTACTCTATCTTGTCCAAGACTTTGCTCCTGTAGTTTATCTGTTCTTTCCTCTGTAGCATTTCTCTGTAAATACAAGATCTCTCCTATATGAATAAAAATATGTTTTGTCATCATCAGTCACAAAGTTTTCCCTTGATACCATAAACCACTCCACTTCTCTATGCCCTGTTAATGGCAGAAGGTCTTGAAATTATTGTCTCAAGTCTTGTTCCCATTCTTTCATCTGCTGTTCGCTACTCAACTCCATCTCAATTAGGATCCCTTTCCCCAGCATTGAAATTATTACGGTTACCGGTAACTTCCATTAGTCCAATCTGATCTTCACTTCTCTTAACTGTTAGTATCATTCAACAACGTTGTACTCCCTCCTTCTTGAAGCGCTTTCTTCTCTTGACTTTGGTAACATCACACTTTCCTTGTTTTCATGCTATTTGGCTGCTTTTTCTCAGTTTCCTTGACTAATTACTTCTCTGCTCAATATCTAAGCATTGGAGTTCTTGAAGACTCTCTCATGTACCCACTTCTCTTGTAAGGCTATACTCTCTCTCCAGGTAAGGACCTTTTAGTCTTATAGCTTTAAATCCTGTCTGTACATGAAAGGCTCTCAAGTCTTGACTTCCATGTCTGATTTCTCCCTGGAACTTCAAACTCATATTTCTATTCTACTTAAAAGAATCTCATGGATATCTAATAGGCATCTCAAATTTAATGTGTCCTAAGAACAGCCCTTTATCATTTGCCACCCAAATGTATTCCTACCCAAATGTTCCATCTGCTGAATTTCATCAGCACACATCCAGTTGGTTTTTTGTTTTTTGGGTTTTTTTTGAGGAAGATTAGCCCTGATCTAACATCTGCTGCCAATCCTCCTCTTTTTGCTGAGGAAGACTGGCCCTGAGTTAACATCCATGCCCAACTTCCTCTACTTTATATGTGGGACGCCTGCCACAGCATGGCTTGCCGAGTGGTGCCATGTCCACACCCGGGATCTGAATTGGCAAACCCTGGGCCACTGAAGTGGAACGTGCACGCTTAACCACTGCGCCACTGGGCCGGCCCCATCCAGTTGGTTTAAGTTAAGAAAGCTGAGTTGGTATTTATTGTTTTCTTTCTCTCATCCTCTCACATCCAATCCTTAGTAAGTCTTGTCAACAAAACCTCTAAAGTATCTTCTGAATCCATCCATTTCTCTCTATCTTAGCCCAGGTCATCGTCCTCTCTTGCCTGGATTATTCCTGCCTACTGTGGTGTCTCTGAATTTCACTCTTACTCCCTTAAAATCCATTCTGTATACAGGAGCCAGAGTATTCCTTTAAAACATAATGTATATCATGTCACTCCCCTGTTCAAAACTTACCGATAAGAATAAAACTATATTCTTTGCCCTGGTTTTGGAACCTCCTGTTTACCCTCTGCTCTCATCTTGCACCACTGTCCCTCATCTCTGCACTCCAGCTGTGCTGCTGTTTCTCCAACATGCCACGTTCATTCCCATGGTAGGGCTGTTCTCTCTGCCTTGATCACTCTTCCCCTCGATCATTGTATTGTTGTTCCTTCTTGTCATTTAGATCCCATCTGAAGTGTCACCCCTTCAAAGAGAGCTTCCCTAACTTCCCAAATAAGATAAACACCCTGTCATGATAGCCTATTGCCCTATTTTGGTTATCTCCATAGGACTTATAACATTATTGTTTATAACTATAATTTCATTTGTTTGTTTAAATAGTTTATTTATTTGTTGCTGTATTTATTTTCTCTGCTCATTTTCACCTCCTACTAGAGTATAAACCCGTGGAGAGAGGGGACATTTTCAGTCCTAAAAGAGTACCTGATACATAATAGGTACTTTAGAGACATTTGTTGAATAGAAAAATGAATAAATGGATGGATAGATATCTAGATAGCTTTAACATAAATTCTTAGATGTACTTTAGCTTATGCATACCCCGTCTTAACCACAGTTTGATCTTCTTGAAGTTTGAACACCCTGAAGACTGTTTAATGTCCCTTTGTGACCCTTGGATGAGTGCATAAAAGGTATGCTTACAAATTTGCAATTGTGGGAACCTGGGGAAGCATAACTGCTGGGATGGATGTAAAAAACAAAATTGAAACATGTGCTGCCCAAGCCTAGGTCAGTGGAAACTCAATGATAATGAAAATGAAGAAGAACTTGGGTCAAATGAGAATTCAGGAGACATGGATCCCCAGGGAACAAAGTAGATGTCCCGAGTTTCTATCCGTAATCCTATACCTTAACACATTGTTAAGATATGTTGTTTTTTTGTGAGAACTCCCATATTTCCAGCCTGGAGCCATCTCTCTTCAGTCTGAATTCTCAGATTTTGTCCCTATCTTTAGTGATAACTGCTGTTTACTGCTTTCTTTTAATATTTATGTACATGTCTTAATCTCTTCTCCTAGATTGCAAACTCCTTAAGAGGAGACACTGTGTTTTGTTTTCTTTTAATTACCCTGTTTCACATAATTTCTTACAAATAGTTGGAAGACACTCAGTCAATATTTACTTTGTGAGTGAATGAATACGTAGCAGACAAGACTAAATTATGTGAGTATACGTATTTTTTTAAAATAATGAAACTATAAACGCTTCATCGTTATAGAAACAAAAACTATCGGGGAGGTTTTATTTAATATATGTGTTTTCAGGTTTGGGAAGGATAGTAGTCTCTATAACTATTAATGAATGAAATAAAGAGGAAGAAAATGTATTTCTGAAACATGATACTCTTCTAGTTGGTTTAAAATTAAGGAATTTTAAGAAATTTTATTTAAGAGGCTTACGTTTATTAAGATAGATTGAGATAAGTAGATAGGTAGATAGATATTAATGTATTGCAGCTATTTGGTGAGTAATTATATATTTTTTTGCAAAAATAACGCTCTGGGACTACTTTGTGTTTTTTAAATTGAATGTAAACAGTTAAAATTTCAAAAAACTTTTATTCATATTAATATTTTTAAAACATTTTAATTTCCACATTTGGACAGTTTTTATTTAGTGGTGTAATTTAATCGCAGGTTATTATTCCATCCTGATTTATAAAACTTAATTTTACATCTATATATCTGTATATGTACATCAAATTATAAAATAAATCAAATTTACACTGTCAGCATATAAAAGAAAACCCTTCTTCATTATGGGGAATGCAATTAGAGTCCCTGAAGTCTCGAGTTTATGTGAGATGCCTGTGGACTTTAAAGGAAATATTTAAAACTTCCCAGTGAACCAGCAAACCAATGGCCAAATTTAATTAAAAATTTATATTGATTGTAATAAGGACCAAAACTGGCTATAAACACATGGCATAGGCCGCTGTTAATTTTCTCTTTAGACTGCTTGATACAGTGATGTAATTTTATTTCACTGTGTAAGATGAAGAATGAGAAAATAAAACTATAACTCCGTCACAGAGCAGCAAGCTCAATGAGGACAGAGACGTGATCTTATTCACATTGTATTCCTAGGGCCCAGCAGTGCTGCACATACAGGAAACACTGCTTACAAAGTGCTCCATTATATAGGAATTCAGACATAATGTAAATGTAGCATAGCTTTCGTTCCCCACCTCGGCCTCATTCTTATCTCATTAGCTTTGTAACACTGAGATTGCATCTTTGGTCCTCCACTTACAGATTTTGGCAGAGATCTTCTGTAGTTGAGAACCGTTAATGATTTGTTGAAGGAAGAAGGGAGTTAGCTGAAGCAATTATTGAATATTCGCTGTACTTCTAACACGGAGTGATGCCAAAAATATACAAGACCCAGTTTATAACCTACAAGGTAAAAAGTGGAGTTGAGTTCCTCTTTGTAACTATCTTTTAATCTGTGGAAATGATGACCCCACCCACTTTATGCTCATTCTTTGTATGTTGAGGAAGAGAAAAGCAGTCACTGATAGCACGGAGCTGGGGTGGTATGCACAGTGAGGCCGTGACTTTCTCCTGTTGAACATAACATTTCACAGACCATCAGCATTAGGCAAGGACCTTCTGTGATCATGACAGACTAGACAAAAACAAGACCACTCCATTCTCATTCCTGAATTCAGGCAAAGACATGAATATTTTGAAGATCAGAGAATGACCAAAATATTCCCCATCTGTTGCTTTTTTTAAAACCAATCACAGCTTTAATCTCACTCTAATTTCACTCTTCTTACAACTCCTAGATAAGAATTTTAAAGATACCCAATCATAGAATGACTCCTGCTTCCTGACAGCTTCCGATCTAGAACGAAGTCCTATTTTTTTTTTAACTTTCCCCCAAATCACCTAACGTAAATCCAAATTCTATAAGTTATTTCTAACACACACTTGCTGAGACACCCCACAGTTCCCTTGTTGCAATGAATCATAAACCCACATTTGTTCCACAACAGGTGTGTTCCAGATGGTCTTTGACTGGAGATCATTTGACAGTACTAAGAGCCTAAAGACTATGGAATGTGTGAACATTTAAATGTTGTGTTTGCATTTTACATATATGCCAATATTTTTCCCAAAGAAAGTCTTTCGAAGGCAGTGAACGTTTGAGTTAGAGAAAACTGTAGCTTTAAATGTATGCATAGTTGTAGTTTATATGATCAACCCGTATCACTGTCCCATGGTATATTTCCATAGACTTTTTTTGAAATACTAAACCACCAACATGATGTAACCCGTGAGTTGAAGTTCCAAACACTCTTTCTGTTGTCAGCTTTTCTGTTAAGGGGTTTGCCCTAAATTAAAACATATCAATCGAGGGGACCAAAAACCCACCACTGAAAGAATCACTGCAAAAAGTATATTCAAGATTCAAAACTTATTTGTCTGAAACAGCTGCTCATGACCTTTCATAAGACAAGGTATTTGGGGACTCTTGGAATTTTTGTAAGATTATATTTTTAATAAGTACAGGCTTAATGATGCATCTGTTACTCCTCCTATTTTACATAGTTAGCAACATTATCCTTTTTGTTCTTTTTCTCTGGTTAGTAGGGTAATTTCCCTATACCATCTCTCTCTGTGTATAATGCACTTTAGAGAGCACTTAAATTTTTTTTTAATTATCAGATAATAATTAGATAATCTGAAAGGGAATGAAAAATGTTTATGTTAAGGTTGCAAAACACAGTTGATCCTATATATCTAATACAGTGTTTTATTGTATTTTCCATATAGGTTATTGGAAAATAGTTTCTTAGTAAACACTTTTGTCAATATTATTTTTTTATTCTCATGTTATAAAGTTTACCTTCATCAGGAAAAGTATTATAGAAAATGTTATTTTAACCTTTAAAACACAGTGATATATACGGTCCAGGTAAATATCATAGTACAGGGCAATAAAAGGACAGCTTCCGAATTTGGAGGAAGGCTTAAAATATTTGTGATTTGTGATTTTATACAAAAGGTGGTATCTGAGAACACACATGATTTCACCCATGCAGTATAGAGGAAAGCTTGACATTGCTTGTTTAACAAAACTTAGAACTCTGGAAATGGATACCTCCCTTAAAACTTGAGAAAGTTTGGTAATAAGCAGGGTACTTTGAAGAGTGTACAAAGGGAGTATTGATGGGCAATATTTATGTCTTATCTTAGATGAGCTTTGACGATGATGATGGTGAGTGGAAGACAAAAGATGTAGAAAAGAGCAAATGACTTTGGGGAATCTCACAGTTGGTGTGGAAATTATACTAAGCACAGTAAATAATTAGGAAGAAATGGATATTTAAATGGATATGTATTTGATGAGAAGGAAAATAGGTGGTTAGGAAAGAGAGAAATGAGGGTAGTCTAGCGTAGTCAGGAAAGACATCCTGACCTAGGCTTGAGCTTGGACTGAGCCTTAAAGAACAGACAGGAGTCTAAGAGATGAAGAAAATGGGAAGGGAATTCAGGTAATGTGATCATCAGTATTGCCATGCTCCACATCATGATTAACAATCACTTTAACATATGCTTTCTGCAAGGTATTTTACTAGGCAATGTGGGAGACAGAAACAGGCATCAATGCTTATCTGTGAGGCATTTACAAATTCATGGGGTGCTTGTTGATTTTACTTTGGAAGCCTTTTAATAAACTTGTAGAAACCGTACAGAATTACAGAATGAAATGGGTCATTATGACTGTCAAGCAGCAGAATTCTAGGCAGAATGACAAATATATCTGACTTAGTGCAATATTTTTTGTTCTTATATTTTAATGTTTTTATATAAAAGGGAAAAATGTGATCTCAAATAATCCTTCACTCATGGTTGTCTTGTATCTAAAATAAAAGTGCTGAACAACTGGATCTTTGAGGACCCTTCCAGATAATTGCATAGTTCTTTGTTCTAAGTTTATCAGTATAGAACATGTGACACAAAAGAGATACCTAGTAGATCTCAGTCTTAGTCTCAGTCTTGTATGAAAATTGACTATTATTCATATAAATTGCTGCAATGCTATTTTAGCCTTGTTTACAGTTTAAAAAATAGCTTGAATTGAAAATTGCAATAGACCTATTTGGAGCTCCTGACGAATCAGCCAGCACCAGGAGTTGTTCCTACTACTCAGGATTTTGAAAAAGCTAAGTACCAGTACCAATAGATTATCTAATTGTTAAAAACTGTGTAGTTAATATATTGCTTTTTTCTTCAGTTTTCCCATTCTTCTCTCTTCTTTAAAATCTGCCAAGGGGTTGATGTGAAGGAAAGGAAGCTTCAACTATGGACCTCACACACTGAACAACTCTAGAATTGTGTTAACTGAAGTCAGCTTAGGAAAGATGCTATAATTTTGTGTGGTAGGAAATATTGGGAAATGTTAAACAGCTTTCACTTATCCCTCTATTCACAATACTGTGAACCTCTTGACCCCACGCCCATCTTTCTGTGACCACCCCCCTCCCCCATTCATTGTTGCAAGGGGTGGATTCACACATCAGAAAGACAGAGAGCAAAGATGCCACTTCTTGTCTTTTTTACAAAATTAATTACAAAAGTTGAGACTGCAGCACAGATGACTTTGTGAAGGAGATATGGGATCCATGCAAACCTCCTTCAACTTTGCCCCTTCAAGATAAAATGGGGATTCTCCAGATGGAGGAGAAGTGATGGGTGACTAAATGACAAACTCTAAGAAGAGAGTGAATCATCTCTCTCCCTTCTGTCATTCAATTCCAGGAGGTGGATTTTCCATAGAGTCCCCACAAGGTTGCTTAATAGGATACCAGACGAGGCCTGTCTTCATTTTCCCAGCTGGGGCCTGGGAAATCAGCAAGACCAAGATGGATGAGCCTAAGGCAGCCTCATTGTTTTCTGACTCCATCATAGGAGAGAAGCATATGATCTCCATATACCTGATGCAGTGCAAGTAGTTGGAAGCACTCACCTGTTTGGACCAAGAACTTTGAATCAGAAGAAAGAGGAAATCGAAAGGGATGCTAGCATGGATAGCGGACACTAAGAACAAGATGCCTTCTCCTCACTCCTCCTATGCCTGTCCAATGCCTGGGCACTAATATTACCCTGGGATTTTAATGGAGCCTTGAATTGATTAACTTTAAGTTTCTATCACTTGGGAGGTTGGGATTTGAAAAATAAATTCAGTTATTGAATAATAAATGTAATAGCAAAAACTTAAGTAGTGCTTACTGTGTGCTAAACACTGTTCTAAACACTTTACCTATAGTGGCTAGTTAGAGACTCCTGCAACCATAAGAGGTAGTTATTATTATTGTCTCCATTTTATCAGTGACAAATCTGAAGCTCAGAGAGGTTTAGGGTTTTGCCCAGTGTCACACAACTAACAAGTGACAAAGGCAGGATTCAAATCCAAGCAGTCTGCATCATACTATGCCAAACCACTTCTCAGAGAGGTGTAAAAGAATATGTAATATTTCTGGCCAGACTGTGTCATGTGTTTCATACGCATTATGCTTATTTTGGAGGGATTTTTTGAGAAGCAATATCTAGCATTCGTTTCTCTGTGTGCTCTGGGCTCTGTAACAGCCCTGGGGATGCTGTTTCTATATTACACAGTGTTCTCTCTGGAAGACTGTGCAAGTAATTTCTCTCTACTCTTAGTACTGGAAATATCTAGGCTTCTCCTGAGCAAGTACCTACTCTGTATTTCCTAGAAAAATCAACTATATAATCTCTTTTCTCTGTTTTCACTGGCTGCCATGTAGCTTAGAGCCAAACGTCAAACTTGCTATTGGTAAGTCTATAAATTCATGACCTATGCTGTGTGCACTCATTGTACTGTTCTATCCCAACTTTCCCTTTGCTTTGCTTTTTACCTATTTTAATTTACTTTATCTGCTGGTAACGTACATATCTTAGTGAAACACCTTAAATCCTTTTTGAGAAAGGCAGGTTGTAAATACATGCAAATATTATTTTTCTTTGCATTCAAACTACATCACACTTCGATCTTCCTTGGTCAGCAGAAGGACCCCAATCATTACTTTATAGCAGAAATGCCCTTCTTTATTGGCACATTTCATCCAAAGAGGACAGAAAGGATAAGGTTTGAAGGGCATGGTGTGCTTTCTACTCCCTAATATCCATTCTTGAGCCCAAAGGCTGTGGTGAAAAGAAACATTGGCACATGAGGAAGAGTGGTGTAATGGCTAAGTATATGGGCCCTGGTATCAGAACTGGTTCATATCCACGTTTTGCTATCCACAGGCAAGTGACCTTGGCCAAGTCCCTTAACTTCTCTGTGCTTCAGCTTCCTCATCTGTAAAAGAGGGCTAAAATAGTACCTATTCGTATAGTTATTGTGAACATTAAATAAAGGTAGACAAATGTTTATTGTCTTTGATAGGTGCTAATGGCCAATAAGTGGGACAAGAGAGCTAGAGAATTAGAAAGTGAGTCTTCTGAATTTTGGTAAGCCCAATAGGTTATTCTTAATGTAACTTATGAAGGGCAACGAAAAAGCAATTAAAAAAAATAGAGATTACATTTTCCATAATTCGTATGTATCATACTCTTTTACCTTTCACAAGGCTAAAGTGTAAATTTTTATTTGAATTTCCACATGTTCTTTTCAGCATTAGAATTACAGGGCAAGAGGAATCTTAAGTCCGTTGGCACAGGTCAAGTTAGTAACTCCACTCAAACTGTGATTTAAAGACTGTCACAGAAGGAAGAGAACTTGCATTCTCCCTGAGAAAACTAATGTAGGAAATACATTTTCTCTTTCAAGAATTTTTTTTTATGCAATGAGATGTTCTTATAAAATATTTGTTAAGCTTTTACTTGTCCAGCCTTAGAAAAATATGAACACATAAATGTATTTGAATGCATCAAATTAATTCAGAACATCTTTCAATAAACTATTGAGCTGATGAAAGATAGGATATGTGATAAACACCCTGCCCTCAAGAAGGTTACAATCTGGTAATGTAGATAGACATGTAACTGAATATGGCATGCCAAAATATGCAGACCCACACACACATACAGTTGCAATACTGTGAAATCATTACCAACATAGAGTTTCATAGAATATCATTGAGAACAACTGATTCAGTCAGTGAGAACAAAAGAGGCAAAAGAAGAAGGAAGGGAGAGAAGGAAAGGGAGTGAGAGAAATAGAGAGAGAGGGAGGGTGGGAGGGAGAGAGAGGGGAAGAGAGAGGGAAACGTAACGTGGACGATGGCATTACAGAGATGATTGGTAATAGAGGTCTTGAAAGATGAGAAGGTATTTGCTGGTGTTAGCATGTGGGATGGGGGTGGGGGGGCAGTGGGAGAATTCCAGGTTGGGGAATAGAATGTGTAAGGGAACTAAAGCTTTCTAGGAAGTGATGGGCATGGCCCAGAATAGCAGTTGAAAAGGGGATAAGTTCTGACTGCCTGCAGGGAGCAGAAAACCAGTGGAGAGTTTTCAGCATTGGGATAAACATGATCAGATTTGCATTTTAGAAAAACAGCAATGCAGAACATGTTTTGAAAGAGAGTGAGTGTGTAGGAAGGAGAACAGTTGTTAGAGGGAAAGGGGAGGTGAAATATCTCCATTAGGGACTGTTTCTCATCTCTGACTTCAGCCTGACTAGCATACTATAGTTCCAGCTTCTTCCAGCTGACTCCTTTTCCTGTCTTTATCTCTCTAGCTCAGGGAAGGTCATGGCTTCTTGCTGTTACTAATATCTAGATTGCTTTGTTGTCCACTTCCATCAGCTATATGCTTAATTTCTTAGAATAAATTCCCTTGGGGCCTGCGCTGTGGTGCAGCCGTTAAGTTCTCACGTTCTGCTTCTCGGCTGCCAGGGGTTCGCCGGTTCGGATCCTGGGTGCGGACGTGGCACTGCTTGGCACGCCATGCTGTGGTAGGCGTCCCACATATAAAATAGAGGAAGATGGGCACGATGTTAGCTCAGGGCCAGGCTTCCTCAGCAAGAAGAGGAGGGCTGGCAGTAGTTAGCTCAGGGCTACTCTTCCTCAAAAAAAAAAAAAAAAAAGAATAAATTCCCTCTACTTTAAGTACTCAGAGTTGTTTCCGCTTCCCAGTTAGACCCTGACTGATACACCCTAGCGGTAATGTAGGGGAGAGATGTTGAGAGTCCTAACAAAAGAAGAGACAGTGCGCATGCAGAGGAAAGAGCTAATTTAGAAGACAGAATTACAGAATTTGGTGACAGGTATGGATGTGGGCATGGGGGGAGGGAAGAATCAGCCATTCTGACCCTTGTGGCTGGCCTGCTTAACAGAAGAGATGTTGTTTAAAGAAACAGGCAATGTGGGGAGAGCAGAGGATTGGGGAAGACCTACGGTGACCATCAGACAGTCACTCAGATGTGCCTGGAAAGCAGGTGGATGAAGGAATCTGGGGCTTGAGTTTCATGTTAAAATTTATGAGCAAATAGCAGGAGTTTAACAATATTTAAAGTTTTGGAAGCAAGATTCCGAGGGAAAGGACATAGAATGAGAAGAGGCCAAGGACAGAACTTCATGGAAGCCTAATAGAAAGGGGAAAAGTGGACAAAGAGGAAAACTATGGAGAATAGTGTGTCAGAAAAGCCAAGACTTTCAATAAAGGTTAATATTCAGAAAATACTAGGTTGGGTTCGTGATATGTGACTACTAAAAGGTCATTAGTAATTGATCAATTAAGCGTAGATGCAGTTTCTTTATTTCTCTCTTCAAAATAACATTTGATATATTGCTGTTCTCTTATTACAATGATGAGATTAAGGACAAGAGAGATAGAATTAGTTTTCCAATTTTACCCAACTCGTATATGGTGCAGGTAGGATTTGAACTCACTTTTGACTAATTTCCAAAGCCTATGGTGCCTGTAAATGATTTTCAATTTCAGGGTAGCAAATCTATACGGAGTTATATAGGTAATAAGAAACCACTTAGAGTTCTGAACAAGGCAATACATGATCAATACTGTGTTTAAGAAGAATGATCTATTCTAATCTATTATTCTAATAATCTATTTAGCGGAGATTAGAAAAAAGATAGAGTTGAGAAAAAGGAAGGGAAGTTATGAGACCACTGAGCAAGGAGTATTGAGAGCCTGGCTTAGGGTGTAGGGTTGTCAGATTTAGAAAAACAACAAAACCAGGCTGCTTAATTGAATATGAACTTTTGAATTTTTGGTATAAGTATGTCCCATACAATTTTTGGCCATATTTATATTGTAAAAATTTATTTACCTGAAATTCATATTTAACTGGTATTCTGGATTTTACCTGGCAACCTACAACACTGCAGTAAAGTTCTTATGCTAACTGGAGTGAGTGTAGACTTCACAGGTTGAGGGCACCAAGATTGCCCTTGCTTCAGGTGCCAACTTCAAATTCGAGGGTCCTCAGGCTATCTGCACTTTGAATCAACTGGCTGCAAATTTGGGGGTTCCCACAAGCCACTCGGGTTGATAATTCACTAGTACAATTCACAGAACTCAGGAAAGCACTATACTTATGATTATAGCATTATTATAAAGAATACAAATCAATACCCACCAAATGAAGACACATGTAAGGCAAGGTGTGGGAAGATCTGCAAAATAGAGCTTCCATGTCCTCTTCCTGTGGAATCAGAACGCATCGCCCTCCTGGCACATTGATGTGTTCACTAACCAGGAAGCTCACTGGAGCCTTGTGTCCAGAGTTTTTATTGGGGTTTCATTGCATAGGCACGGTTGATTGAATTATTGACCCTGTGAGTGGACTCAATCTTCAGCCCCTATCCGTTCCCCTGAGATCAGGGGCCCACTCTGAATAATAAAGACACTCTATTATACAATGCAACCCTAGTGTGGTCATGGTAATGCAATGGAGAGATAGATGAGAAGGAATTATACTAGAGAGGAGTCTAAATTAATGCTGGTTTTTAAATCCCGGGATATTGGAAATATGGAAGGAAGTACAGATTGGAATGGGAGAGGGAGAGTAGATAATTAATTCTAGACGGCTAGACTGAAGATACTGATAGAATGTCATGGTGTAAATTCAAGATAGAAGTACAGAAAGGTATATCTGGAGTTTAGAAGAATTGCCAGGATTACACATTGGGTGTCAATTCTCCTTAGCATGAATGTGGTTGTTCTAACTCTGAAGTGTATAATATTGCTGCGGGAAAAAGTGTTAGGAAAAAAGCAAAAGCTCAAGTGTTATAGGAGGGAAAATGGAAGCCACAAACAAAATATAAATATGTCAGCACATTCTAAATTTTCACTTTTTATAGGTTAAATTAGTATGGCTTGGCTTTTTCCATATGATATCATCTTAGTTGTTTCTTACAATGGTATTAATTTCAAAGCTTTTATACATTTATTCTATAATTTATTTCTACCTAGTTTTTGAATGTTTAATATTTTGATGATACTCATTTACTTTTATTTCTAAACACTGACTGGATTTTTGCCCAAATTTTTATAAATTCAAAGTACTCAATGAATTGTCAAAATATTAGGATAAAAAGCTTAAATGGATTTTGACCAATTTTCTGAAGTACCTTGTAAATAAGGTGTAAAGTCTATGAATTTTGGTATTTTTAACATTTTAAAATTAACACATTTTGCTTCAGCTTGGCTTTGAAGTTAACCCAATCTTTACTTAAAGACAGAAAGGTTATTAACGTGGAATTAAAGACAATGCTTTTATTTATTCATTTTAAACTTATTCTTTAATTACAAAATGGCTTACAACTAATAATGGTAAATTAAAGTAATTATAGTTTTCTAATGACTGAATTGTAAATAATTGCAGTATTTCTACATAGTACCATAAAGACCACTGATAAAGCCACATTATAGCACATGTCCCATTCCTGATGCAACATGTTAACATTTCACAAAAACTAAGTGCCTTGTTTAGTGGCACTGAGTGGATTCTGACTCCTAGTGACCCTGTGTACAGCAGAGTGGAACCCTTTTTGCTGGTCTCTTTGTGCCATCCTCTCACCTTCTGACGCTCTATCAGACAATGCTCCACTGCCATTCATAGCATTTTCATGGACAGTTTTTTCAGAAGTGGGTGGCCAGGTCCTTCTTTCTAGTTTGTCGTAGTCTGGAAGCTCTGCTGAAACCTGTCCACCATGGTAGTGTGGTTCCTTGACCAGGAAACAAACCCAGGCAGTGGTGGTGAGAGCACCAAATCTTAACCACTGGCTTTAAGTGAGTACTTTGTGCCAAAATTGTGGTTCTGAATATTGTGGAACATACGAAAATGAATAATGTATGGTCTGATAGAGTGAATACTTATAAAAATGCTAACATTTGTGTTTACTCATTGTAATTTTGGTTGAAGACTACTTTGCAGTAATCTCACAAGCAGCACTTTTATCTGCTGCATAATTAATAACACAAATTAGAAAGAGGATCAGTAGGGATGTTTTTGAAACATGCAGACAAGCAAATTGTTTCACCCCTTTGAACTTCAATCTTTAATCTATAAATGAGAGATTGGACTGACTTTTCTGGTCCTGTTTTTGCAATTCTTGTTACTGTTTGTAGTGTCAAATACTAGGGTTATTACCTTAAAGCCAAATTCTGTTTTAAGCCTTACCACTGGAAATCACTAATGGGTAAGGTTGCTTCTTCATCCAGCATGTGGTGTAAAGGCAGGGCCTAAGAAATAAGGGACCTGGTTTCTAGTACTATTTCTGTGAAAAAAGTCACCATCCTTCAGTATTCTCATCTGTAAAATGAAGAGATTTCATTTATAAATCTTATGGCTTCTTCCAATTTTAATGTCTATGATAAAAAAAAAAACTTATAATAACCAGGTTAAGACCAATCTAATGTAAAGTCTTACTTATAGAATATTTTGAAAAAATATTTTTATTCCTTTCAAACTGTATAGTTAGAAGTGTGGCTGGCATAGAAGGCAGACTAATAAAAAGAACTGAGGTCTATACTATTATGAAGAGATGATATTATTTAAAGTTTCAACTGTGAAATATGTCACTAAAATGGGTAAATCTCCAGTTTTCAAGGATATTTACAAGTAATTTTGTTCTCTTAAATGGAATTAAAGATGCTCATATAGTATCTGTGCAACTATAGGTAAATTATCTTTGGGTATGATGCAAAGACAAAATTTCAGCCAGAGCATTTTTAATGTTATAACAAATCAGCCGCTTGGTCTTTTGTCAAGGTAAGTTGGTAGTGGTATAGTTATTGTGGACAGTCCCTGGTGGAAGAAATTCATTTTGTGCGAGGAAAATTTGGTTAGATATTTTTCACTGCCTATGTTTACTTGCTTGAGATTTTGGATGTTGATTTACAAACGATTAATTAAAAGTGCCAGTGTGCTGGTGAAAGTTAGAATAATTAACTTTTACAAGTAAAAGTTAATTAAGAATTAATAATTAAAAGTGTCTTCGGTTTATGTGAGAATTCTCCCCATTCCTAACTCTAATTTGGGAAGTTGTCAATTTGAAGATGGCAATTTTAGAAAATTAGACCCAAAGTGCTTCTGATGGCTGGTTGCATATTGAGATGCTCCAGCAATGTGGGGAATTTTGGTCAGAGCACAGCAAACTGGAGCATCTCCAGGAGCTATGTGCTGCCTTTGTTTAGAGGAAGATGTTTCCTGCAATGTTTCTCTTTATTGACATGCTAACTCTATGGAAACATGTTGCTTTGCTCTTGTGTTGTTTATTTCATTAGAGAATATGCTACTCTTTAGTTCAGTTTCAAAGGGAGTGATTCTTTCAATAGTACCTGGAAATTGAGAGTCTTAACATGTTGTTCAAAGTTCCATATAGAGCACTATACAGAATTTAATTCAGGTGTTTTATATTCTCAGGAAGCTGAGTAGGTGTGATGTTTCAGACAATAGTTTTAAACTAAAAGGTTGTCTCTTCTGGGATGCAGGTCATTCTGCTCTTTTGTAAAAGCGGGTAAATCCCAAAGTGAAGTGGGCACAGACGTCTCCGAGTGTGGGCTCTGGCCACAGAATTCCCATTAGCATTAGCTTGGCGCTGCTTCTTGTCTCGCAGACAGCGGAGAACATGCCTTTTCCACCCTTGAGGCAATGAAATAAATTAAAGGGTGCGGCATTCAATGAGTTGAATTTTGAGTAGTATTTCTCATGCCTCCAACGTTTTAAAATCAGTTTATTCTTATGAGGCAGCATTTGGAATCATGAAACAAGGGACTCCTCTGTTTGTGCCAGGATGCAGCTTCTTTTGATTTTCTGGAATCGTGTGTGTGTCAAACAATCTTTTCTGGTCCTTTTCCCATTGTGGTCTCTGGGTAGTGTCTGTGACTAGAACTTTGTAATTCAGTATAAATCACAAATACACGAGCACTGTGGAAGGTAAGACACCTTTAGTTTGTTTCTACTGGGTCTGGTCCAGGCTATTACAGTCTCTACATATCTCCATGACACAGAAGCAAGAGTTTTTGCAAAGAGGGTCCCCAGGGCCCAACCAAATCCATCCTCTGTAGAAGCTGCCGGCTCCGTCCATGTTCGTTACGTTTGTGCTTCCTCCAGTTCTGCGCTTTCTCTCAGTATGTTCTGAAGAGACTGGAGAGCATTCCTGTAATCTCAAATGGAAGTTTATTTTTGTTTTCATGGAACAAAGGTTTATCTTTAGTGTTACCATGTGTCCCCTCTAATTAGAAATCCTTTTCTCATATTCGCATAAATAAGAAGGGGATCATTTAATTCTTAGTGCATTTGAACACTGATAACTCCAGAGATGGTGGCATCCACATTTTATCTAATTCTCTTTAACCACAAAAAATGTAGACTCTCACCCACCAACTAGAGAGCAAGAGCTGAAGGCTCTGGAACTCTTAAAGGGAGTCTTCTAGCAGAGCCACTTGCTCTTTCTCCGTGTATGATGTTTTATTTCAAGACATCAAAATAAGTATGCTTTCTGATATTGATCTGTCTATTTTTCCCATATGCAGTGGTTTGATTGTTATTATCTTTCCAAAAGCATGTAATGATGATTGGTAAAGGTATTTCAAACATAACGTATTGACAAATTTTGAACACTTAGGCTCCATCAGGCACCGTTCTAAGTTCATTACATAATTGAACACATGTAACTTATAACTGCTGTGAGATATTATCCCAGTTTTATAGATGGGAAGTGGAGACTCAGAATTTCTGAGGCTCGCTCCAAGTCAGACAGCTCATCAGGGCTAGAGCCAAGGTTTAAATGGAAGAGTGTCTCCCAACTACTCTTCTCAATTTTAGTCTGTAACCAATTAATTACAGTATTTGCCTAGTGATACCTCATGTTAGGACTTCTGAGACTAGTGCTTTAAAGTGCCTAGTATTCTTTTTTTTTTCTTTTTTCTTGTTTTTAGCTCCGTACATTCAAGTGTTTAAGCTTGTGACTTTTTATTACGTGTCCATCATTGTTGTATAATTCTACGTTATTTTTTAGGTGTCCAAAAAGACTACATTCTGCCTTTTTACATAGCCTTCCTACTCATGCTCCCTTTCTCTCAGAACCAGCATGCGTCAGGTAAAGCTCGTCCACTATAGAAACAAAGAAAGAGGGAAAGAGATAGGGGTGTGGGGAGAAGAGAGGGAGAGGGAAGACTTACATAGTGTTTTCCTTAGATATGGTTGAATATACAAACATTGATTATATGAATGCTTTTCCATTGTGCCTGTGGAAGAGTTTTTCTAGGTTCTGTCAAGAATGTTAGCATTTCACGTTTGGTAGAATGTGAGTACCCTCTGTTCTCTCGTCTGGTGGGAGTGAACACTCTGTGCATGTTCAATCTGAGTCCTTGAAACGAGGAAGAGTTAGATTCATACTTCAAACGTATTTCTGCAGTGAGATTTCCAGGCTGCATTTTGGTATGGAAATGAAGAACAGGCTAAGGGCTCTTTGAAGGCAAGAAACATTCAATGTGGAAAAGACCCATCTTAGATAAAAGAAATGAGGAATGCACATTGGCTCTGACATCAGGAAAAGACATTCTTCATCTGCTGATTTGAGGAGGGCATAAATATCTTCAGTTAATATGTATTCATCATGCTGATTTTTTGTGTTGCGTTTCAAGGACAATGAGGAAGGTTCCTGACAATATTCACTTGCATTAGAACAGCCTTTTAGGGGTCTAACAAAATGCAGATACTGCTGGTCAAGAAAATAAAGCTAATAAAAGATAATTATTGTGTTTCAATGGCTGTAGGAATATTGAACTTGTTCATATCATATTAAAAAAAAGTCCCTGTGTTAAGTAATTTTAGTATTAATTATGCAGTTTTTAAGTGTTGCCAGTAACATTATAGCAAGGTAGTTTTCAATTGAAATTCTGATTAAATGGTAAATGTTGGTGTTAATTACACATTACTTAAGAAATAACACAAATGAAACCCCTAATAATATCATTTTGTCTTGATTTGAGCTCAGAAAAAACACCCCCCCAACCAATTACTCAGACCACCAATTCCATCATCTGCTCTACTTTTGCCGTTCATTGGTCATATTTTTCTCATACTCTTGTTCCATCTCCTCTATCATATCTTATCTCTCTCGGCTCCTCCTATTTACCAGCATAGCAATTATAATTGTCAGATATTGATGTCATAGTAAAGGTAATGTATCAAAATCAAAAAGTTACTACATAAAAGAGAACCGCTTTAATCTGATTTGATGTATCAGGTTTTATAGTTATATGACTTAAGTAATATAACCTTATCTATAAATACCTAATAAATATTCTGGAACCCACAAGGATGAAAAAACAAGTTCATTACCTTAAGGCAAAGCAGTTTTGCTGTACTGCTTTTGTCGACCACTGATGAAAGTAATTTATACTAAGAAGTATATTTGTTTATGATCACTATTTTAATGCTATACTATAAGATTATGATACTTTGTACTTTGTTTTTTATGATTGTTGTTTCATGTTAAAAGCTGTCTTTAAAATGATAGTATTTCATGGAGCTACAGAGGACTTTTTGCTCTTAGAGGTATGTGAAATGGCCAACATTTGGTCACCTGCGGTTCTGTTCCATGAGAGTAAAGACTTTGTCTAACCACTACCTTTTATTAAATTTTTGTTAAAATTTTATATTAAACATTTTAAAAAATTTTATATTAAAATTTTATTATTAAATTATTAAAATTTTCTGTAGTTTGTTGTGCCGTATAAGAGACTTATACTTGTGATTTGTGATAGATCAACACAACAAACTGTGAGCTTAGGCATTCTCTTTTCTTTTCTCAGAAGAGCTGGTTTCCTCTACCTTTTCCCACTCCCTAGGAAAGAAGAAGTCAGATATGAGTGTGTATAGACTGTGGAAGAACCAAGTGTACGAGCTGTGTTTACCTAGAGTACCTTTGAGTCATAATAAGAAGATTAATCAGCTATATCACATCCTCATGGGTCACAAGTATGATTTGGTAACATATAAGGGAAACTTTAGGTGTAACTCCAAAAAATTTCTGCTGGTCAGATTATATATTTCTTAATTTTTTTAAATTGGTAACCAGGCAAGAAAAATAAACAGCAAAATACAGAACACAAAGTCCATTCAAAAGAGCTCATGAAATTTACTCAGAGCTTTCATTCCCTCAAAATGATTAGGCTCAGTTCTGGCAAACTTACTTATTTGGTTTTCTAATCTAAAGCTGATGAGAGCTAACCATATAAGGATCATATTGTTGAAGTGTTTTCATTTTATATATATTGAACGTTTCCCTGTGTCATAAGCGTTCTTCCAAAAGAGTTTTTTAAAGATTACATAGCACTACGTGATATGGGTTAATAACATTTGAAACCAAACTGTCTTGGCGTTTAGATTGTTTCTAAAACTTCTCTCTTAGAAGAAACGTTGTGATGAGCTTTTCTGAACACTGATCTTTGTCGTCTTCTCCAATTATTTCCAAGGATAAAGCCATGACGTTGAATTAATGACTCTGAGTTTGAACAGTTTTAAAGCTTTTGAAACGTATTGCCAAATAGCCCTAATCCTTATTTTTTAATGACTAAATAGTGTTTAATTTTGAATACATATATAATTAATGATAGTTAATGTTTTTGAGAGTTCATTGTCAAGTACTATTATAAGACCATCACACTTGTTAACTTATTTCATCTTAAAGATGATGATATGTGGTAGGACTATTGTCGTTCCTATATTACAGATGAGAAAAAGGAGGCACAGGAAAATACAGTGACTCACTCGAGGTCAAACAAGTCATAGTGGTGGAGGCAGGATTTGAACCCAACACTCTAGGTTAATAGCTAACATTTACTAATATTCAATAATAGATAAATAGTTTTAGTGAACTCCCGAGTTAAGAGATAAAATACGTTGTTTGACTCTCTTAAGAGTTCTATGCTGTGTGTACACTTATCCTCTTAATTTTGCAGATAAAAAACAAAAAACAAAAACCACTGGAACTTTGGTTAGGTAACTTGCGCAAGTCACATAATTAGTAATTGGTAAAGCAGGTTTTAAATTAAGGTTAGTAGGGTTATGTGTCTCCAGTGCCCAAACTCTAAATCTCTACACTTTTAAACCATTTGGAACGTTTAAATTCTTATGATTTGTTAGTATTAAAAATAGCATTTAAAGGAACATGTTTTGGATTGTTTAATTAGTAAAGATTCCTTGGCATGGAGATCCCATGTCAAAGCTTAGGAATAATCTTAGATCTGTACGTGCATCACTGGCAAATTACTCTGCAGGCGTGTGGCATCACTTTGTGTAAGAGAACCCGTTTCTCCGGATCCTTTACAATAAAGAATGTACAGAGAGAGAGGGTGAGGAGACAGCAGATGGGCAGTGCAGCCCTCTGTGCGGAGGGCACCTTTGAGCTCACCCGCCCGATGGATGAGCTAAATCAGAAGCGGTGGAGTGTTCCAGGCAGAGGAAAGAACAAGTACAGAGACTCCAAACTGGGAATCAGCTTTGACTTTTGAAAGAATTAAAAGAAGGCTGATGTGCCAAGATCCAGGGAGGGAGGGAGGAGTTTGAGTTTGTGTCAAAGAACTTAGTAGGGCCAACTTCCAACTGGCCCTTCTGCAGGATTGTGTGGGCCATGATATAGATTTTGGATTTCATCCTAAGTACTGATGGAAGACATAAAAGCCGAGGAGTAACACGATGTAATGATTTATATCCCCGACAAGAAATAGACTGTAGGAGAGGTTGGAATGGGTTCCTGGAGATTAGAAGGTGGCCATTGCCTTAGCCCTGGTGAAAGATCAAGGAGCTTGAAGTAGGGAAATGGAAGTGGAGATAGTGCAAAGCAGTCAGGTTGGGTTATGTTTTGAAGGTGGAGCTTTAAAGACTTGGTGATACTTTTGATGCGTGAGGGAGGGAAAGAGAGGAATCAATTATGACTCCTCACTTTGGGGCTTGAGAAAACTATGTTCATTTTATGGTTTAATTGTTGTTGTCCCCATTAGACATAACCTCCATGAAGGCCAGGACCTTCTCCTTTATTCCCTGTACATGTCCAATGCCTAGCATAAAGCCTGGCAAGCCACAGAGGAAGGGCCAGAAAATTATTATTATTATTATTATTACTGAATACTTTAATAATTATTACAAAACATTCACATGTTATCTAAATTATTTCCTGAATATATTTCCCCTTAGGTTGTATTTTTATGTTTATTTTGTTGATATTTTGACATACAAAAGCTCTAAATATATTTAGATTTGTGTTGCATTTTCTTTTTATTTTTTTATGAAGACTTAGTCCATTTATTTATTGCTTTGTGATTTTTTTTATTGTGTCTAAAATATCATTCCCCATCCCAAGGTTCGATTAATAACCAATTCAGCTTATTATGGTCATTCGCTGTGTTTAATTCTTGAAAAATCAACCTGAAATTTATCTTTAAATTATGTAAGATAAGGGCCTAAATTGACTTTTGTTTCTCAATTGCTAAGTAGTTACTTCAACTTAATTAATCCTTCCTTTCTTTTAAAACATGTCTTTATTGAATTCTTACCAATAATAATTTATTGTTAAATGTTTGTTTTGGTACCACCATCATGGTGGTAGATGGTATTTTTATTGTTCTGATCTTTTTCTCATGTTTGGACTCTGTGCACTGCTGGTGTAGATTTGGGTTGGACTATAATAATTTATTTGCAATTCTTAACCATTTATTGCTTCAGATGTTCAGCGATGCACTTCAGTATGGTAGCCAATAGCCACATATGGATATTTAAATATAAATTTATATTAATTAGTATTAAATAAAATTTAGTATTCTGTTTCTTAGTCACATTAACCCTATTTCAAGTGCTCAGAACAAGCCACATGGGTGGGTGGCTACTGTATCGGACAGTGCAGAATTATGAAACATTTCCATCAAAACAGAAAGTTCTATGAGACATTGCTGCTCCAGAGTCATTTTTCTCAAATTCCTAAAAATTTTCCAAGGATTTTAAAAATAGGATACCGTGATATATTTAAACTACTTTGGGAATTATTGGCATTTTTATAATATTTGATTTCTACTTCTGGGACTATGTGATGTATCCACATTTGTAAAATGTTATTTTTTCTCGTTGAATTTTGTGATTTTGTTTTCAGTGTCATAGATATTTTTGGATGAGATTAATCCTAGGAGTTCTTAATTTTTGAAATTATTTAATATATGTTTTTAATTCTTTCTTCAACCATTTTTTCATTTTAGTTATTGTACTTTAATTTTTTAAAAGTTAGTAAGCTTTTTAAAGAAAAATCTTGCATTTTACTCTATTTTTAAGTTTATTAGTATAATGATCTGCTCGATTAAAAAAATACGTTTTATTGTTTTTTTCTCTTCAAATTTTATTTACTTGTGTTCACCCTTTTTTCTAATAAATTCCCAAAGGTTTTTAGTTTTGTAAGAAAAGTAAAACTTAAATTTTTAAGGAAGTATCAGTTTTTATTCAGTCTCCCTTCACTTTTCATAAAGAATCTGTGGGCCTGTGTGCTCTGAGACATTTTGATGCTCTGAGATGATTTTCTGTCTTCTACTATGACCTTCCATCCGAATTTCGTCTTTTGCCTTCAGGGTATCTTATGTGCTTCACTGTGGAGTTCTTCCTGGTTATTTTGCTGCCTCTCCTAGGTACTCTGAAGTCAGAAAACTAGTAATAGAGGAGGATAGTATTTGAACACAAAATGACCAAAACCACATCACTTTTAAAAAGTTCTTTTTAAGAAAAATTCTAAGTTATTTTCACATTATGTATCATTTCTAATTGTACTGTTTTGTAATAAAATTTAGTTTTTGAAACTATTTGAATCTTTTGTCAGGTTTGTAAATATTTTATGAATTCTTGTAAAGATTTGTTCTTTGTTTATAGGAAACAGAATGATATCTAACGTCTAATTTTGTGCATGTAGGCTCTGTTTTGTTAATTACATCATTCAAATTTTCTATATTCTTACTTTTTGATTCCTCAATGAATGGCATTGTGATAATTGTTTGTTAATATTTTCCACTCGATGTAATTGACTTTTTAAATCAATATCCCATAACCATAATTTACTAATTCCTTAAATCTTGTGTGATACTGATAGTGTCAACATTCCCATATTTTCCTTTATGTTGACTGATAAATTTTTGCCTGTGTTTTCATGTGGAAACGTCTTT
Organism: Equus asinus; assembly: GCF_041296235.1. NCBI lineage: Eukaryota > Metazoa > Chordata > Mammalia > Perissodactyla > Equidae > Equus > Equus asinus. The sequence continues at coordinate 52,752,992 of NC_091801.1, forward strand.
AACATTTTAAAAAGTTTAATGAAAAAATAAGCTTTTGTTTTTTATTCCAGTTTTAGACTTCTTCCAGTTATCTGTCCTGTTAGATTGCATTCTGGTTTTGCTTTCCTAGTGATTATATTCTAACTTTGTCTTGTTAAATATATTGTTGTTGCTTTGTTTTTAATATCTTTAAACATATGGAAGATAGAAGTCCTACTAAATTTTATCTTAAAGTATTACCCAGTTTGTTTTTAAAAATCTATTTTTATCTAATTATCAAAACCAAAATAATTTTTTATTGATATCATAATAGTTTATAACATGGTGTCATTTCAGTTGTACATTATTACTTGTCGGTCACCATATGTATGTGCCCCTTTACCCCTTATGGCCACCTCCCAACCCCCTTCTCTGGTAACCACTAATCTGTTCTCTTTGTCCATGTATTTATCTTCTGCATATGAGTGAAATCATACGGTGTCTGTCTTTCTCTGTCTGGCTTATCTCACTTAACATAATACCCTCAAGTTCCATCCATGTTATTGTAAATGGGACGATTTTGTCTTTTTGTATGATTGGTATATATACCGTATCTTCTTTATCCAGTCATCAGTTGATGGGCACCTGGGTTGCTTCCGTGTCTTGGCTGTTGTGAATGATGCTGCAGTGAACATAGCGGTGCATAAGTCTCTTTGAATTGTGGATTTCAAGTTCTTTGGATAAATACCCAGTAGTAGGATAGCTGGATCGTATGGTATTTTGATTTTTAACTGTTTGAGAAATCTCCATACTGTTTTCCATAGTGGCTGCACCTGTTTGTATTCCCAGCAGCAGTGTATGAGGTTTCCCTTTTCTCCACATCCTCTCCAACATTTGTTGTTTTTTGTCTTGGTAGTTATAACCATTCTAATAGAAAACCAAAATAACCCTCTTTTAGAGAGGAATAAAAATTGGATTTTTTGACTTCTTTTCACCCCCACTTCCCTATTTGCTGTCAAGTTAATTTATGTTTGCTAATCTTGTTAAAATTTAATTCCTCTTTTAATATATATTTTCTGATATTCCACTTTATTACTATAGTTCAAACAAGCATTCAGACTCATTAGAATCAAATTTTTTTGGTTTGTAATTGACATTTTTAAAAAGTATCTTTTTATCGTTAGTAAGTTTCAGGGTTCCCTGCAAATTATTTTTAAGCACAGTTTTGAAAGTCTTAATGGTTAATAATTCATCTCCCTCAACCTGGGAGAGCATCTTTTAATAACATCTGCTGAAATGATGTCTTATGTTGTAGTTTCTGAGGCCCAGCAGATCTGAGACTGTTTTGGTCAACATCACATATAAATTTTGGAGTTAAGTGAATAGAATGTTCTTTCACAGCTTTTACCCGTAAGGTTGTGCTAACTTCGCCTTCTGCTTTTGGCCATTTACTTTTTCTTTTTAGGACTCTATTCAGTAGAGGAAAATCTTTGGGGAGAGAAAGATGGACTTGGGGGTAAAAAGATGATTCTTTACTTTGTCTCTTTGAACATATAACAAGGATGAACTTGATAATGATTTTGGTTATTTTCCTTAATCTTTTAATATAGGGGCTTTCTTCAGGTCTATAAATTTAATATGTATAAATTCTTAATATTGTACATATTGTCAATTCATCGTTTCCTCAGTTTACTTAATTTAGGATTATCTATTATTAGGTTGCAGTTCAATAACCAATTTTTTCTGGACCATCAAGTGTGCTTTGTATTGCATATCATTTGCTTCTTAGTCTGGTTATTGTGATTTTATTTTAACAGTATTTTCTGGTTATATATTTAGCTTATTTGAAAATATGCTTTAAAAATCTTACTGAACACATGTAGCATATTTTTAAGAAATATAGAGGCTGACTTGGTGGCATAGTGGTTAAGTTCTCACGTTCCCTGTGGGTGGCCCGGGGTTTGCTGGTTTGGATCCCAGGCCCAGATCTAGCACTGATTGTCAAGTTCTTTGGTGACAGGCATGCCATGTATAAAATAGAAAATATAAAATGGGCACGGATGTTAGCTCAGGTCCAATCTTCCTTAGCAAGAAGAGGAAGATTGGTGGTAGATGTTAGCTCAGGGCTAATCTTCCTAAAAAATATGTCTCTCTCTCTCTCTCTCTCTATATATATATATAATTGCATTTTATAAAGTAAATATATTTCTGAGGAGACAGGGAAAGCTTTCCTTTCTTAGTTATTAGCATATTGTTTGTCTTCTGTTCCAAATTCCTTCCCCATCTCTAGCCCCCAACTCCTAGGGGCCCGTAATTTATATTTTTTAATATACTGCAATAACAGGGATAGCCAGGCTGTAAAGCAGAGGATCCACACACTTTAGGATTTCTGTCAGGTCCCTCAGCTTTGTCCTGCTTGTTGGTTCTTTCTCCTTCTCAGAGGGGAAGATGGCAAAGCCAGGACTAGATAGAGTGGAGTGTCTTGCGTGGTTCCTGGCCAGGGGCAGAGAGATACTCAGTTCACAGTGTTTTCTCCTTATCGGTGGGAGTTTCTTGTGAGATTTGTCATCTCCGTGGCGTTGCAAAGGGACCAAGATTGTGATAAATGTGGAAGGCTAGTCATTCCAAGGGACTTTTGTAGTTATTGAGAAAATGATTTGATCATAGGCCCTAGGTTCTTACTATGAATAATAGAAAATACACAGCCCAGAGAAGAGATGTAAATGATTTAGGAAACTGAAGAATAAGCAGGTTCTTTCCACCATCAAGAATATGCTCTTTCTTGTTCCTCGTGCACTATCGTTGCTTCAGCCAGTTTCCTGGGGATTTCAAAGGAGTGGCTTTGTGTCTTCATTCACTCAAACGTATTCTTAGAAGTGCACGTCTATGTTGTAGAAAATAGATTTTATTATCTAACCTTAAATATTTTAGAAAGTTTTTTATCCAAGCAGATTAATTCCTTATTTTTCCTCTTTGTTTTAAATTTATTTAAGCTTTCATAGTTGAGTTAGTGATTTGTTACTTTTTTTTGATACCTTATTTCTTGATGATCCTAGATGCACAAGATGTTACTTACTATATCTTGCATATAACTTCAAGAGAGGTTGCTTTTAAAATTTTTAACTCAGTGCGGTACGAATCTGAATTTTTGAGAGTCTGTAAAATTTTCAGTAGCTGTGTAGGGAATCTTGGCGGATTTCTTGAGAACATTTTAGATGCTCAACTCATGAACGGCTCATAAAAAGATGAGATCTACCCGACCCTGTCCCCCTTGCATCCCTCATTGTAACTCTTCATAGGAGGCCACATATTGTAAGAACAGAAACAAAAGCAAAGAAAGGTACTGATTTCCACAACCTAATTTAGGACTGCCTCATTTGTGTTACACTGAAATCTCCAGAGAGCCCTGGGAAGCATGATGGAATGGAATTCCCCCACAATTTCTCCATGAGCCAAATCTCCATATAGTACATGAATAATCCTCAACTGTAATGAATAAAATAAATGGCCAAACTGACATGTCTCTTCACATGTGGAAGGAGGGCTCGTAGAAAATGATGCTACAGCATTAACCAGTCAAGTTTTCTATTAGTACATACACCATAGCCCCCAGTATAGGATAGGGTGTTCTTCAGCAAAGTAGAACTAAAATATAGAGGAAGAAAATGACCTCGTGGGTTTACTGGTGAGAGATAGTGGTCCACTCTTATCTTGGCCCCGACACTGTTGTAGGAATGTCATAACTTATATCTGCTTCACTTTCCCCTTTCCACAGGTTTGGAACACAGATCAGTTTGTCCCAATGTGTGGTCTGTATTAGAATGACTTGAGCTGCAGGATTAAAATAGTGATTCCTGGGTTTTATCTTAGAGCTGCAGAATATTTCGGATTGGGGCTTAAAAGTCAGCATTTTTATCAAACCTTCACTGTGAATCGCATTCACACTAAAGTTGATGGCCATTAAGATAGAGCCTAGAGGGTAGGACTGAGGACAAAGAGGAGAATGGCAGGACCAATGGTAGGCACCATGACTTTTTTCTGGGAATGCAGAGGGAATCAGAGTATGTTTTTACAAACTTTTTCCATACTCCTCTGATACTTGAGACAATTGTTAGCCTGATTCCAAGATAGAATACTGGAATGGGGAAGATGGTGCTGAGTGACAGGTGAATACTTCCTTCTTTTTTGTTGTCAGAAAGCATAGGGTAATAACAGCTAAAGGGAGAATCAGATTGAATGCTTTCGTTAACAGTGAATTACGTCCATTAATTGATTTAATTTCTTGCATTTACTGGTAGGATTTACTTGTTTATATTTTTCCAAGCCAGGAGTAAAACACTTCAGGTATATAAAAGCAGGGAGTGGGAGGCTGGTAGAATGAGTCTCTAAACAATGGCAGGAAAATAATATCTGAACTAAGAAAAAATTGTCAACGTATAAAAACCATCCACATATTTTGCTTCATGCTGTTTGCATTATACTGGTTCTAAGTAGGAATTGCCTGATAGAAAAACCAAATAACGAAGACCAATAACAAAAACAAACCAAAAGCAAACTAAAAAACATTAATTCATATTTAAGGCAAACCTTTATTTGAAAACAAGAAAACATTTATTCCTAGATTAGTCAAGTTAGATGTATTTTCTGTTTGTGAGACTTAGAAACCATGGATTTAAGAGGGCAAATTCCCCTGTACTTGTTGCCAGTGCACTGAATATTAGATAAGTCCTGATAAAATCTGATATTCTGGGATTTTTTTCTTTGGAAGGAAAGGATGTACATTCTTTGGTTCAAGTGAGAGAGGGTGATTGGGGTTGAATAGCTATTGGTGACAAACTTTCTAGGTTTTAATTAAGTATAACTACAGTATAATCAATATTGAAATAAGAATTTTATAACTTACCACCTTCAATAGGGTTAGTAAATGCATTTTGACTCTTAGAGTTTAACAGAAAAGAATGAAATTCTACTTAATTGGGAAAGAAGCCACCATGCCCGATTTTCACCTATGGTGCCATATAGACGCTGATGCCAGAAGTGCATAGGAGTGTGTCTCGTGGAGGCTGGCACAGGGTTTACGATGTGAATCTTGGAATGCTGCCAGCTGCTGGAGGAAAGTGCCTTTATGTGAGCGCTTCACCTTTTGGCTTACCCTATAACTTCTGGCTGTAAAGGTGCTTGCTTTTATTCCATTGTAGGCTTTGTTGCCAAAGACAGAGGATATTTTCTTTTTAAGAGAGCCCTTAGATGCTTCCTCCAGGTTGCGACTGCTGGAGCGGTGTGGATAAGCTAGCTTTGTTATCACTGGCACCCTACCTGCTCTCCTAATTCTTCTGAGAGTAAGTGTTCTTAAAAATATAGCTATATCGAGTGCCTCTGTGTCTTTAGACCCTCTTTTAATGTGCTAGTATAAAGTAAAAGTCGTTTTGAAGATGTGTTTTATGGGGAAGTGCTTTCTCGGGCCTCTTGAGATGTTCACAAGTACGGAACTGAGGTACCTTTATGGTGGTTTAATGACAACATAGAACACTTGTTATAAAGTGCCCTTTTGATATGTATCCCCGGGCACGTCACAATTAGAGTGGAGTGAACACGTTGATTTTGTTTTTACCTCCACTCACAAAGCCCCCTTCGTCTTGTTAGGGTTTTGCAACGATAGATCTGTAGGGCTTTGTTTTTTTTTTTCATTTCTCAAAGATGAAAGAGATCTGCCAGAATGGAAATTTGGAAAATTACACATACACCTGTGAAATTGGGCAAATTGTTATAAAGTTTGCATTCCAACCAAAATGCGGAATACACAACAATGCTTTGTTTTGTGTGAGGAAATTTTTCTGGCTGTGCAAAGAATATGTGTACAGGACCGTACAGGCTTAGAGAGAATAGTCATCATTATTTACTGTGTCAAACCCAAATGGAGGGCCAAGTTGGCAGCATTCCAGGAGCAGGAGGCCACACCTATTTGTGAAAAATGGAACAGATTTCTGTAGTTGCCCTCACCTTGACTATTTGGTTCAAGGTGGTAGTGCTAGGACATGTAGTTTTGTGAGCTGTGTATGTGGGTTAACGGTGAAGTTGGCCACGAATCTGCTCCGTAATCCCACAGACCCACTTGGTTTGTGCACCAACCTGATTATAATAAAGGGTTGGAGCGAGGGATGGAGGGATGATGAGGGGCAGAATGTGTGTGAGCTAGCTGGGACCTCCCGCTTCACACTGATTGCCACTGATTGATTAGCCAGCTCTGGCTGGCTGGGCAGAGTACCCTTCCTCTGATCTCGTGAAACGCGGCTCGCGAAAGAGGAGGATGAGGGGAACGCTGTGCTGTTTGAAGCTCTTGGTCTTCAGGAGACTGAAACAGCAGACCGTAATTTTTAAAAATTGAGATGCTCTTCTATTTGTATAAAGACTTTCTGTCTGTACTGTAGCCAGACACGTGTGAGGGGTTGTTTAGTAAAACAACTCCCTGGTAAGTTGTTTGCATTATCCAGGACTCTGGGAAGGGTACGGAAAAGTACCATTTGGGATCAGCCTGAAGTGGCTACAGTCTATTCCGTGCCATCGCAGAATTATCTGAAACAATGGTTTGAGCACTTGCTGGACTCTCTGGCATTATTTGGGAGAATGATTAACCAGTGCTAAGTAAGTAGTTAACCTAACCTACCACTTAACAGACAACATTGAGTTGCCCAGGTGAAAAGTAGTTAGATCACAGACCATTAGCTGCAGTACACAAGGTGTCTGTCCGTAATTGAGGCATGGGGCCTATATTAGTTGCAAAATATTGTACTCTTTCTATTAAATAACACTAACAAATATAATTTATACTGTTACAAAATAACTTCTGTATAGCATTTATATTCCTGCACATTTGTTCTCAAACTTGAGGGTTTGTCGTCAGAATCACCTTCAGGGTTTGTTAAAACATAGATTGATGGGCCCCACCCTCAGAGTTTCTGAAATCAGTAGATCTAGGGCAGAGTCTGATAATAAACATACTTTCTAACAAGTTCTCAGGTGACGGCTAGTGCTGCTGGTCCAGGAGCAACACTTGGAGAATTGCCGTTTGTTCACAGGCTACTTGTAATCAGCCAAGAAAGTCAGGAATCGTTTTGAAAGCAGTTATTTCACAAAATGTTTTTTTTCCCCCAGAAGATTCAATCAATAATTAATTACACATTCAGAGAATCACTTTAATAAAGCAGGGTCAGAAAGGCTGTTATTAAAGTGAACAATTAAAAAAAAGGAAATTGATCTATTTGATGAGTTGGGTGTTAGATTCAAATTTTATTAGTTAAGAAGAAGAGGAAGAAAAGAGCAAGCCAGCCCTGGTGGTCTAGTGGTTAAGATTTGGCACTCTCACTGCCACGGCCTGGGTTGTTTCTTGGTCAGGGAACTACACCACCCGTTTGTCAGTTGTCAGACTGTGGTGGCTGCGTGTTGCTGTGATGCTGAAAGCTATGCCACTGGTATTTCGAATACTAGCAGGGACACCCATGGTGGACAGGTTTCAGCAGAGCTTCCAGACTAGAGAGACTGGCAAGAAGGACCTGGCCACCCACTTCCCAAAAAATTGGCCATGAAAACCCTATGAATAGCAGCGGAGCGTTGTTTGATATAGGGCTGAAAGATGAGAGGATGGCGCAAAGACCAGGTGGGGTTCTGCTCTGCTGTACAAGAGGTCACTAGGAGGCGGAATCTGCTTGATGGCACCAACAACAAGAAGAAGAAAAATGTTTATGTATACGTGATGAAAACCTGATGCAAATATTTTTGTTGATTTTTCTCCTCTTGTTAAATATTTTTTCCTCCAAATCTCTGCAGTGAACTGATAATTTTCATTTCCTGCGTGGAGCCATATGCATACTGGATGTTTTCATGAGACAAATATGTTGCCTATGAGACAAAGAAATGCATACTGAGTGTTTTTAAGGACTGTGCTTGATTCGTCTTTGCCTTATGAAATTGGTTAAGAAACTTACTCATCAGAGCCCTTTGTTCAGTATTCATTGTTTGGCTTTTGTTGTTGTTGCTGACTTTTGTAAAACCAACATATACATTGTCTTTGATTTGTTCTAGGAAGAGAAAGAAATATGTATCCATTTTAGAGTCAGAAGACTACAAGCCTTTTTTTCTCTCTTCTTTTATATCTCTATTTAAATAAGGTAATTTAAAAAAATCACATCTCTTTTACTTGTACTAATTTCACTTTGTTATATAATTATGTAGGATGTTATCAACTAGTTTTGCAGAATTTAGTTTCTTAGATAAGAATACTAGCTATATTTTGATGCTGCTTTGAAATTTCTAAAGAAAATTTTTGTTTTTCTTGTACATCTATAAAGTTATGTTTTGATAATTTGCTTGATAAATATTTCTCAGCCACATATGGTATACAATAAGTTCTGTGGATAGGTTCACATCCTTTCCTTTCTTACTCATAATGCGTTTAATAATCTAATGTAGTGTATTCATATTCTGGGTCACACCTGATGTTTTTGTCGTGACAGCAGTGTTTGATTTGAGGAAAAATTCCTGCTTGCCTGATTTCACATCCCCAAACAAACTTCTGGCAGGCTGAGAGTGGATGGCACCTGCTTTGAATAAGCAGAAAAGGACCATGGGTTCCACAGTGTCAAGTGGAATAAACTTCCTCCAACAATATCAATAGTAATAATTTAAAGCTGTGTGGCTAGACGCTTTTTTAAAACTTGGCTCCGTATTCTCTCTTCTTCATATGGTCTTCAACTTTATGCAACTGAATTAAATTCAACTGAAAAATTCTTGTTTGAGTATTAAATGCCATGGGTAAATGCAAGGAACCATACTTGCTGCTTCCAGTTACAAACGTAGGTAAGATATAATTATACTACAATAGAGGAAATAAGGAAAACTTACAGATAACTAGAATTTAGGGTGCCTCCTCTGCCCTCTGCATGTTAAAATGGAGTGTCCTTTTTTACAACTAAGTTTTGTGCCTCGTGTGCATAGTTCATCTCCTTAGCTGGATTATGGGCTCCCTTCTGGCAGGCACCGTCCATCTTGCACCCTCCAGTAGTCCCAGTGCCTAAAACAGGCCCTGACACCTTCTTCCTCCTCAATAAATACTGGTTAAATGAATAAAGAAGGAATGGATGAGTAAATGAATACGTAAAAGCCTCATAAAGAGAACAAAATAACATGCAATGCCTTCCAATTTTTGTACTTGTTACCAGTTTGGGGCTTTTGATTGTTGAAATACATCACCATCATTTAAAAAGATATAGTTTTAGTAATGAATATACTTTCATATTTCTTCTTGATAGGGTTACCATCTTCAATAAACCAAGAATAGCTTTATGGGGCTCTGGACTGAGACCCGATTACAGAATATTTGAATTTCTATGCCATCTCTGTCACTAACTTCCTGGGTCAATGCACAAGGCATTTACTAATGAACTGAAGTTTTTCACTGCCCGAGTTACTTTCTGAGAGTAAATTAGTCATTAGAGATTCTAGTTCAAATTTGTCTGTATTTCCTCATCTGACTTTATTTTTGCTGTGCTATCAGTGTTCAATCTACTATGTAAGATTACTTGCTGCTTGCTAGGCTTGCATATGTTCTAAGCAAAATTATTATTTTCTTGTTAGCATTATTCAGTTAATTGGAAGGTTCCCAAAACAAAGCATTTCAGGGTAAAAACATTTAAAGAATTTAAATTGTTTTCAGATTTATATATAAGAAGTATTAATACTGCCATCTACAAAAATGGCCAAATCCCTTGTAGCAAAGAATATTACTCTTTTATTTATTTATTTTTTTGGTGAGGAAGATTGGCCCTGAGCTAACATCTGTGCCAATCTTCCTCTTTTTGCTTGAGGAAGATTTACCCTGAATTAACGTCTGTGCCAGTCTTCCTCTATTTTGTATGTGGGGCACTGCCACAGCACGGCTGACAAGTGGTGTAAGTCTGTGCCTGGGATCCGAACCTGTGAACCTCAGTCCCTGAAGCAGAACACGCCAAACTTAACCACTGTGCCATGGGGCTGGCACCTACTCTACTTCTATAAAATCAAAGAGTTCATTTTTTTTTTCCCCTCAAGAAATGATTTGAATAAAACCTGACCCCCTTCCCTTCTTTTTACAATCGAGCATGGTCACATTGAACCCTCCATTAAAAATTCTCTAATATCTTTTTTTGCATTAACACTTCAAAACTCAATTTAAATATTCACAGATCTCATTTTTAATAAACTTAACAAAATTCAGGTAATTTCCTTCAACTTTCTAGATTGAAGGACAGCAGGTGGTACAGATATAAAAAAGATGTACAGCTATGAGCAAAGCCCAAAATCAATTATATATAAGAAATAACATAACACATGGACAGAAATTAATCAAAAACAAGAATTTCTTCTATATGATTCTCTGCTCTGCTACCTGCAGGCAACACACGCAAATGAAAAAAATCAACATTCTTCTGGCAGATAAGAGAAAAATTAATAAAAATGTTTCCTTCCTACTGGATCCCCTGATGCAACTATTGTTAAAAGTGAGTAACTGCAGGAAAAGCTTGCTCGTTTAAAATACTATTTTTTAGACTAGAGAAATAAGGTTTTATTCTTGCTGTTAAGCTCAATTACGTGAGTTAGTGTGGGTTTGCACTGTCCAAGAGCGTCCCTTTTCCCTGCTCTTTCTCATTAGACGGCTCTGTGGGATGTGCATGAGACAAACGTAATAGGAGCCAAGTGAGAAGCATTTTGAGGTGTGCCTAAGGGTAGTGACGATCCCTAAGGAAGGCCGAGTGTAGCAGCTGAAAACTCTAAGAGAGGGACTGCTCAGAGCCACAGAATGTGCCCCACATAAAATGAGTAAAAAGATATTAGTTCTCTAAAGATAGAAATGTTCCTACTCCATAATGGGGAGGGGCACATTTGTGTGGATTTCTACTTTTTAATTTAGAGTTGAGTTTTTATTGTCCATTTCTAGTTGGACAAACAGGCCACATATGTACAGAACGTATGGTACTAAAAACTTTCCCTATTACAAGGGCTTTATATTTTATGAATATTATCCCCAAATTAATAAAAAATATGAAGGCAGAATATAGATTTTTAGGCAATAAGACATCCAGTTTTTGCCACAGTTGTTACCTCAGGGTGAATCTTCCTCAGCAAAAAAAAAAGGAAAGAAAGAAAGAAAAAAAATCACTTCACTGCCTCGTTTCCATCAGATATAGAAAATGTATAACTTTGTAGAGTTTTGTCATATTTGTGTATTACATATTAAATGTGAACAAGAACTTGTCCATCCCTGGTTTGTGTTTTTATATTTCCCTTTGAAAGGTAGCATCAACTGATAAGTGTCTCAACTGTTATGTAATAATTGAAGCATAGTATAGATTATTGCTTAAATTGTCAGATTTGGAGATAGTACGATTGTATTATACACATTCGAATGTTCTACATACCTTCTAGACAAAGGAATGAGTACATCTTTTGCAAATGACTTTAAAAGAGCACAAAATAGGAGCTGGTAACTTGGGGACAACATCACCATTTTCATTTTCATTAATTCATTCAGATTTTGAGCAAGTTATTCTACTGCCATGTGTTTTTTGTTCTGTACGTAAGTAAAATGATATGAAGTTGGTGATGGAAGATGTAGTATTAATAATGCTATCAGACATAAAAATGATCTGAAATGGCATAAAAGTACCACCAGGATAAAGAGGTTTAGAAATATTTGTGTGTTTTTGGGAGAAACTCACCTAGTAAAATTTCTGAGCACACTGTGATGGATTATTGTAATTATTGGGAATGATAATATTTTAATGTGACTTGCTTCCTACCTGTCAGTAGTAATCAAGGCTGCCCAGTATTCTGAAACAGTCTCATTTTGCTAGGTGGCTAGTCTTGTGCAGCCTCTCAAATGCTTAGAATATTAATGCATGGAGAAGAGATTGAATGCTCTCTGTATTCCATTATGACAAAGTGTTTGTCTTGTTTTAATCAAAAGACATGCAAAACCAAACTAAAATAATTCATAATAATTAATGCCAGTGAGTGCTTAAGAGAAAGGACCTCTTTTTGGGGATACTGCATCAGAACCACAGAATTTGGCAGTTTTTCCCCTCCTTCATACTTGACGATGTATATTAATTTCTGTAGAATATAATTTCTTTCTTGGGTGCCTTTATTCTGAAGTGCTTTGGATTTATATGAACAAAGACAATCTGACATTTAGGTGAGGGTTGGTCTAGTTTGTAGTCAGCTGCCAAGGTAAAAAGTTATTTAGCGATACAACATTATGTTGAAAGACACATATTCCTTTATTTAATATTTACTATGTTGGCCTTTGTTGTTTCTTGCATTCCTCATTATATTGCTGATTTTAATCCTCTTTGCTCTGAGTTCTTATGTATCTTTTACATTTTTTTCCCTCAAGTTTTCTTTAAAGATTTTATTTTTCCTTTTTCTCCCCAAAGCCCTCCGGTACATAGTTGTATATTTTTAGTTGTGGGTCCTTCTAGTTGTGGCATGTGGGATGCTGCCACAGCATGGCCTGATGAGTGGTGCCATGTCCGCACCCAGGATCCAAACCGGCGAAACCCTGGGCCGCCAAAGCGGAGCAGGTGAACTTAACCACTGGCCCACGGGGCTGGCTCCTGCTGAAGTTTTCTTTGTCACCTTCTGGCTCTTACCACAACAGCTATGGATGGGTTTCAGGGATTTCTTTAACCACCTCAAATTGTAGCAATAATTTTCTCATAAATTTGTTTATCTGGGGAGTAAGTACTCCTCAAACTGCTTCTTAATCATCCAAATCCAATTCTTCATTTTCATTTCATTCAATGATTATGCTATCAATACGTGTATAGGGTTGGACTACTTAATCTTAGAGGTCCCTTTTGCACTCTACGAACTCCAGATCATGGAAACAACAACCAAATGAAAAATTCTCCCACACTTAGGCTCAGCTTTTGCAGTATGACTTTTGGTGCTGGCTAAATGAAAGGCTCGACCATACATTGGATGGCCATCAGTATTGTCAGGTGTTGTGGATTTGCACAACCCTTCTTAGCTTCAGCTTTATCTCTGGAGGGCAGAGGGAGCTGTGCTCAATTCAAATCGTTCCCCAGTACCCAATTATCTCCCTTTCTGAAAATGGAAGTATTACTTTGCACCCACCAGAATCTCCCAGTAATCTCTATTACTCATCCAGTATAAAATAGGAAAGGATGCCTCCTCATTCTGAGAGATGATTAACAGCATTATGGGCCCGACATAGAGCACCACCGTATTCCTAGCTTGAGGATGCATAGCTAATTATTAGCATTTTCCAATGAGGTAAATATTTATATTTATAAACATTAAGACTATTAATTCTAGTGACTGTGTCTGAATATCTATAAATCAGAGGCAATTGAAGAGCTGAAATTCAGATTTCCTTACACTTGCCTGCCAAGTGGCCTCAATCAGAAGTAATTTTCTCCATGAGGGCACATGGAGCTGAGTCGTGAGCCTTTTCTGAGTAGATATTATTATTTGTGTCAAATTATGTGTGGTGATTTTTCTGAAGTGGACTTCTGTGCCCACTAATCCATACACGGGAGTTTCCTGCACTCCCTCTTTCATTGGTGCTATTAATTGTATTTGTGCTTCAAGTGTCTCTTAGCCTTTTAAAATGTTAGTTTATGGCCACTGATTATCTGTAAGGTTTTCCTGTTAAAGAAACACGCAATCTAGAGACAAGAGTGAGATCTGATCTTAAACCATAAATACTATGCATTTTAAGAGAAACCTCTTTGCCAGAGCCTGATTTGATAGCATGGCTAAAGGAACGGTTAGTAATTTCACATTTTAAAGCAGAGTAAGTTCTATAAATCTGATACTTGCTTTGGGAGAAATACAAATTGGCCATTAAATCACCTTCCTGTGTCTGTTCTCAATATTAACAATGAGATCTCATGTATTTTGAACAATGAGTTCAAGGATTTTTCACCTTTCATTTGGGTTTTGTAGTTTGTTTTTGAAAATAGTCATTTTTAATTACTTGCTTGGAATTGCAAATTGATAGCCAACACGTAAAAGAAAACAGCCCCTGGAATATAGAATACTATCAATCAAGATCATATCATAATATTTGATAAATAAAAGTTATTTTATATACATACAAACCCATAACATGGATGGCTTGCTTAGAGTTTATTAAGCATAGATCAATGCTTCGTGATTTTGTTTTCTTTCAATTTTTCACATGAGCTTTTCCGTTTAATTTTTAATAAAACTTTTAAATTTGACTTTAACGTCATACTGTTAGAGACAATTTGTTAAATCATTGAGTATTTTAAATAATTGTTCAATTATATATTATCTTTAATAATAACCCTTCTAAGAATGTTAGCATTATGCTTGGAATTTCATTTTTAAAAAAGAAAGCATTTTTTTACTATTAATTTTATTCTTATAATATGCATGCGTTTTTTAAATAATATACAGACTTTTGTAATTGAAGAACATCCAGAAATAAAAAAGAGAAATTTAGTAAAATATACATGAACTATTTAAAATATTTATTTTACAATTAGAGATTTATTGTTTGTTAGCAAAACTCAGAGTATATATTCCAGAAGGAGTATATTGTTGCTTCTGTTATAATTGATATTAAGGCAGTGTCTTTACAGATTGGTTTAGTATGGATATAAATTATGTAAACAATTAAATATTAGTAATCAGTTATTTTAGTTTTGGTAAAGCCTACAAGATCTTCCTGATTTTTCGGGGGGTTTAATGTTTTGTAATATATATTCTCAGTCATCTGAGAAGAGCGAGAGTTTTCTTAATTTTTAAGCACTAGATCTTTAAGCGTCTATGAATAGTTGTTATATCAATTAACCATTTTTGAAGATTTTTGTGTTTACAAGTTATCTAGGTTTTATAGTTTTTTTTTTTTTTATGAAGGAATGGGTTTATAGCTGCCAAAGAATAGTTTGCGTAGCGGTATGATATATTTATAAAAGGTATTACAAGAAACATTGAGTTTTCCTATCAACTTTTCCACTTATTAGCTTATTCTGGTTAACTAACCTCTTGAGCTTTACTTTCCAGATCTACAAAATAAAAATAGTGATAATTCCCATACCCACCCCACTGGGTAATTTTAAAGATAAGAAAATCCTTTGAAAGTCCTACATGAAACCCAGATGAGACAGCTTCAGGTGTCTGCTTTTGACCAAACTTGTTATTATAATTAAGTTGCTTGAAAAAAATAAAAACATGGAAAATATTCTATTATATTCCTCATTAGGCTCAGAACTACTATTAGAATTATCAGATAACTGTTTTAATGATTGTAATATTTTATATTGTTACTATTTTATATATTCCTTGCATGTCTTGCTCCTTCACATAATTGTTGTGAAAGGTGAAAGATTATAAATTTTAAACTTGAAATAATGAATAAGAAATAAAAACTAATATGAGATCCATGATTTTTGAATGTGGTTTGTGCAAAAACAGAATCCATGGTTTTCTTCACCCGCTACCTTTAGTATAAGAAAATACCTTACTAGAGTGTTTGGAATTAGGGCATCCTTTCTTCCTTAACATTTGTTATTTTGAAGAAAAAAAGAAAAAAATAAATGTTTAAAATGGACAGAGAAACTACATAAGGAATGATTTGCTTGGATGTCCCTTAATTTAAATCCATGTAACTAATTCTCTCCGTGAAGATGTGTCATATGAATTCAGCCCTTTGGAAACGCTTTTGGGAAAACACCGGATACACCCCTTTGTTGTAGGGACCTATTCCTGTTTGCCCACACGTATATAAAAATTGTAATAAATGCAATATTTTGAGTTATTTATAAGATTTCTTCTTTGGTCCTGGAAATTTCCTAGCACATTTCAAACAAGCAAGAGAAAGAGACTGCCTAAGCCTTTTAAGTATTTAGCCTGTCTGATGAGACTGCTGACATGAGTGACAATTAGTACAAATTACCATAATTGTGTTCTTTAGATAAAATGCCACATTGCTTTCTTTAGGAGCAAATGCAGGCTTCTGCTTAGTAAAATGAATCGGATACTTTGATTCTTTGGGGCAGTCGGAAAATCAGCCGTGTGGTATTCCCACGTAGTCCACTTCAGATCCGTCTGAACAACTACAGCCCTCCCTTCCTTTTCAGTAAAATAGGTCCATTAATGTAGTGCACCTCACTCTCATTCACTCGAAGGGAGTTGTATTTTTATTACTGAAAAAGTATCACATAAATACAAATTACATTTTTTCATTAGAAAACTGCTTTTCATTTCAGAAAAAATTCAATTAATTATGAATAGGGTTATGCTTTCATCAGGGAGAGAAATATGTAATTTTTCTTCAAGCCTCAAACACATATAATGAAATCTTTTCTTGGAATCCACTCTTA
This sequence comes from Equus asinus, assembly GCF_041296235.1. Classification (NCBI taxonomy): domain Eukaryota; kingdom Metazoa; phylum Chordata; class Mammalia; order Perissodactyla; family Equidae; genus Equus; species Equus asinus. The sequence goes on from NC_091801.1 coordinate 52,769,359, forward strand.
AGATGGATTTTTAAGAGTATAGACTTTATTAAAATCTCAGTTCAATTAAAATGCATTCAATTACTTTAAATCTTTATTAAAATCTCAGGTAAAATTGTACAACACTGTAAAAGAGACTTGTACTCTTTACCAGGCAGTTAATTCTAACAAATGAACATAAAGTGCACAGTTTTGCTCTTCAGGAGAGAAGGAAAAAATCAGCTTTAGGCCAGAGTTTGGGGTGGGGAAGGACTGGGATGGAGGTTGCTTTCTATGTAGTCACTTTAGGCGTTGGCTTCCTTCCATTTCTCATCGTAGGTCGGTGTTAATTGTGAATATGGATGTGGCATTATCTTGTGTGAGTCCTCTTGATGGCACTACTTGGCCTGTTCATAGAATCCATTTTCCTCACCATCTTAATCAAAACGACCTTATTTAAGGATTTGATTTCACTGTCTTCTTTGGATGTTTTTGGTACAGTGTCCCTGATTCTCTTTCAAGGGCCGCTAGAAGATGCCATTGAGGAAGAAGAAGAGTATCCATCAGAGGAAACGGACATCGTCTCAAAGGGGGACTTTCCATTGGAGGAGAGCTTTTCCACAGAATTGGGGCCTGAAAATCTGAGCTGTGAAGAAGTGGAATACTTTTGTAACAAAGGTAATCATTAATGGTTGGATGCAATATGTGAGTCCATTTACTCAGAGGATTTTGTAAAGTTGCAAAAATGCACTGATGGGGGAGTAAAAGTGGCAACAATGCTAATATGTAAGTCGACAGTCTGAAAATATGTGCAGAATTTTTTAAACATAAGTTATTATTTTGAAGGATAAAAGAAGCAATTCCACTTTAATAAGTCATGTTGTATATTTTAAACATAGTTTCATGTTGACTGGCCAATTAACTGAATATTTTCATGTTGATTGACCAATTAACTGTAATACATTTACTGTTTATCATTTATTAATTCATTCTTTCAGCAAATATTTATTGAATGTCAGTTGTTTGCAAGGCATTGAATTAGGCATTGAGTGTAAGCACTGAATGGAACATTTAGAGTCTCCACGCAACGTTCTGGTTCACTCCTTTTGAAAACTGAATGCCTTAGCTCTTTGACATTGACTTTCAACACAGAAGATGGGGCTTCTTTAGATATTGTCAAATAAGAAAATACACACTCTTTCTCCATTCTAGATACTCTTTTGACACCTTGACGTTACAACCGAAAAAGTACCTGACACAATATATCTCAGCTTATTTCCAGCCTTGACTTGGAGCCAGGTGGCCTTGCCAATAATTTGCCAGTATGTCCTCCCTGGGCACTTGGACTTATTTGCTTGTTTTTTTCAAAAGTGAGTTTAAGTTTTCTTGTGATTTTTAATTTTGTTTTATTTGATTGTTTTGTCTCTCCGAGTGAGGTGGGTCTTCTCTCGCCTGCTGCACCAATGTACAGTTGCACAAGCGTTTGGATAACTTCCTTGGTTTAGAACAACTGCTTTTGCTGGTGTTACCATGATAGTTTCCCAGAGGGCATGACTGAGAGTTTGCGTCTCTGTGTGTCTGTGTTTGTGTATGCACCATTTTTATTTATATGTGTTTTTTTTTTTGGCAGATAGAGAAATTATGTGGGTTTTTTTATGTTTGTGCGATTTTGTTCATCAGACTTGACAGTCTGAAGTCAATATCTTCCAAAAAAACTGTGAATACACATATTTCAGTGGCCACATATACATTTGTTACATATTATTAAAATTCCAGTATGACCTTCTCCTGTTGATGGTGTGTTAGAAACAAAGGAAACCAGCCAGTTTCCATCCCTGAGGTCAGTACGACCCTATGTCCTAAAACTGTGGAAATGGAATGCAGCACCAGCTCCTGGACGCACTGAAGTTCAGAAAACCTCTTCACGTTAATTCCTGAAGACCTTGAGATGGCTTTGTAACCTGCCTCTTGTCTCCCACATCAGACATTTTTGACTGATAATGAGAATAATAGGGACAGAACAGGCCTTTTTGCAGGCCAAATTAATACATTCCTTACTTGTTATGGATGCTAGAACCATTTCTTGATGCTCTGTAGCCACAGCAATACATGTAAGAGTTGGCTAGACATGAAGAGTTTTTTAATCTGTTTGAAGACATTCTGTATTCCTTCTTGGTCAGGAAATATATCCTTAGTCCATTGTAGAGAACCTACCTTATGTTGTTGGATTGCAATAAGAGAAGGAACCAGTAGTTAGAAAGTACTATTTATTCTTCTTGCTCTTGTCCTTAAAAGAGTTAGCGTATGGATTCAGACATTTTTGTCAATTTAATCCAAGGAGGCAGTAATAACAGGTATTATTAGATATATTTTATATTTTAGGATGATCATTGGTCAACGGGTATGTTTAATGAAAAAATATAGAACTCTAAGTTTTAACTTAGTAATTTCTTGGAAGAAAATAGACTCTTGGCAGATGCTTACATGATTACGCAGTTGGGGTCTCAAGACAATAACCTCTGTCTTCACTAAACGGAGTCCTAACTCATGAAAAATAATGGCAAGCCTTTAGGAACTAAAAAAAAACCCCAAAACATTGAATTACAATGATTAAGAACATTATTTAGTGGATATTATTAACTGTTTGAACTGTTAATAAATGTTGGACTATTGGAAATTTTAAAAATATATCAAATAAATTATATTTAATATATAATATAGATATGTTAAATAATATATAACTAAGGTATTACATATTATAAAAATAATTCTCTAATGTTTAGTTTGAAACTAGGAAGTAGTGATAGGTAGGGATAAGAATCTTTATTTTCACATAATATTTTTCAGGATAAATGCTACTATTACTGCTTCAGACTCCTGTCATCTTATTTAATACGAAAAGAATTTCATTATTTTACTTCATAGAATGTGAGACCAGGGAATTTCCACTGAAGTCAGTAGTAACTGGTGTGAAAAGAGAGACAATTATTGATAGATATTGCATCCCCTTGAGGTCATACAAAGGATTCTATCCATTTTTCACTTGAGTTGATTAGTTTCAATAAGAAGAGAACATTTTCTCTCTGGAAAATTAGAAGCAAGTCTTTCTGTAGAAATTCCCATATTAGTCCCAGTGGCACACAATTATGTTTTCTTTCTAGTTTCAGGGAAGAAGATAGATTAGGCATTAACAGACTGTGAGTATTTAAATGGTTAATGATGCCAGTGTCATGAATGAAAAAGCATTAAGAATTGTTCCTCTGAAGAAAAATATTTTTAACTTTGTTCATGGATGAAACATACTTTTTGCACATATTCTAAATCATTTATGACAGCTCACAAGTTTTCAATATATATGGGAAAATGAATGAGATTATTTGGAAATTTCTTCGTCTAAGGGTCTAGCCATGATTAAAATCTAGCAATCACATGGTTGCTTTGCTATGACTTAGTTACTTTGACATGGTGAGTTCCAGGGATAATATTTTTAAACACAAAATGCCTTATTCTTATTAAACAAAGGATAGTAGTTTAAAAACTCAGATCACAAAAACGTGGCTAGAACATCTTAAGTTTTCCAAACCAAGTGTTTTGACACTGAGTGCTGAGGATACGCATATAGGCCAATATGTCTTCATTTGTATTTTTGCAACTGTGTTTTGTATAAAAGCAATCATATGCTATTGTAACTTTCCTTTAAAAAAAAAGAAAAACACTCTGCTCTTTGTAGAGACATAGTTTATCATAGGTAAATGTTCCAACTTCCTTTTAAAATTGAGCTTCCACATTATACAGGATATTTTCAGTGTTTGGAATGACTCTTTATTTATTGTTGTAGTATTTTACTCAGTTCCATACAGATATTATATATTTTCTTGTTGTCAAAGGGCAGGCTTTTTTATAAGTCTCAGCATTTATTAATATTAGTAAAGCTGCTAGTCGTTATAAAACAGGTGATTAAATATGAATCAAATCACTCTCATAATGTAATATTCCACAGAAATGTCAAAGAAAGTTACTCAGAATTTTATGTCAGCTTTAAATGTGTGAAATTCTTAATCATATGAATCTGAAGTATAAATATTCACAATTAAAAGTCAAAAAATGGGGTGGGGGCAGCCTCGTGGCCGAGCAGTGAAGTTCGCATGCTCCTCTTTGGCAGCCCAGGGTTATGCAGGTTTGGATCCTGGGCGCGGACCTAGCACTGCTCATCACGTCATGCCGAGGTGGCGTCCCACATAGCACAACCAGAAGGACCTACTAAAATATACAACTATGTGCTGGGGGACTTTGAGGAGAAGAAGGAAAAAAAAAAGATTGGCAACAGATGTTAGCTCAGGGCTGATTTTAAAACAAAAAAAAAGAACTTGTTTAAAAAAAAGTGGAAAAGAGGGCTGGCCCAGTGGCTTAGTGGTTAAGTTCACATGCTCTGCTTCGGTGGCCCAGGGTTCACTGATTTGGATCCCGGGTGTGGACCTACACACTGCTCATCCAGCCATGCTGTGGCAGCATCCCACATAAAGTGGAGGAAGATTGGCACAGATGTTAGCTCAGGGCAAATCTTCCTCACACACACACACAAAAAAGTGGGAAAGCTCATCTTTAATAAATCCTTGTTGTAGTCACAGGCCTAAACTTTGACCCTGACAATTCTCTTGAAGTTCCCTATGTCACTTTTTACTTTGGGTTAGTTGCATATGTTATGTTTCTCTTTTTCATCTGTGAAGTGAATGAAATGAACTATGATTATGAAAGGAAGCTACTGCAAAGTTGCTTTAATACCTTAGATTTTAAGAATTTTAGCAAAATAGAAAGCAATGCTTTCAATTTGCACATCTTCTTTTGTGCAGTGAGTTTAGATCATTTGGCATCTTGCCTTACTGTATCTCTGAGAGGAAGGAAACAAGCAAGAATTATTTCCTTGAATTTACAGATGACGAAGACATCAAGGCTGGGTCCATAAGTGCTACACATTTCCTGTGGTACAGGATTATTTGCTTCAGTGATATTTTTTTTTTTTTTTTGCCTTCTGGTTTATATAGTAAACATGGAAATACATCAATGCATGTTTAGAACTAAGCAAACTAATGTAAATTAAAATATAGGTGTCCTGGAAAGCAACCTGGGGAGCTTTCAATTATGTCACTCCTGGCAGGTGGGAACTCTTTTATATGTTAGCAATTCTTGGCTAAACTTAGACATGGTAAGTTTCATAGTGGGGTTGCCATGGAGCAGTTCTAAAACTGTTCTACTATTATTAATTATTTGAAAGAGAGTTTCCTCCCTGAAATATTCACGTTTGTTAATGACGAAAGTGAATAAACATGTCTTGGGACACATTCCAGGAGAAAGTCACAGGATATGTGAACAGGAGGAAAAGCGTCAGGTCATTATCACTGTAGGCTAGTACAATGTAATGCTATTAAAAAAAAAAAAACTCCAAAGAAACTACATGTCAGTTAACTTTGAGTTATCAGTAACTATTATCTAGAAAAGTTTCAGAGGGTCCTTCCAAACTGTTCTCTGATGACGTCATCTCTGGAAGGCTGAAAGGGGAGATGATGCCTTTTTGGATGATCAAAGTTGATTTTGGAAGAGAAACAAACCTTGCTTCTAGTCCTAGTATCTAGGTATGTAGAATGGCTGCAGTGCTTCACCTAGAGCAATGGACTAATATTAGAGCCCTTCAGTCTGGAAAGATAAGGGTTAAAAAAAGGGGCATATGGAAATCCATCAAATAAGGACACAAATATGGTGGAACAATGGACATTCTCACCACGTTCAAAAAGATTTGACATTAGGTAGTATGCAGAAAGTAAAGGATATCTTTTCATTTTAAAGAAGCTTTAAATTAGAGAAATCTAAAGCATATTCGAGAAAATAGAATAAAACCTGCAGTACTCAGACTTGGATTTGGCTCTAGCCCTGGAAGTACTTAGTACCAAACCCAAAGCAAACATAAGCAGATGTTCAGTTAGGTTGGCAGAAGCTTCTAATTCCATTCAATGGATCGAATTCAGTACAGCTCAACCCATATATTAAGCAGCTTGCTCTGTGTCAGACCCTCCACTGGGTTTTGGGGGTACAGCAGTAGACAAAAGTCAGTCTCCACTCTCAGGAGAGAGAGAAAATAAACAATCAAACTCACATTGTGTATATGATGTGTGATCTTGAGCACTACGAAGAAAACAAAACAGGTAAGTGTGATAGAGTGATATTGTGTGTGCGCATGTGCACTATTTTATAAAGAGAGATGGGGTTGGTGAACTTTGAGTGAAGACCTGAGGAAAGGGAGTGAGTTTCCAGTACTGAGTCAAGTTGGCTGTACCTGTGAGGCTAATGTTGCAGGAAGCCAGAAGAGGACAGCAGAGAGCTGGGGAGTAGAAGAGGTGTAGCCATACCTGTGGAACTTGTTACCCTAGGATTCCTACCACTGTGGAAGGCTCAGGTGAGCCACAGAGGAGAGTTGAGGTATAGCTGGGAGAAGAGGCATGGTCATGACACAGTTTGTGTTTACCTAGAGAAGAAAGGCCTGCAGAAAGTAGAGATTAAAGTAGGAAGTGGAAGCAAGCATATTGGGGAAGCTGTCAGGAGATACAGATAACCCCAATCAGAAACATCCCTTTAGCCAAGGGCTTGATGAGACTCCATCTGTAGCTCATTAATGGAGTTTCCGGAAGAGCAGTTTGGGGGTGTTTGAGAATGATATGAGTCACTTTGCTCCCTTCCACAATACCAGAGTTGGGTGTGTGTTCTCTTTATCTTTTCACATCCTTGAATCAGACAGATAAAGAGTAGGAGGCATGAGAATCAGAATAGTTTCGTCATTGTTCTTAACTATTTCTGCCAATAGGCTGCCAGACTCATTGAAGTGTTCCTTTCCTCCACCCCATTCCTTTCCTTCTATTAGTTTGTGTAGTTTGTAGCTTTGTTTAAAAATTAAGAAATAACTGAGGAAAAGCCATGTTTTTCATTGGACTATAGCAAACCCAAGAATAGATTATTGGTATTTATGCCCACTACCATGTTAAGATTAAGCAACAAAATATTATCTAGGCCCTTAACATTGAGGAGAAGAAAAGAACACACCTTTGTGCAGATTTGATTGTGGAAGTAGTAATTGCTTGTTTTTTATTTGATACAGAGTGAAACATTCACACTATTTTGTTTTCTCTTTTCTTCTTTTCATTTTATTATTTTTTAGTTCAGAAAGTCTATTCACCTGTATTTCATAAACCCCTTTCAATCAATATGGGTTCTTTCCTCCTCATTTGTGCCTTTAATGACATGTGTTTGCTTCCTCTGATGTTTGGGCAACTGGATTCAAATCCGCAAAACGCAGCTCTACCGTAATCACTTTGAGTTCTGTAAGGAAGGAGATCTTTACAGGCAACTTTGTTCCTTTTCTCTTAACGGGATTAAGAAGCTGAGCTTTTTAAATTCTTGCATATAACATTGACATTTCCAGAGTGCGTTTGGACCAGGGAGTTCAAAGAGAAGGAATAAAAAAGAAAAGCCAATATGACTTTGTTTTTTACCTTGCTGGAGGAGCTGTTTGTGCAAATCGCCTATAAGCTTATTGACCTGAATCTTTGACTCCTTGTTTTCTCTGGATTTGGCTGGAGTGGAGACACTGATGGAGCCCTGATAGAGCTGATTGAACAGCCCCCAGCTTTGCTTGGCACAGACCTCCCTTCCCTTCGCCGCCACCTCCCCCTCCCTCCACATGACATTATTGTTCCTTGGCAAACCTTCTGTTTGCCTGGATCCAGTACTTCTCGATTTTTTAAAAAAAATTATTTAAAATCATTAAATTTTTCTTGCGTAAGTCATCCAACAATGCAAACTGGAAAGTAATTCTTTTTAGAAGATAGAAATAGAGGCTGTAATTGTGTCGTCCTGCTTATATTTTTATCTCATGAGATTGAATAAAGGGAAATCTTATGACATTGTGGTATCACTCTTTTCTGGCTATGTTAAAATCTCCAAACACAGTTTTTGTTTGGAATCAGATTGATTTTTCCTCAAACCACAATTGTTGGAAAAATGAGGGAGCATTTGAAGGCAATTTGTGCTTATTGGAGAGTCAGCATTTTCTTGGTTTTGATGGAACCAGAGGGTATACAAATTTTGTCCATGACTTAGTGTTTTATATGTAAGAGTTGGATTTGTCTGTCTACCTCATCTGTCTGTCTGTCTACCTCATTTCTGGTCCCAGATATATCATCATAAAATTTCAATGAAATTAAAATGGTTGATGTTATGCGGTGCTGAAATGAGTCATGATGATATCATGTATATGAATCATGTATGATAATATGTACTACCTTTTTGCATATTATAAATGAAATTCATTGTTTTTTCTGTAAGCTGACGAACAACAGATCTCCACTGTGCAATCTGCTAAAGACATTTTTTGAAACATATTAAAACTTGATAAAACATAAATTACATAATTATCCTACAATTTGTGAAACAATTTCATATTATAATACAGTGTATTTCATTTTGCTTCTACCTGGCCAAGTTGTCAAGCTATTTGTCTGTTTTAGTTTTATCTTTATTTTATATCAGCATCATTGTTAATAATAACTAAAAATTAATAGAAATCATATTTTACCATTTAGAGAAATTGCCTTTTTGTTTTTTTGTTTAGGGTTTCTGCAAGTGAAAGAAGATTTTTTGACGTGTAAAATTTAGTATAGGTTTGTTGTTTTCCCTACAATGTTGAAAGTTAGGAAAAGAGTCTGAATTTATTTAATCTCCTGTTATTTTATTTATATAAAGCTAAGCATCTGGATATTAGGAGATATCTGTGTTATTAATTGACTTTTTCAGTTTTAATCTAGATAGTGCATTAATTAATCATTAATTTTAGCTGAGTACTATAAAGGAGAACTACATGTTTATAAGCCTTTTTATTGCTACTTTTTCTCAGTGATGTTTCAGGTAGAATGAAGAGCCCATGTTTCTTGAAAGAAGTAGTTTTGATCAAGTTGCAATTATATAAATGGCCATTTTCAATTAACATTTTTTTAAATTTGATTTTGCTCAAATTAAATGTATGTATAGCAATTTGTATAAATCTACAATAATGTTTGCCAATCATTTATGTCTACTAACTGTTAATTTTCTATTTTAAGAAAGTTGAAATTATGAATAACATTAGGGAAGTCTGAGAAGCTAATTTATTTTAATCACATGGAATTAATGTAGTTGACAACCTTGAATCTGACTTTTGGTCACATTATGATTTGAGATAAATTGTTATCATTTTAGAGAAACTGATCTCTTGGAAGTAGCCATATCTCCTCTACTTTTTATCCTTAAACATCATAAATGATTTGAAAAAATTTTCTTGGTTCTGCATTAGCATTTTTTAGGTTTAAATCAAATAAGATTTTCAAAGCTATTAATCTTATAGAAAATGCGTATTTTCTTGGTAGTATATAAAATTTCTCACAATGTTTTGATTATCATTCAAGAAACAAGAGACTATATTAAAGAGTTTGCTCCTGCGTTACCTGATGGGATAGTCTTTATTCTGTAGGCTGGACCTAGAATCTGTAAAGGGAAATGTAGAAAGCTGTGGTATGATGAATTTAATTATAGTAATAAACTCAGTCACTTTTCGTTGTTCTTAAAAGGTCATGGAAAAATAACTCAATGTGTTACCCTGATGAAGTCAATACTGATAGTAAATGCAGACTGCTGTTTCAGCTTTTTTTGTCGTTCAATGAGATTTCAGAGATTGGTTCTGAGACTATGTACCAATTATAATAATTATAATAATGGTAATAACAACTTTCATTTACTGACTGCTCCTGAAAGTCAGACATCTTGCTGTACACGTTTCATCTCTAATCAACTTACCGTCCTGCAGGGTACATGTTATTTTCACCTGTGGCTTCCGGAGGTTCAATAACTTGGCCAAAGTCACAAAACTATTAAAAGTTAATACAGAATTAAAGCTTAGGTTTTTGTATGTGTGAAAATAGAGAACTAGTTTGTTTTCTGAAGTCCATGATTATGCAATCCTTGTTGAAGGAGATGAACACATCTGAAGAAACCTGGACATATGAAGTATAAAACTCACTTTTCCAAGGTATTTTAACCTGACATTCTCCAAACACTTTTTAAACATGACGTGTCAGTCAAGAATGAGGGCATATATAAAAAGAAGAAATTTTTAAAAACTTAAAGTAAATGAATTAGGGGTGTTCTTAAAATATTTCTGTCCTTTTGATACTTCTGGAAAGACTGTCAATGTAAACTAGCTTGCAGTAAGTAGAGTTGGCATTTTGACATAATGAGAGGCCTATATTGAAAGCTCTTTAGACTCATTATACTAACTGGATGATTATGTTGCCCTGATTTGGTGGCATGAATTAAGCCACAGTTTCCCACTGCTTGTTTCTTGTGAAGTTGTTTTCAGGTAATTCGAAAGACTGGGGACAACCCACAATGTGTGTACTTGGGCAGAAGCCAGTAATAAATGGCAAGAATGTTTGCAAATCCATCAAAATTATTTGGATAGGAATTTCAGCCCTGTAGAAATCTTTGCAAAGTGAACTTTTTAAAACAGCTTGACCTTAGCACAAAATAAGACCAAATAAAAAGCAGAGAAAGGAAGGAAGGAAGAGGGGAAGAGGGCATTGTTTGCAGGGAAAGTTCTGGGCACTGTGAAAACGTTACACTTTTCTGAAGGAAATGCAGTACAGCAGATGGTAAGAGTGGAAGTGAGATAAACATAGGAACTGGAAAAGTAAGCAATACATTCTAACAGGTTCTGTATCAAAGATCTGGAGAAGCAGAAAGATTAGACAAGGAACTGTTCTGAAACTGACAGTGGCTGTATCTTACCAAGTCTTACGCATGTAGCAGAGATGGAAAGTGGAATTGCGCAGACAGTAGGCTGTGATTATATTTTTCTGACTGTGAGAAGGGAAGGGAAGATATCTTTAAGGATTATTTTTAAGATAAGTTTATCAGTGTGGAAATCTACAGTACAGATATATAATCCCTTTGCCCCCCCTACCTATTTAACAATGGGATTTGATGTAATTTCTATTGTTGCCGTAGAATTAGCACAAGACACTATATTTTGGGTTTTAAGTAAACTTTTTTTTTTCAATGCAAATTATGGCCCGGGCTGGTTAATCAACACTGAGAACCTATGTTACTTTTTTCTGGTTATGAAAATATTGAAATGTGTGAGTGCCTATATGTGACCACACGGTACAGAGGCAGAAAGGGGAAAATACAAGGAATGTTCTCATTTCTTAAAGATACACTTATCTAGCAAGGGGAGGAAAACATATGTACAACTGAGACGAGGGGATATATAGAGAGAGTGGAGAAAGTCTAAAGTTTGGTCTGATTAAGGAAGCAGTGTATTCATTCTCAGGCTTGCTTCTGGTGATGTGCGTGATTCTAGCGTGGAACCCATTCACCAGCTGTACCTGCCTCATTTAGTCCTTGTGTCCTGTGCTCTGATATCCTGTCCTAGTGGCTGACTACCCAGGGGAATACCAAAATACAGTAACTCATAACAAGAAACAATTCAACAAAAATATAGAGCGATACAGGAAAAAAGAAAGAAAACGGACAAGGAAGATAGCTTATATCCTAAGGAAAACCCAGTTTGGAAAAGAATGATTTATTCTCTATAATACTGGCAGTTGTGTTGGGAAATTTTAAGGTGGTCCTAAAACAATCAGATCACTAATAAAAGGAATGAATTTTGAAAATTTATGTAAAATGCCTATCTTATCTTTAGACTTAACATTGCCAAATAAATATTAGATCTATCCTCATTCACCTTTTTAGTTTATTTCGATTGTTTAATTAAATATTTTATATTGAATGGCAGACCTAGAACAGTTCAATGTAGCATAGTGTAGCTTCAGAATTCCTCACTTGTACAGAGGCCTTTCAACGCCCTGCACCTAATTTTCTAATTGTAACTTTAATTTGTTCTATTAAGGGGGACCTCCCAAACTGTCTATGCTTCAGGCCCCACAAAGCCAGAATCAACCCCTGCTGGTACCTTCAGTAAATATGGGCAATCTCATAGGAGACAGCAGTGAACAAGTATGTTAAGTTTGGTTTCAACTTCTAAGTTTTGGAAAACCTTGAATACAATTCCTAAAATGTCTTAGTATTTATAGTAGATATCTGAATTTCAAATCTATTATCATTATATAGAGTAAGTTGCCCTGAGCCTAAAGAAGACTACAGATATTCAGGAAAGCACTGTGTAAAAAATTAAAGCAGAGAGGGGAAAAAACTCTCCCACGTTTCTGAAAATCTAGACGATGCTGTGGATACTATCTATAGTTTTCCTGTGTTATCACCAGCAGCCAAGGATCTCTTGCTGGCCCTGAGGGAGGAGGTGCTGTGGGAAGACCTTGTGGTAAGATGAGTCTGAATGCGTCTCATGATAACATACTTGGGACTGACCCTGGTGGTAGAAGCTAGATAAGGATCTGAGTTTGGACAAGGCTGATGTGACCTAGAATACTTGTTTCCCGCCCCCCCACCCCCCATAGATATGAAAACTTCATTAGGATTGGATTCAGCTGTCAGAATAAGCTCCTGTGGAAGCTGCCACAGGACTCTCCCACTTGCATCCCATTGTCCAAAACTTAGTTTTATGGAGTGGTCCACCTCACTGAAAGGGAGGCTGGGAAATGTGGTCTTTATTATCAGGTGGCCACATGCCCAACTGTAAATTCTGTCACTATGGAGAATTTTCAAGGCTTATGCAAAGGACATAGTTTTTATTTGTCTTTGTTTGATTATTGGGATAATTAATGACTCAAACCATTGTGCCAGTCAGTCCATTCTACATGCATGCTTTATCCAATCTGATGAGTATTTATTAAACACCTGCTATAGGAGACTTTGTGGAACATGCGTTGAGTATCTCGTGAGCAAACACAGGGAAGATCTGGCTATCTTAGAATTTACATTATACCAAGGAGGCAGAAAATAATCCTACAAGTGCAACAAGGTGATTTGACCTAGTGAGAAAGGTCAGATAAAGTGTTCTTAAGAATGTGACACTTGAGCTGGCATCTAATGCTGAATAGGTATTAATTAAGTAAAAAGAAGTAATAGGGTTTCAGGTGGAGGGAACAGCATGTGGTTGGGAAGAGCCTGGTGAGCATGCAGAGAGAGCAATGGGAACTGTGGTGTGAGTTGACCCTGGAGAGGTAGATATGGACCAGAGAGATCAGGAAGGACAATGATCATAGTGTGAAGGACAGGGAATCATGAGAGGAAGCATAAGAGAGGCAGATAAATGTCTTGAAAACAGAAGTACTAAATGCAAATCTGAGCTTCCAGTAAGCCACAGTAGAGAGAGAAAATGGAAGAATAAGATATAATTCCAATGGTCAGGCAGCAGAAAGACAGGGTTTATCAGGAGAAGTAAATGTTACCCCCTATTTGTGAGCTCAGAGAGTCATTCATCTTTAGTGTGTTTGAACTAGTGTTATGTAAAGGGCATTCAGATATGGACCAGAGTGTTTGTTAGTTGCTGTCTCAGAATTTGCATTCTTCATTGGCCTTAGTATTTTGGATGTGTGGCTTGAATAAAGTCTATTTGTAATGAGTAAGTTATATTATAGTAATGGAACGCTATGGTAATCAGTGATTGCTTATGAATCATGTTCTCAAGTGGATTATGAGAGAGGAGTAGCCTCTCTGGAATGAATTCTTTTGCTAACAAGGAAAGAATAAACAACAAGTTTATATGGAAGGCAATGTTCAAATATCATTACCTTCTCAAATTGGTTTGAACTTTCTGTGTCGATTAGGTTGGCTAGTTGGGGAGACAGTTTGTGAGATAGTGAGATTGGACTTTACTTTTTGTTGTTGTTACTGATGATGATGATTTCCTAAAGTGAATGCGGGCTTGAAGCTTGAAGACTGAGGTCAGCAAATTGAAGGGTAGTGTTTTCTTGATGGAAGAAGAACAGAACTGAGAATAGGTAAATTAGAGTTCAGAAAATTCTCATTTATAGACTACCCCACATTGCTTTCTCTCTTCTTTGGAATAAGTGCCTTAATTGTGTAGAGTACTCTCTGAATGGAATATAGTAGTTACAATGAGGGATTTTGATAGCAGTGAGGAGAAGGGGAAGATATGATAAGAAAAGGTATTTAAATATAAACTTTGTAATATATATTTTAGAAACATCTTTTAAAGTGGGATGTCTTTCCCCCCCACATTTGTTTATATATTTAACTCTTTCAAGCGTTCATTGAGAGAAATAATGAGGGGTAAAAATTCTTGAATGATATACTGCTGAGAATTTGCTTTATTTTATCTCATGTGGAAATTTCTCTGATGCGCCAAGCCTTCAGTGAACTTAAACTTTGAGAAAAACCTTTTTCATGTGGAGGATGATATTGACATCAGGGATAAATGTTCAGTATGTAGAAAGAACTTATAGACCGCTGTTCTTTCTTTGTAAATTATCAATACTTTAATTGTGATTTTTTTATATAATATAGTTAACATATACATTAATATTTTCAATAATTTTCCCTTACTAGCTATAATAAAATGCGACAAATTACAGGAGTCACCTATTGACTATAGAGATTGAGGGTTTTTTTTTGCCTAATAACAGACTTAGTCCTTAGACCACTATCGTTAACTGATTGTTTCTTCATCTGGGCTCTGAAAATTTATAATCAGATGTATGTGGATTCTATTCTTTTGATCTCTTTCATTGTTCATATTCTGGGATATGAAAAAGGCTATTGTCAAAATAATGATATATTAAATAGGGAAAACTCAAGTAAGTTACAAGGAAATCATGTGCATATTTGAAAATAATTGTCTGCTGAATATAACTATATAGGTCATGACAAATCCTACATTTTCTCATACATTTTTAGTAAGTCAAAGTGAGACTTGAGTCACACACCATTATAGGGATCCACAGAATCATGGACCTATTCTTTTCAAACAGTTTAATTTCCTTTTAGGTCTTGGCAGAGAGGGGTAATAAACAATTGCATGTTTTTCATTTTGTGTCTGGAAATATAATCATGTCTATAATTTGGCGATGCAGAGCTAATTTAACGTGACATTTTTGTCTGGATAATCTGTAACCAAGCAGTGGTTTTAAGCCAAACAGTGTTGTGGGGCTACTAGGCAAAGCAAACACAAACGGAGCCTTAAACTTAAACGTCCTCGCCCTTCAATACGAGCTGCAGTTTTCTGTTTTTGACTGTTACAGTCCTTTAACCAAAGCTATCTTGTCTGATGATAAAACCATAAGTGTATGAAGCTCACACATTTTTCATCTCTTTTATGACCTTATCTTTCATGAGCGGCTTCTGTGAAGGTATCCTAACTATAGGAAGCACCTGGAAAACATATGTGATATCTATTCTCTGATAAGCAGTTGTGAACAAGAAAGTAGATCTGTCACTTCTGAACTGTTCATTGTTAAAAAATACTTTGATGATTTAGCTGATTGCAAAATACATTCTAGGGATGACTAACAGCTACAGTAACACTTCTAGTCAAGAAAGTTCAATAGTTATATTGTACAAGAATTTCTATAAGAGGTTAATATTGATAGGAACTACATGGATTAAAAGAGCAGGGTTGAGAAAGGCTGTTTGCTTGCATGACTGCTTTCAAACACTGCTGCTGTTTTGTGCTGAGAAAGTGGCTGTCCCAGAATGTGGCAAATCTGTAATTTCTACAGGAATGTCTAACTTTGGGTGAAAAGATGTTTGTTTGTGTTTTTGAAATTATTTTTGCCTGGCAAGTAGAGCCACTGCTTTTACTACCTTGCCAACAATACCTAATATGGAATTTAAAGATTCTGCTTCATGTGTTCCAAAGACTGTATTCTAGTGCATTTCCCCGAGTCATTTATGCTGTGTATTATATTGCTCAGTAACACCTTCAATTTCCGCCTATAGGGCTCTCATTGATTCTGAAAACTAGACTAAGAAAAATGGAAGGGCCTACAAAATATGTGTGATATCTTTTAAAAGAGCAACAAAAGAGTTTAATCTTGCAATGGAAAACCATTAACTCCATAGCTATAATTTTAGTAATGTTGTAGATTTTGTTACCACTTGACATTTATTCCATTTTATCATCTTATGAATTGGTCTCTGGATTTTATAGTGGTTATCCCATTAAATGTGTTTGTGCTTTGCTAAAAATACACTGAAGTTTCTATTTAAAAGTATGTGAATAAAGAATTTAGCGAGTAAATGAATGGATGTCAAATGCTTTTCTAGCTCTTTCTGTAATTCTCTTTCTAGCATCCTTCTCTGTCTTCCTAAACAACAAAGCTTTGGAACCAATATCATAACAAACTTGTCACTATTGTTTGGCTATTAATTATTCATGAAATTTTTCATAAGCTACTCTAGAGTGATGATTTCAAACATATAAGAATCAAAAATAGAAATTTTTTTAAAAAGATGGTCAATAAAGTCATTTCCATTCAAATCAAGAAGCTAGAGTTGGGTTGATAAATATCAAAATAAATTTCTATTTATAAATTTTCCTTGAGAATAAATATATTGATAGGAAAGAAGCAAGTCTCTATTGTGAGGGAAAAAGTAGTGTTTCTTAAAAGTAATTTAGAGATTTCATATTTGATCAAATTATTTTTACTCACTTCATTTCGTTAGTAAAAAGATTAAAAATGAATTAGGTAAAAACATTACCATAAAAATGAGACCCAGTTTCCTGAGATAGTCTTAGAAGATGAAGGATCTAAAAGTTGAAAAATATGACATATTTCAGTTATTAAATAGAAAAATGTGCTAAAAGCAAGTAATTAGCAAATGTGATGATTTTGCAGGAGGTTGTGGTAAAAAGAAGGAAACCAAAATCTAATTTTCCAGCTGGTCAGTGAGCAATGATTATTGATTAAGCATCTGTGTGTAGTTGTTTTTACTAAATTCCAAGTAAAATAATATACCTTAGAAAAAAATAATGTTTGTAAAGATTAAATCCATTAAACACTTCATTTTAATATGTAAACATAATGAAGAAACAAGGCTTATATATGATGCGGGCAAAGCAGCCATCAGATCACATCCTGCTATCATTGTTGTTTGATATCCAGTAGACTTTGACTGTAATATCCTAATAGGTTTGGAGTATGGTCTTCAGAGTCAGACTGACTTGGATCAGTTGGGCCAGGGCTCTGCCACTTGGGCCAAGGCTCTGTCACATACTAGCAATGTACCTAGCATTTTCTCACGTGTCTGCCTCTTGGTTTACTCTTCTGAAATATAGAGATACTAATGGATGGCAGTATTGTTGACGTGATGTTCATAAAGCATTTAGCTAGTGCTAAGTGGTGCTCAAGAAACGGTAGCCATGTTTAGGTTTAACAGAATCTGAACTTGAAGACATGATCTCTGCCTTATTCACCTTTATGATTTCAGTGGTTGACACATAGCAGATGTTGAAATGAACATAAATTTAATTATGACCTGTTTTGTTTTCTACATCCAAATGTATCATTTTATATGCCATTCTTATGTTTTTGTCATCTTTCCCTTTTGTGCATTCTTTCTTTTGGAAAACATTATTAAATAATCAGACAAGGATCTTAAAGTGTTCTCTCTCTGAATTTATTTTTATTAATGTGATATATATTGCATGCTTACCTAGTTTCATAAATAGCTTAAAATAGTTGCAAAATGTCATTTCTTTTGAGCTGTTACTTGTGTACAATCAGCTATTTTTACAGTGGTTCTTTAAGTAAATACTCTGCAATGTTTATTTTCAGTACTTCTAATTATATGTGCTGCATAATGAAACAAATTAGAGCAAATCATTCCAGGAATCAAGATTATCAATACAGCGTATTGCTTCAGATGTTGGCACAAGTTGGAATCTAAGCCCCACACTTCTGACTTGGCAGTTAAGTGACATTTAATGAAACTATTTTATTATATGAAATTACTAGCTCAATCAAGCCCTTAATAGGCTGAATTATAATATTTTCATTTTGAACGATTTACCAAATTTCTCTGTGCATCAAACATCTGCTGAGATTTGTAGTCATCCTGCCATTTTATTTTCCTAGTAGATATTGGCTGAGAATGACCATGGGTAAATTTGGCCTACACTGAGTGAAGGAAAGGTTAACTTCATTCAGTTAACCATCGTATTGTAGGGGGCTTCTCAAACTATTTCTCTTTAGCATTTTAAAACTTTATCTGTATCCTGCTTGTGTATCATTGAAATGTCTTTAATTTCACCACCTTCAAGCTGCCGTGTTTCCTGCACAATGTACTCTTTCTAATATGGGATACTTTGGGGAGATGGCTCCCATTTTTAATCTGAAAAATACTTTTCAATCAGGGATCTTCAGGACGTGAAGCCTACAGCGTTCAGTTTCATCTAAGATCATGTCCCGTCCCCCCCCCCCCAATTCATATATTTTATTGATTCCTTCCCTCAGGAAGCTTCCACAGGACCATGTCTGGGTAAGGTGTCATGCTCCTATCACATCATGGACTGCTTCTGTCAAATCATTCATCACACGACGCTGCAATCTGTTTTGTCTCTGCCTTGATTAAGTTGTATAAGGGAAGAAACCATCTGTGTTTTGTATTCTTAGCACTCGACACAGTGCCTAGGACTCAAAAAGTAATATTTTAATCAATTAATAAAGAACAGTTTATAACAACTCTGTTCAGTAAAGATAAACATTTGTAGATTCAACTGAATTCTTTTAGCTTCTAAATTTTGTGATTATTGTGATTGCTCTCCAAGATGCTCTTCCAAACATTCTTCTTTCTCATTGTGTTTCTTATTGTTTTTCCTTCCAAGTATGTAATTTGCCTAGTAAAATATTTCAGAGTAGATTTAATGATAGTCTCACAAATATTGGAGGCAAGAATGTCTGAGACATGAGTCAGAGTGGTGTTACGGAATGACTACGGGAGAACTTGAAGACCAGAGGTCTTACAAGGTGTGTTCATGGAAACTTATAAATGCATGTTGATTACTGTATTTGTGTCACATGATCATATCAGTTCCCCATTGAAATACCTCTAATGCTCTCACTGCCTTCAATATGAAGGTAGAGCTCCAAAATTAATTATAATATGTTCTCCATGGTCGATGTCATTTTATGCTTCTGGTCTCTGAACTTCTATATCTTTTGTGTTTGTGGAATTTTTATGGACTGCTTTGATTGTAGGTTTTTATCAATGATTACCTCTCTCATGCATATTGCCTATCTCCTAACTAGATTATATGGTCCTTAAAAGGAAGTAATTTTTTTTTCATATATCTCATTGTATCTTCAAAAATATGCATTAGAAATGTTAATGATTGATTCCATTTTGCATGGCACCGCGTTTCCAACAATTAAAATGTAATAGTAAAATTCAGGTAGATTTTCTCCTTTGGGTGAACATAAGGATGATGCAGTTAATATCTGAATGTAAAACTCAACTTCCCTGAGAAGTTCCGGCCGGAATTTTGCTCTCTGTTCTCTGGGCCCTTGGATAAGTGATTTTTAACAGCCTGGTCTCCTGCTTGCTTGTTTATGTGCTGTTTGGGACTATTATTCATCTCTTTCAGGTAAGCATGATTCTCTCCTCAACCAGGGTGTGGAGAGAAAGGATGCTTTGGAAAGAATGCTAGACTGGCAGTTAGGAGACTCAAATTTAATGCCTAGCTTTGTACAAACTGCTGTTTTTTTGTGGCATTTATGATGCTTCTCCGTGGTCCCCCATAACCCCACTGTCCTGCTTGTTGGAGAAAGAAGATCTACCTAAAACTGCTTCAATCTGTCACCCTGGGGATGACTGGGAAGCACTTGTTGCTGAAGCATGAGAAGGTTTCAGGGATGTGCCTTATGCAGAAATAAATGTTGTAGCTCTAAGACCATAGATAAGGTACCGACCCTATCTGTGCATCAATTTCCTGACTAGGAAATTTGTCTAATTTGGGTTGGATGATCTCCAGAGTCCCCTCTGGTGCTCAAATCCCTATGTTTCAAGATTTGTAATACGTGAGAAAAGAACTTGGAAGGAGTGGAGGCTGTTTAAAAATTACAAGTCGTGTTCTCTACTCTTCACTCTTGGGGAGGACATTTTCTTTTGTCAACTCGCCTGCATTAGCACCCTGAATTAAACCTCCACTCCATCCGTAAGAATGCAGTCAAAAGATCACTCACCTAAGTTGAAGATTCTGGTGTGGATTCTAGTCCTCGTGAAAAATAAGATGTTGAAATGGTCAGTATTTCGTCAAATTGACTCAGCTATCCCTGGTGGTACTCAAGAAGGTTAAGGTGGTACACTGAAGCGTTGAATCAATTGGCGAGAAAGTTTTCAAGTT
The DNA here is from genome assembly GCF_041296235.1 of Equus asinus. Classification (NCBI taxonomy): domain Eukaryota; kingdom Metazoa; phylum Chordata; class Mammalia; order Perissodactyla; family Equidae; genus Equus; species Equus asinus. Next base: position 52,789,676 of record NC_091801.1, read on the forward strand.
TCTTGTGTTCTTTGTATATCAATGAGAATGTTTCAACTTCTTAATACTATGACTTAAATACCTTAACTACTTGCTACTCTTACTTTCTCTTGCAAAGAAATGAGACCAGAGACTCGGAGTCTAAACAGAATTTAGTTAAAATCTGATAGTGTTACCTTTATTTTTATTGAATCTATTTCTATGATTGCCATCTGATTTTCGCATCTGATGCTGATCGTCTGTTTATAGCACTGATGAGAAGTTTTTGTTTTTTTAAAAATGTGTTTATTTAAATTATAAAAGGGAGCCCATTTAAAGAAAGTTTAATACAAATTATTGAAGAAGTTGTGAGTGGCCAAAAATCGTGAAAATATTATAAGAAGCTTGGGAAGACATTGAGTGTATCAGTAAGGGTCCCAGAAGGAAGCTGATGACATGATCACTGGGTTTCACTAAAGAGAGTTTGGTGAAGGGACAGTTTACAAGGTGTGGGCAGAGTTAAGGGAACCTACATGGATGGGAAGCACCCAGGATTTGCAACAGTGGGAAGGTGTTAGCACTCCTGGTCTGAAGAGTCATGGGAGGGGATGGTGGTACAGGAGCCTGGCAGAAGTAGCTGGGCCACTGCATAGGAGCTCTAACTGTAAACACAGCCATGACCTATAATCGGAGACCAGTGAAGAGAACAAGGTTTGGGGAGAAGTACCTGACCTCTCTCTTCCTGCCCTCTGATCTTCTGATCTGCTCCCAGTGCCTTCCATTGGCTGAACCCAACCAGGAAAGAGAGAATAAGGGTGTGCCAGTGATGGAGTCCACAGAAGTCAGTCTCCCTAGGACACAAAGCAGGGCAAAGAAGGAGGAGAGTAGGTTGAGGGCAGCAGGAAGGGAAAATGGAGAATAACCAGCTCATGAGAAGCATCAAGGTTCTCCACCAGAGCTAGCATTTTATGTCCCTAATTATGCCAATCTGCTAACTACAAGGTATTAGTTCAATGCTTACGTGTATGCAGGGATAATATTCAAAGTATTTAACAAGTGGTACAGCCTGAACTCTGACCCATCAGAGCAGATACCATCAACTTTCTGCTGACTAGGTTTTAATGTCTTAGTTTCTGGATTAGGGGAGGTGGCAGTGGGCTCACTAGGAAGGGGTCAGGGCAGGGTTGTGCTGAGGGGCACTTGGTTAGTTCAGGGCTCACAGTATTTCAATATATTAAAAGGCCATGGAGCCTATTTGCGTGTGCAGGCTGAATACCAGCCCTATTAGTGTCTGAGAAGTAAGAGCAGAGCTCTTCCCCTGATCTCATAAGATAATTGGTTGATGCGTCTGTGTTCTATCTAATCCACAAAGAGGAGCACAGAAGATTAAAACTCTTATTACTGAGGCTTTGTACCTTCTTGTGGCACTTGGACCTTTTCTTGCACTCTCATTATTTGTGAGCTTACTCTTTTTAGTGAGTTTTATACTACCGAAAAATAACTGTACTTTTCCATATATATCTTACTGTAGCTACCACAGTTCCTTAAACATGGTAGATGTGCAATAAACATTTTTTGGACAGAATTTCATTGCTATTCATTCTAATCATCCTGAAAGGAAGAGGTAACTCAACTTTCAAAGAACCTTCAATTCCAGGCATGGGGTATAGGGTATATGTTTTATTCTGTTACCCACCAGAGACGAGGCTCCTCTTTTAAGGAAATTGAGTTCAGTAGAGCTGTCACTGGGTTTCCAAATTTTGTCTTTCCACCTTTATTCCACTTTTTTAAGTGATTCATTTTATGAAGTATATATAGAAATGAATATAAAATTTATGGAGTTTAGGGGCCGGCCCATAGCCCAGTGGTTAAGTTCGCTCACTCCACTTCGGCGGCCCAGGGTTTTGCTGGTTCAGATCCTGGGCGTGGACGTGGCACCGCTCGTCAGGCCATGCTGAGGCGGCATCCCACATAGCACAACCAGAGGCACTCACAACTAGAATATACAACTAGATACTGGGGGCATTGGGGAGAAGATTGGCAACAGTTGTTAGCTCAGGTGCCAATCTTAAAAAAAAAAAAAACTTGTGGAGTTTAACATTCAAAACTCATATTAACATTGCGTTAATATCACCTATTACTATAGGTGTTGTGTGTCTAGGTTACTTTGAAAGATTTTAAGATTTTGTATTTTTTTGTATAATCATGTAAAGATTTAAGTACTATTAGAAATTTGAGCAATATGAAAAATAGTTATTGAATACTTGAGAGGAAGATTAGATAGCTAAGAAATTGAATTGTAAAATTTTAGCATTATTAGATTCAGGGTTTGTTGCTGTGTTTTTAGTATTCATCCTTTTTATTTCTGACATCACACATTCTTGTTATTCTGTTTTCTGATCTCTGTTACTCTTTATAAGTAGGTATTACTTAATATTTTTATATGTGCTGTGTTTCAATGGATTACTTTCCTTCAGAGCAGCACAGAAAGGGTTACATTATCACTTAACGTGAAAGTAGTCATAAATTAGAGTTTTTACTTTTAAAATGTGATTGCGTTGTTAATATGTTTCTCCTTCTTTGCCATAAGTATACTTTTGCTCAAAATCTATTACATTTTTTCTTTGCTCATGTGAAAATGAAGGCATGGAATTGTGAAAACTAGCTGCACTTATTCAAGAACAAGTAAAGTTTTACAGCTTCTTGCACTGTGAATACTTGAGTCACTGGCTCATCTCGTGGGCTAATCATTTGGGCTAGTCATGAAAGAATCACGTCCTATTTATACCCCTTTTTTAAAAGAAATATAACCAAGTTTCAGCAAGCTTAAAGCTGGGGAAGGGGAAGAAAAGTCTTCTTCAAATTACCCTAAATTCAACCCAAAACATAAATATATGTTACTCTAAGATATTTAATTTTGCTTTGCTGCATCCTGCCTCTATAAAAATTATAATTCGGAAATAAGTGAGTTAAGATTTTCTGTATTGAAAGCACTACAGAAATTACATACTGCTTTTTAAATTTACTTCTTATATATAATATTAGTAACTCTAAGAGAAATTTTTATGGAAATGTTCTTTATTGTTTACAACAGTGAACTTTATTTATTTATTTTTTTTTTTGAGGAAGATCAGCCCTGAGCTAACAACTGCTGCCAATCCTCCTCTTTTGGCGGAGGAAGACTGGCCCTGAGCTAACAGTTGTGCCCATCTTCCTCTACTTTATATGTGGGACGCCTGCCACAGCATGGCTTGATGAGTGGTGCGTAGGTCTGTGCCGGAGATCCAAACCGGAGAACCCCGGGTCATGGAATCGGAGCTCATGAACTTAACTGCTACGCCACTGTGCTGGCCCAACCGTTAACTTTATTAATTGATGACTAATGCTGATTTTATTATAAAGCCATAATAGATATCAAAATGATTAGTCGTGTGCATTTGTCAGTATAATGACAATATATGTAACAAATATATCATTACACGTATGCTAAGGACATCCTTCTAGGAGGATTTGAATGTCAAATAGAGAGCTTTAAATATTTCCCTTTCTCTCTGTGGGTTGGTATTTTCCAGGTGATGATGAAGGAGTCCAGGAGACGGCTGAATCAGATGGGGACACACAGTCAGAGAAACCAGGACAAACTGGAGTTGAGGCAGATGACTGGGATGGACCAGGTAGGACAGAAAATTTTAATTTCAACCACCTGTTGCTGCTATCAGGAATTCACTTTTTTCCTTAAATTTTAATTAGGTTGTAAAACTCTTACAATCTCAACTCTGATTTAAAAAAGAAAAATTTGTGTGTACACTGGCTATATGGGAGGTTAAATAAACATCATTACTTAAAGAAGATTTTTATGTTTTTGATAAATAAACTATAAAAACCAGCGTTACTCTGTTTGAAGTCTCCGTCTTTGTTTTCTTTCATACTCATAAAAGAATTAGTCAGTTCTACTTTCTTTTTATTTGAACAGAAATCTTTATGCTATATACACATTCAAATGAGGCATAATTTAAAGGTTACAAACCAGTAACAAACAATGTTCCAAAGAAATATTCTCCATTTAGTCATATTGTAAGTCATAGATTGAATCTCAATATGTATTTTGAAGTTTAGAAAATACCAACAGATGCTCCCCGTTGATTCACAGTTTTGACAATATTTTCATTTTTATGAATGAAAATTAAATTTGATTTAAAAAATCCTGACATTTATTCATTTCAAGGAAAACAAAAACTGATCAAAATACTCCAAAACACCAATATAATTTTATGTAAATACATATAATTCACAAGAACTCTGTCAAAAAAACCTTTATATTTGGTGCCAAGTAATTTACAATTGATGGTATATTTATAAATGGAGACTGTTGTGTCATGGGGCTTAAGGATATAAGCGAGTTTTGAAAGAGTTTTAGCCATAATTTCCAAAGCAGTAACATTTTTCATTAAGAAAGATCTCTATATTTCAATCACATTTTCACCCTTGCATGACTTTGCAAATTGCTCTCTGCTGTGCATGAAGAAGAGAGGAACTCCAGTGGTAATTTTCTGAAACCAGCAGCTGGAAAATATAATGCAAACAAAAATGAAGAGACAGTATATCTGATTATTATGATGTCATTTCTAATGTTATTCATGATACATACAAATGTTTGTATTCTGTATCCTATAGCATAATGTTACACAAGATTTTGGATCAAAATGTATTATATTTAAAGTACCATAATACCACATTTTAAGAGTTTGAAAGAAAATGCTGACTACTTCTGGCATTGTCACCTCCTTGCATGATGCTTTTGTCTTCTCAATGGAGGGGAGAATTCCCTTGATTAAAAAAAATAAGAAACAAAATCTTTGGAAAATTTTATTTTTTTCTTGGGGATTACATTTAACATAAAAAGAGTGGGTGAACTTTATATTATATGGTTCTTTATTCATGAAATTAAGTATGTATACGCTATTTAGAATAGTTTTTACATTTAAAATTAGATTAGATTAGATTTGGATATGCCTACTTGCAAAGGGTACATTCTGGCTGCTTTCTCGATGGGGCAAAGTTGGAGGGGCAGGTTTTCCTCTTTGCTCAAGTCTGGGGTCCACAGTGTCCTCTGTGACTTGGGAGTAAGTAAGCAAATTCGGGGGATGGTGAGTTACTGAACACATCATGCACACCCAGTGCCTCTTTTTTCAGGAAGCTTTTCCAGAAATAAAATTGCTTTATTAGCTTAAAAAAAAGAGGCGGAACAAGGTAAACAATGTTGCTGTCATTCAGGCTGAGATTTTTCACTTTTGAGTTAAACTTGTTTTCTGTATCTGATTTAATGAAATTTTTATTTAGTTATGGTCAAAATGTTTATGCTCTTTTATGTGGCACATATGAATATGTAAAAACTAAAGGAAAAATATGTGTCTCTAAGCAGGTATGCTTATGTGAAAGTTCTTTCTTTGTATATTGTAAAATTGGTAACACATTTTTCCCTGCGGGTACTTAGGAAAAAAGGGATTTTTATTATTTTGGAACCCCCTGAATTAATGAGGTTGATTCATAACAAAATATCTGTCGGATGTTTATTTTTAAAGATAGAATATTCATTACTTTCCTTCAATCGCAAGAAAGTATAGGGGATGTTTTTGCACTTTTGCTATTGCATAAATAGCAATTACATCAATATTTTTACCCCTGTTTTTGTTATTGGCAAAATGTTATTAGTACTTTCCAGCTATATTAAGGAGAGAAAATTGTCCAGGTTTTAGTGACAGCTTCCAAACATGTTAGAATATCAACTCTGGATTCCAAGAGTTTAGGCTCAAATTCTGGATTTGCCTTTCACTGCTGGGTGATTTTTGGTGATTTTTGCTTAATCTCTCTGTGCTTATATTCTCATTTGTAAAATATAGAAAATAATACTAATACTTCTTAGGGATTTTGTGAGAATTAAATCAGATCATGCACATAAAATGCTAATGATCATTACTATATGGCTTGGGCATTGTTGAGTCTTGAGCAGAACCTTTAAAAATTCTTCTCAGCGTTTTTTAAAACCCAGTAGTGTATGATACGACAAAGGGTAAGCTTTTGAAATACTGAACTCTAGTTTTGAATTTAACCACAAATGATTGGTTAAGACATGAGGTAATAAGCCAGCTGTGATTTCAAGGTCTCCTCATTTTAGAGCCCTTCCACCCAGTCCTGATAGTCACCCTAAGATAGACAGTTTTCTCTAAAAATAGAACCGAATCAAAGGACAAGGCAATTATCTAAAGAATTTGAGGCAGAGAGCTGACATCATTTAAGATGGATCAGGATTTATCTTATTTTTAAAGAGTTTGATTGAAGACGACTCCACAACCTTTCTTGATGGCTCAATTCAACAATGAATCAACTTCTGTCTGAAGTGTTCTATTTTTATCAAATGCAAATTCCACAGTGCATAGTTTTTTTCCTTATTTGTTATTCAACTGAAAGGTACATTTAGTAATTGCTCACACCTTTGTTAACTCTTAGGATTAGGTGGAACCTAAACAATCTTTAGGAAAATTATCTTACATTTGCAAACATTTCTATGGTGAAATTCTTTAGTGTTTAAATATTTGTGACTCTAAATATTCTTTAAAATCCTATGAATCTTACACTGTTTGAATGGAGAGCTAGACACACACAAAGCCAGTAAAGTTCAGGCCAATGTAAAAATCATTACCTCATTATTTCAGTATTTCACACCTCTATTTTTGTTTCATTTTTCCTTCTTGCTCTGAAAAAAACTACCCTGACACTACCTTGCATGGAATCTAATTCATATGATACTTGTTATCCCTTCTTCCTATACTTCACTTTCATCATTTCTGTCTTTTTAAGTAAATACCAGTTCTTTTCTTTTATCACCCTTACAAGAGCAAGCTCACCAATATTCGTATACATTTAATTACTTAGTAAATAGTTACTGTGCACTAGTCATTGTGGAAGGTGCTAGGGAGAAGTCCAAAGGTGTACTGTGATGGTATCTACACTCTCTTTTTGATGCCATTTCTCTTCTTTAACCTTCTTTAATCATTCATGTATTGTAGTTAGGTCACTGATGCAATAATTAAGCATGTCAACCTAGAAATAGAGCATAGTCTAAACTACAGAAGAAAATGTGCAAATTTTAGAGTCCAACAGATCTGTGTTTGAATTCACGTACTGACACTTACGGCTTTGTGACCTTGAGCATATTAAACAGCCAGGGCCTCAGTTTCCTTATCTTTAAAATGGGAAGGATAATAACCTGAAACATTGTTAAGAGGACGAAATTGAAAGCGATGGTGTGTAGACAGTGTCTTGCACAGAGCTGGGAGAGTGTGGGGTTTGCCAGATGTTGATGGCTCCCTTACCCTAGCACCTCTCACACTGACCAACAGTTGGGATGTTGACCTTATTTTGAAAATAGTGTTTACATCTCTGGGTCTTCTCTTTTAAGAAAATTGTTAGAACCATACAATCCACGACCAAAGTCTGGAGTGCTGATTTGTGTATTTAGATTTAGAAGGAGAGTGGGGGAGAGAATTCAGATAAATTGTTATAAATTCATCATTTACCTCTATGAAATGAACTTCTTACATCAACTCTAAGAATGCCACCTCTCTGGTTTATATTATTAAAAGCACAGTTACTTCTTTTTGTACTTGGGAATAGTGAATAATTTGATTTCTCTAGTTTAATATTGAATGAATGTAGGTCTTACCATCAACCTTACAGCAGCTATAATTGAAATTTCCAGGAGCTCTAATAAAAGAACAGATCACATTACTCAAATTGTGCAAATAAGTGCATGTACCCTCAAATAATAGGTATTAATGCAAATATACACAGATATAAAATTTTGAGCGAGCGATCGTTTATTAGATTCCTTGACATGGACTTTTCAAGATAAGCATGTACTTTTATTTAAATAGATTTTGATATTTATGTGTTAAGCACTTGGGGCATTTCAATAAAAATGAAGTAGAAAATAAGACCTTGTATTGATGATTTGATGAATTAGTGGAATAAAATTAAGAATAATTGCGTATTATATATTACAGAGCATCACAACTTGCTCCTAGATTGATAAATGGAAATCTCATTTTCCATCAGAGGAAAATTATTTTTGGGTAATGTAATAAGGGGAGAAAACCAAATATATTTCTTCCATTTATATCTTGGCCCTGACACTTATCAACTGTGTGACTTTGAGTCAATTATTAACTCTTTAAGGCCTCAATGTCCTTGTTTATAAAATGGGGAGAATAATAATAACTACATCATTAATGAGATTTTCTTGTATGAGAAATCTCGTATGAGCTCAGGGTTTCATAAGTACTCAATAAATAGCTCTTAATATTACTTTTAGTGTCATTTTGGCAATTGTGCCTTAGTAGCCATTACGGTGCGTTACAGATGATAAGCCCTCATTAAACATTTGTGTAGTGAATTAACTTCGCAAATGATTTTGCTGTGTAAAAATCACCATAGCATTATACTAACTATGTTCAGTTCAACTGGATTTAAGACATGGCTCCCATTAAAGAAATTTTAATGTAAATAAACTTTCAAAAATTAATGTCTAGCATAAAATCAGATGCGTGTACTTGTTGCATATGGACTAAAAATTGGTCAAGAAATCTATAAAAATTGCCTCATTCCATTGCTGTTCAGCATTATGGAAACATTCAGATGATGGGGCTGGCTCTGCTTTGTGCCTTAAACTGAGAAGATGGGGAGTATTTTGCATGTAGTGGCATGGCAGCTAGAAGACCACTGTGAGATAAAGGCACACACTAATGACACAGTTTTTTTTTTTTTTCCCTCTTTACTAGTCCAGAGAAGGGCTTGGAGATTACAGTTCTGATTTCGTTTCCTTTTTGATTGGGAAAATGTGGTAGATATAAGATCTGGGAAATGCCATTTGAAGTAAATTAACGGAAACCTATGAAACATAGTTAACCATAGATATAGTCTGACAGTAAGAAGAATATTGTGAGAAGCGGAGGAAATCGTAGAATGACTGTGTATTACTCTGACAGTGAATTGGTATTATCTCTGCTATCAGATAATGCAGTTATCATTAATTTTCACATTTGCATTTCAATCTTTGGAAGGAAATGACTCTTGCCGGATGAAGATAAGAGCTCTGTACCACTATAATGAACCATCATTTTATCCCAATGCTTTGTGTCCATATGAAAACGAGGCAGGGAGGAGTGTGTGTGTGTGTGTGTGTGTGTGTGTACATGGGGGGAAACATTATAACAAAGTGTCAAAAATTGCTACAGACTTTTGAGCCCCTTATGAAACAAGAGGGGGTCAAAATAAATCTTCTGTACTGTAGTTAAGTGGATATCGGATTAAAAGATGAAAGCCTTGCTCTTTGTAGAACAGAATGCCACATACGCACAGTAAAAAAGTTCTTTTTATCTTATTTCTTTACTCCAGTTTGCACTCATACAGAATTAGGGCACTCATAAACCCAACCAAAAAAAAAAACAAGGTAGGTTGGAGGAAAGTATTTAGAATCATTGTTTGGAAAAATACATCTTTGAGTTGAGTTATAAAGAACTGCATAAAATATACCATTTTATTATGATTATTATTTATACTTCTTTAGTTGTATATGAATTGGAATTAAGGATATTTAGATAATGGCTTGTTTTAGAATTTGCAAACACCTAATTTATTTGCACGAGTTTAATTAAGAAATCCAAGTTAAAGGATAATGAATATGAGATTAATTTTCCTTTGACCTTTCTTTGCAGTGACCTTTTTCTCAAACACGCTCCTGGAAAATGAATACAGTGTCAAATTTTGTAAATATGTCATGATCCCAGAAAAATATAAGACAAACCATTCCTTCCATCCTATACCCTGCACTCATGGGAAAATTCCTTAACCAACCTCCATTCGCTCTCTAAAACTTAGTGATTGAGGCTGTGTGGATTGAGTTGTGTTGTGTCCCCTCACAATTCGTATGTTGAAGTCCTGACTTCCAGTACCTCAGAAAGTGATGTTATTTAGAAATAGCGTCTTGCGATATAATTAGTTAACACGAAATTATACTGGAGTAGGGTGGGCCCTTCATCCCAAATGACTGGTGTCCTTATAAGATGGGGAAATTTGGAGACAGACATGTACACAGGGAGAACACTATGTGAAGATGAAGGCAGAGATCAGGGTGGTGCTTCTACAAGCCAAGGAACACCAAAGATTGCCAGCAAACCTCCAGAACTAGGTGAGAGGCGTAGATCAGAGTCTGTCTCACAGCCCTCGGAAGGACCAACCCTGCTGACACCTTGATCTTGGACTTGTAACCTCCAGAATTATAAGACAACCCATTTCTGTTATTTAAGCCACTGAGTTTATGGTACTTTGTTCGGGCAGCCTAGTAAACAAATAGAGAGGCCTGGAGCTAGAAGGGAATCCTGTGGGCAGTCACTTGTATGCTGGCCAGCTATACTACCTCCTGTAATTTTCAACCAATTTTAAATATTGTTGAAACCAGTTAAATATATTTGTGAAAAAAGTTATACTGTTTTTATGGCAACTTTGTTGAAAACTTCAAAAGACTGGATAAAGGAAAATCACTAAAACATTTAGGTGTGGGCAAAACAACTTTTAAGAACTGGGGGTACAATCATAAAAATATGGAAAGAAACTACACTTCAATGGCTTTGCACGTACTTTTAAATCCTCATTCTACTCTAATGAAACAAACTGGAAATTAGAGATGAAGCTTTTGAATGTTGTTTATGTAAGTGGAACACCGGTCACTGGGCTCATACACCAATAAAAGGTCTAGGCCCTACATCAAAAGTTTGATTATTAGATGTGCTTTTGTATAAGTTTAAAATATAATGCTTGTATTGCTATTTAAAAAATAATTCCATGTTTTAACTATTTTGATTAACTACTCACCTGATTGTGTCCAATAATAGGACTTTTACTGTGCTCTTTCCCACTGAACCATAATTCAGCTTAGAATTTTTCTCTACAGGGCATTTCAGGAAGACACACCCAGTCAGTAGGAATTGACAGGAAAAGACATCTTTGCTATCTCTTTTATAACCTCTTTCATTAAAACGTATGCATTAGATATTTACTTTGGTGCAAGGATTGTTGGAATTAATTGTTTTCCTTGACTCAGCATTGTGCCCTGAGAAGATACCTAAAAATATGATTGAATCTTGTATCTGGAAAGTTGAAAGAAAGAAAAACTAAACCTTGTGATTACAGTCATGTGCCACATAATGACATTTCAGTCAATGGCTGGAAGCATATATGACGGTGGTCCCATAAGATTAGTACCATATAGCCTAGATATGTAGTAGGCTATACCACGTAGTTTGTGTAAGTACACTCTATCATGTTCAGACAACGAATAATTGCCTAATGATGCATTTCTCAGAACGTATCCCTGTTGTTAAATGACACATGAGTGTATTTGTTTTTATTTTGTCTGGTTCAGAAAAGGACTTAATTGGCTCAGAAAGATAAGAAGTAGTGACATACATTAGAAGTAGTTTCAGAATATGGAAAATAAAAGCAAGTGCATAGAGACACATATGCTTGCTATTAATGGGGCACAAATTTGCAACTAGATTACTAGCAGACTCTTTAGAAGGGTAATATTGATAGATACATTAGGCAAAATAAATTGACTAGTTGGGGCAAGCATTTACTTATTCAGCTATATGCTGAGTATCAGCTATATGCAATGCTTTGTGCTAGACTCTAGGACATGGAGCAGTAAATAAGCCAGAGTGGTCTCTACCTCAGAGAGTTTATGCTCTCCCAGAAATTGCAAATCGTAATAATAGTGATTTTTTTTTTGAGAACTTACTGCATATGTGATAGCTGTCCTATAGAAGAATGTAAATGATACCATAAAACCATGTGATGAAGGATGAGGCTAGCCTAGACTGGTGGAAAGGGAGTCAGTAATGACTTCTCTGAGGAACAAATATTTTAATTCAATTTGTTTTTATTTTTTATATTTTAATGTGCAAAGTTTCAAACATACATAAAATAAGAGGGAAGAGTATGATGAATCTCCATGTATTCATTCCTCAGCTTCAAAAATTATCAACTTTTTGCCAATATGGTTTTATCATTTCCCTCTTAATTTTTTTTTCTAGAGAAAATCACAAAAATCATGTCATTTCATCCCTAAGTGCTTTGGTATGTCTCTCTAATAAATAAGTACTTTTGTTTTAAACATAATCACAATACCATTATATCACATACAAAAGACTGCTTAATATTATCTAAAACTCAGTTTATCTAAAAAATTTCCCCAGTTATCTCAAAAAATGTCTTTATGTTTGGTTTGTTGGAATCAGGATTCAAAGAAGGTCTGCATAATGGTTGATATGATTCTTAAGTCTTTTTGAATGAATAGTAGTGTCTCTCCCCTTCACCCTCTCTCCCACATATCTGTTGAAGAAACCAATTTATTTATCCTGGAGTATTTTTCACATTCTAAATTGGATAGATTGCATCCTAGTGGTGGTGTGTAATATGCTCCTCTACCCCCAAGTTTCTTGTAAATTGGTAGTTGAATCTAGATCCTTGAATAAATTCAGGTTCAATACTGCAGACAACAATGCCACATATACATCGCTGAGTGCTTTCTATTTCATCATATCAGAAGGCACATAATGACAGGATGCCCCACTTATAGTATCAGGTGGCTCAGGTGTTTTCAGCCTGATCTGGCCAGTATAAAGTTTCCCATCAATTTTTCACTTAGTGATTATTGCCAGAATCCATTATATCATTAGGGCTTGCAAAATGGTGATTTTCACATTTTGTCATTCCTTCTGTATTATTAGCTGATACTATTGTCTTCTAAAAATCTTTTCCTCCTCCACTATTTAGTTAGCCCTAAATACTGTTCGTAAAGTCAAGGAAGAATACATGCTTCATTCTTTCTCATTGTACACGAGTTTTCAGAATAGTAAAGAATAGAAAGAGTGGTATAAGACGAGGCTGGTAAAGTAAGCAAAACTCAGACTCTTCAGGACCTATAGTTCATACTGCTGTTATTGGGTTTAAACTCAAGATCCGTGTGAAGTCATGTGATACATACAAGCCACATGCTCATGTTTGCATTAAAAATGAACCACTCTGATTGCTACATGGAGAATGGGTAGAAGGACAATAGAAGTGCAGTAGAGAACACTGGATATATTTGAGGGTGTGATTGCATGCGGCTTGCTCAACTTAGAGTATTTTGTTGTCATTCACTGAGGTGAGGAAGACTGAAGGAAAGGCACATTCGGGAGGAAAGATAAGTTGTATTTTTAATATGTCATTTGTGGTTCTTGTGAGATATCCAAGTAGAGCCACTGAGTAAAATCTTGGTAACATAAGCCAGGAGCTTGGAGAGAGGTCTGGTCTAGAGATGTAAATTGGAGAGTCAGCAATGTATGCATGGCAGTGGAATTCATGCGAGCAGATGAAATTGCCCAGGATGAGAATATGTAAAACAGGGCTTGGACATGAAGCTTGAAGAACTCCTATCTTTAGTGAAGGATAGAGGAGGAGGTGTCATCAAGAGAGACTGATGTGGAGTGATGAGACAACATGGGGAAAACCAGGAGAATGTCGGAGTTTTTAAGGAGGGAGTCATGCCTGGGTTAAATGCTGCTAAGTCAAGACTGAGATTTAAAGACTCTCCGTGAATTTAGTGCCATGCAGATATTAGTGATTTTAACTAGAACTATTTCAGTGATGATCTGGGAACAGAAACCAGACTGTGGTAGGTTGAAATGGGAAGGAAAGGCGAGCAGATGGAGTCAGCTATTGTAAACAGCTTTTCTTGAGTGTTCTTAGTAAATAAATATATACCCTATTTGGGTTTCTATGAAATAGTTTATTGATAAAATTATTCATTGCCGTTTACCTCTTATTTCTACCTAAGAATCTATCAAACTTAGAATTTAGGGATATGCTTCCAAAGAAATTTGTATTCTTATATTAAACTATTCTGAATCTACGATCCATTAGCTTTTATAAATTATTTTAAAGTTACTTTTTGTTTTCTGCCCCTACCAGTCTTCAGGCTTTACATGATATATTTTTGTTTTTTAAATTTTATCATTTCAACTTTTATCTTCCAATAACTGGTTTACCAAATAGTTTGTGTGTTTCTCTTTTGAGGTTTACCACTTTTAATATAATTGATATGCTAAATTGGATACCAACATATTATATAATAATTTAGTATAAATTTGATATGGGTTAGAGGTATGTTTTCCTTTCTTTCCAGTATGCAAAATGATAACAACTAATATATTGTTATTGTTATATTTGTTGTTGTTTTAACCTCAGGAATACATTTGGATCTTGGAGATTATTATATCTCTGTCTTCAAAATAAACTCCTACACTTGTTTCTAAGACTGATATTTGGAGCTTGCAACTTATTCTTATTCTATTCACTCATAAATAGAATTTGCATGTTTCCAGACCTTGTACTTCTTCCCCTGCCCCTTTGCAGACCCACATAGAATTCATTCATTTAATGAGTTCCAACATTTATTGAAGAATAGCTATGTACCAGACTCTAAGGATAAAAAGATGACTTGGATTCAGTCTACCTTCTAAAAGCTCATAGTACAAAGGAGAAGACAGAGAAATGATGAGATAATTAAAATACATTGCTATGGATCCCGTTGTAGGGGCATGTACAGTGTGCAGTGGTAGCAGAGAGAGGAAGGTCATCTACTACAAAGTGGGAGAGGTGGTGGAAACATGGGTGATGGATCAGCTCGCACAGAGAGAGAGGGAAGGGTTGGTGGTGCTGATGGTGAGACTTACTGCTGATGAGATAATGCAAGCAATAATGATCTCTTCAAGTGATCCCAAGGGCAGAGTGAGAAATTCACATTGGACCCACTCTAACTCGTTATCAATGGGTAGAAAATGTTTAGTTTTCTGCAAAATATAATTGCATTGCATGTGTAGTAAACTTGCTCCCATTTTGCCTATAGACAAGCTTCCACTTTCCAGTTAGACCTGCCCTGCGGTGTCACTGTTACCCAGAAGACATTATCCTTTCCATCACTCTCTGGCCAGAGGAATGCAGAGGCTTTCTGAAAGACAGTGAAAGCAACAGTATCTTCAGGTCACGATGGGAATTCAGCCTTAGACAAGAGGCTGCCTGCTGAAGATCTGTTACATCTATGAGTTGTTAAAAAAGCAACAATGAAAGAGTTTGGTAAAAGGTCAGCAAAGAAACATAATTGTAATTTAGGCCATTGCCTGGAAATCAGATAGCAAAACAGGGCCTCCAGTGGCGTAACTGGTCTTTCCTGGTGTTTGGAAGTGGGGCTGGCTCTTAGAAGTTCTTCGAGAGTTTGAGGGGAATGAGAAAGGACGGCTCAAGGGGGAGAGTTTGAGCTTCTTTCAAACAGCAGAGTCCCTTCCTGGCAGAGTTCCTGTGGACCATATTTTAGGTATACTTAAAATTGCAGAGTGCTGTACATTTTCAAAAATTTGTTTTATTGAATACATTGTTACATACAGAGAAGTAATGAAAATGACATACTGAGTTCTAAACATATATTTGGGTAAATACACAGAGAACCAAAGATCTTTTAAGTTTTCATGGCAGAATCTCTTGATGCTCACACGCAGCATAGCATTCATTTCAACTGACACCCTAGGTAAAAACAGTCACAAGCTTTCGTGATTGATTGGAATTTTAACAAATTCTTTGGGTTTTATCCCCCATTACTTTTTTCTTATTAATTAATCAAGATTATTACAACTTTGAACATTGTATTAATAGTGTAAAATAAAATGAAAAGAACAAATATGCCACTATATTCTAATAAAGATGGAAACATGGCATTTCTTACAGAGTTAAGTAGGCTCTAAGACAGACAGAGAATATAAAAATGACTAAGTATCTGAGATTGAAAGCACTTATTTTCAATAAATAATGCATTATTTAATTTTATGATATTTTACTTTATATTTTCTGTACAAAAGCAATACAGTGAAGCCAAAAGAAAAGAAAAAAGAGAAGACATTTTCTGTCAGAGTATTTGCTCTTTCAGTTCCCTCTACCCATTTTTCTTTAAATTAGATGTTTTCCAAGAAAATTACCATCTTCTTGAAGCAAGGATATTTTCCCTTACTCTGGAAATTGAATAAAAGGGGAATGTTGGGTATATAAACAGTAATTATGATAATGTGATTAATGCAATAGTTGTTAAATGTGGTGATGAATAAAGTACAATTTTAAAAAATTATGCCTACCACATCTAGTACTAGAGCTGGACATAAGGTGTTCTGCAAACTTTTTTCTGATTATAAAAGAAGTCACTTGAGTGGCCCTTCTTAATTATGCAAGTATAAGACCCAGGGTCTTTCAAACTTTGTCTCTTTGTGCTGAGTACTCCCAGTCTTGAAGATCTCACAGCTTTGAGGGAGCGAAGGGGAATGGAAGGCTGATTTGCATGTATAGCCTAGAGGTTTTCTGGGTGGCAGTCAATCAAACTTTACCACTTTCTCCCCAAATTGGTGCGTTTATTAGTCTACTTGGGCTGCCGTAAGAGAATGCCACAGACTGAGTGATTTAAACAACAGAAATTTATTTTCTTATTGTTCTGGAAGCTGGAAGTCCAACATCAGGGTGCCCACAGGGTTGATTTCTGATGAGATCTCTTATCCTGGCTTGTGCATGGCCACTTTCTCACTGACTGTGCTCTTACATGGCTTTTCCTTGGTGCATGCACACTCCTGGTGTCTCTTCCTTTTCTCATATGGACACCAATCCTACTGGATTAGGGCTCCACCCTTATGACCTCATATAACCTTAATTCCCTCTGTAAAGGTCCTCTCTCCAAATACCCTCACTGTATACAGAATAGGGCTTCAGCTTAGGAATCTTGGGAGGGACACAATTCAGTCCCTAACAGGTTGGATTGGGATGGCCTTAACTAAAGTCCACTGGCAGGGAAAGGACACCAAAGGAAGATTTTTGGAAGGCAGTCAAAGCCAGGGCTCAAGAGTAGGGCCTTAAGTTTTAAAAGAGAGTGTTATTTTCCCCCACCTCTTGTCCTTGAATCTGGAATCCTTTGACCAGCTAACGTGTCCTGGGGTCCTGCTTCAGGGGAGAATGGCTGATCTGAGACGTGAGTGTGAATTAAGTGAACTGAACCTTAAAGCCTAAAGGGGACACCATGGCAGGTTGTACAAGAGCTGAGCCCACTTGGGCATCACCTTGACAGAGAAGGAGAACCACTGTCCTGTGCAGTAATGGTGTTTGATGGTGACACCAAGGAATAGAGAGCAAAGCAGGGGCTCCAGTGGCCTAACTGGCCTGCTTGGAATTTGGAAGTGGGACTGGCTCTTGGGGGTTCAGGAGAATTTGGGGGGAATAAAGAAAAAGATCTCAAGAGGGACAGGCCTAATCTCTTGCCAAGAGAAATTGATGCATGAGGGCGTAGAAGTCATGGAAGAACATAAAGCGAGCCCAGGGAAAGAGGCTGCTCTCTCTACTTTGGGAGACAGGTTAAGGCCTCTTTGCTTTGTGAACGTGGAGATGGTTAATAGATGGAGAAAGAGAAGAGAGGAAAAGACATTCCAGCATTCCATTCAGAGGGAGTATACTTGACCTGGCATTAATATGGAGGCTGAGCCGGAATGAGGAGGGAGATAGGGACTTGCACCAGAGACCTAGACGACAGCTTATTGCAGTCGTTCTGATCAGAATGCACTAGAGATTGGGGTAAAATGAACGCAGTCAGCACCACTTATAAGTATTTGTGTTCACTATGAAAATGGGTTGAAAGTGGTGCAGGAGGAAGGAGGGTTTTCCCCCACCCACATGCCAAGTACAGGAAAACAGTGATGGAGAAGTGGCCCTGGGGAACAGACCAGAAACAGGTCGGCTCCAGAGTCTCTGCTCTGAGCCTTTGGGATACACACACGCGCGTTTTTTCTGAGCAATGTAGAAGCAAAAGTTTTCTTATGATTACAGGAACAAAATGAATTTTTATTTTACCTTGCAAGGAAAAAAATGCTTTATTCGTTGTGAAAAAAATATTTTAGCTATTTTAAGTTATTAAATTTAATGATTATCTTTACACTTTACACTAATTTGGAAGTAAATATGAGATTCTAAAAAATCTTCAACCACATGTAATGTACCATTTTTGACATATTGGTGTAATTATACAAAAAAATTCTTTGATTTTAAAAAACAAGTAGATATTCTTGAAAAGCCCAAATTATTCATTCATTAAAAATCATAATTACATTTATGTGGTACAATTCATTTTCTATAAAATAGGTTTCTCTGGAAAATGGAAATAAATTATTTTAAGCACTCACATAACTTAAGGCTAAACCTTTGTGCCAATAATTCATGATTAATATATAATAGAATATTTCGGCACATTTTAAAATTAAATAAGAGGTTGTTAGTTAACTCAGCTTCCTGGATTTTTACTCATTTTTTACTTTTAAAGGTAAATATAATAAAATGAGAAAATAGTTATTAGATATTTTAATAATCCAAAGTGAAGATGGCATAAATAACTGTTACAAAAGTGCATGAAATATTTCAACCGTGGTTTAAAAATACATGAAATTAGTAATACTCCTAATTCCCTTTGGGCGTTTAATATTAAATCTATATAGTTCTAGACATTTCATCCATTGAGCTCATTGATACTCATTTTCAGAAATCATAAAACATACAAATAAAAGTGCTGATAAAGGTAAAGTCAGTAAATCAGGGGACTTACAGCATTTATTTTTCAGAGTATTATTCTCTTGAAATGATCAAAATACAAACTACTATGTAAAATTAATATTGAGGTCATAAAACTCTGCTTTGGGCAATATTTTCCTCTCCTGTGAACTTTTTAGCTTTCCCTTTTTATTCATATCTCTAGTAGCCAATATGTATTGATACTTTACTTTGCGCTAGTTACTGTTGCATGCTGGAGAATGTAAGAGCAACACTTTCTCATTGTTTTCCCTCATAATAACTCCAGCAATATTATTTCCTTCTTGACCAGTGAGGAAATTCAGGCACAGAAACCTTAGGTAACTTGTCTAAAGTCATAAAGCAAATAATCCCAGAGACTGTGCCCTTCGCCACCACATTTTCTCTATTTTTCACATACTGACTCCTTCTTGATTATGGCAGCTGTTATTTGCTACCGTATTTTGACATCCCTTCATCTAACTGGGGTTCTTTTTCCTTTCCTAAAATACAAGCAAGGAAAAATATGTTTCATTTTTCTTTAAAACTGTTTATTTAACTTAATTTATGCTTCAATAAAATTTTGGTCAAATCTAAGACTTCCTTTCTAGTGCACACTTTTTGGTTACCATGTTTAATTCATCTTTATCTGGTTTTGTCCAAAACACACATAATAATCGTAACAACCACCATTCATGGAACATCCTGGCTCCAGTCACTGTGCTTTATTTTACAATTGAGGAAATTGAGGCTTAAACAACTTAGTAATATAGCTGAGAAGTGACCCAGCCAGGATTCCTCTTGAGGGTGGCAATCAATAATGCTGGCAGTGTCCTTTATAGGATGCTCTTTATTCTAGACACTACACGAAGTGATTCCATTTGTTACCTCCTTTAATTCTCACAACAAGCCTGATAGGTTATCCCTATTTTATAGGTTAGGATGTTAAGTCTTAGAATAGGTAGTTTACCTAGTGGCACATTGCTAAGGGGGGACAGGTAGCTTACCTAGGCTCACAATGCCAGCAAGGTCAAGCCTATAGGGGTAGGGGGTCATGGAAGAGACAATCTGAGATGAAAAATTGCTTTCAAATTCTGCTTCTCCACTTAACAACTCAGTAAATTTGGACCAACTGCTTCAGCTTTCTGCCTGTGAACTTTCTCATCTGTAAAACGGTGCTGTATACCTGCTTCATAGGGTTTTGTGAGCATTATGTGACTGAAGCACTGAGAAGAGTGTTGGGCACGGAGTAAGTGCTGTATATGTGACATAAGCATGACATCGTCATCTTGTCCTTATTTTATAGCCAGATGTTTTTTCTGCCTCGAACCTTGCTTCAACCTTGTTTTATCTTCTCCATTAGATATCTTTAGGTTTTGATTGGCCAGAGAAATATGAGTCATTTTATACCTATTTTGCTCAGAAAACCAGTCTTTTATAGGATTCAACATCCTTGATTAGAATAAAACTTTCTGTTGAACCTGAAGTGCTAAACTATTTTAAAAAATAATTTAGGCATTTGGTGTTTATGCTCTGTCTTGTTCCACAAAGGGTTTGGAGGGACTTATAAAAAACATGAAATATAAAATTATAGAATAAATTAAAAGTAGATAAAGGATAACATGGACAGGAAAATAATAGAGGCAGAGAGAATATAATTACATGGCTATCTAAATCATAGAGTACAAGATCCTTGCTCAAAAAGGGCTCAAAATCCCCACCTCTCTCCTGGGCTCTCTTGTGCGTACTGTTCTCTTTAGTTTTCAGAGGGCCTTCCAGTCTTTCAGAATTGCTTTCCTATCTTTCTTTCCTTTTCCCCTTTTCTTCTTGCTACTTACCTTTGCAGACCTCTGCACACCTTCTTACTGAATTGTTCTCAGGAGATCTCTATTCTCAATCGGTTTTATATCTTTGAATTTTATGGCCCATCCAGAACTGCTCAGTTCACTTTCTGCAGAAGAAATAAGAAAGCACAAAATGTTACCAAATCTTTCCTCCTATGTTTTCAAAAACCACAACACTGGCTACTTTGTATCATGTATGCTTTTACAAAAATTCCTTTTAAAAGAAGTCAAATACATGCTTATCATTATTTTAATAAAACCTCCTCTAAGTAAATGAATTCCATAGAATTGGAAAAAATAAAGTTTGCAGTGAATGCTGTTTGATACTGGTATTCAATAGGGAGCTCTTAAAAAAGGATGCATAAGACATTTTTGCAGTTTTCAATTTGTAAGAAAATGATTTCATTAGAAGGGAAAAGAAAGAGAAAACCATCAGTCGGAATGTTGGAGAATGCAGGCTCCTGATGAGGCCAGTGAGAAGACAAACTAAGTGTACGGATGCAGATTAGGCCTCAGAAGATGAGGGTGTCAAAGGGATTTAATGGTGGGGTGGATTATAGAAATCCATGTAACAATGTTAAATAATTATAGTTCCAGCCGAGATCAAAGCACTGCTGATTGAACGCCCCCAAGCTGTTAACACGAAGTATCTTGAAAGGAAAAAAAAACCCAGCTAGGAGATTGGTCAGCCTGGGCAAACAATGTCTGTGATCTATAGAAGTTCCACCTCTATTGAAGGCCCCAGTTGTGGGGGAGGAAAGGTGGAGGCAAGAGCCTGTAAGGGAATTTCTTCCTCTGGAGCTCCGAATTAAAACTGACTTTTGGAGCTGTTTGTAGTCGGGTTGAAATTGCTCAAAAAATATGTATATGATTAACCTTTTCTTTTGGAGGATAGAGAAAAGACATTTATTCAACTATATCGCAGATGTCAATGGGAAATTCTATAATTGATTTACTTATCCTTGATTTTTCTCTTTGAGGAAAATTTCACTTTCACCACATGTAACGAGTGATGACGGTAGATAAGGTTAACTGAAAAAAACTTTTTTTGTGAAAGATGCATTTATCTGCAGAAGGAGCAAAAATATCTTGACTATCAAGGGAAAGAAAAATAAGACTACATCCGTACATGGGGATTTGTTCGATTTTGTAATGTCCCCAAGACATTATAAAATATGGAATATAGAACAATTGAGATTAGTTATAAAATGAGACAGCCGATTAACCCCAAACTCAAGCGTTTTGGACACCTTTAATGTAGAACTATATCCATATCTACATCTCTGTCTATCTATCTATGTATTATGTGCTAAAGGAAAGAGAGAAGCATAGTTTATGCATCTTTATTTATCTTCAAAAAATGAAATCGTTTATTATTTTTAAGTCCCTAAAAATGCAAAGCCAACAAACATTAAAACTATGCTTATAGAAATTATACTTCTATATTTTATATTATACGTTTAAAATATATAGTTGACATAAACAGTTGAATTATATAGTTGAAAAGCCAACTATTTGCCAATGTGCTTTGTGATACTCTGGATATTGTGGCTGGAATTTCACTTGGGGAGGATTAAAACAGATATTTCAGTAAGGCACGTGGCATTTCTAGTACAATGGTGGTTTTAAGATGTAGGATCTGTGGAATTGAGCTAGCCACCTCATTTTGAATTATGAAAACCTTTATGTCAGGAGATGAAATATTGATCCAAATATTTGATAATAAATATTTATGCATTGCTTATGAAGTTGATAATGACTTCTGAAGGGAAAATTGCTTTTCAATAGACAAAATCTGATGTTTTTTATTAGGATAATTTAATAAAATTTTTCCTATCAAGGACATTTGCCTAAACATTCAGGTAAGGGTTTTTAAGAATGAAGACTTTCGGCTCTGTGTCTCCTTCTGTTATAGGAAATAACCAGTATTAAAGACAATGCCTCATTAAATCTGTGTGATGAATAGGGTTATCTTCATGGCTTTTCTTAGGTAAGGGTTTTATGACATTATATTTAATTCTTAGTATTTTAATTTGAATGTATTTTCTTTGCCAAACTAATTTCTAGTTTTATAGGGTTACAGATGTGTTAGCTGTAACATCTTTTCTGATCTGTGGAAAACATCATTTCTCATCTGTAAAACATTATTTTAAAATCATTTTCCTGTGGTTTGGAGAGGATGATAAGAAATTATAGAATTAAACTCTTTTAATGAATATATATTGAATATTCTCAAAACAGTTTAAAATGGCAATAAAATATAAATAAAGACAATTTCTACAAGCTACTAGCTAATTATTAGTCAATTTTACAGTTTTCTACACGTCTTTATGTTTAGGATGTCAGTAATATTCTAAAGCTGGTCTTATATACTTAACTGAATAATTTGGTTATTTTATTTCCATTTCTTTTCATTGTGCCTTTCTGTTTACATGTACACAAAACACTTTTTCTCATTATTATTTTTATAGGTTCTTCTACATCAGAAAATGTTTATCAAACACAAAAGAGGTTCATTAACTGCCCAAGTAACCCATACTGAAATGTTGTCACTTTAATTTTTTTGTTTGAAGTAATATCATTTTACCCCATATATAATTACATAGTTGAGAATAAATGCAAAATGAAATTTGTGTGTGTGTGTGTGTGTGAGGAAGATTGGCCCTGAGCTAACATCTGTTGCCAATCTTCCTCTTTTTGCTTGAGGAAGATTGTCGCTGAACTAACATCTGTGCTAATCTTCCTCTATTTTATGTGGGATGCCACCAGAGGTTGCATGATGAGCGGCGCTAGGTCTGTGCCTGGGATCAAAACCCAGGGACCCTGGTCGGCCAAAGCAGAGTACATGAGCTTAACCACTGTGCCACTGGACCGGCCCCATGAAATATTTCTTTTTGATTGCCATATTTTCTCATTTTGAGGAAGATTTTTATTCTAAGAGTACAGGAGATCACATGGCTATTGATTTCGGCATCAAACAGAAATTCTGAAAGTATAATAGGATAGAAAAAGAAAAACCTAGAATATTTATTCATACAAAACTGGGTTCAAATCCTGGTTCAATGTTTGATTGCTTATTAGTTCAATACCCTTGGAAATTTTCCTACTAGCTCTGAATTTTAGTTTCCTCATGGAAATGATTCCTGCCTCATAGATGTGCTGTGAGAATTAAACGAAGTCAAGTCAAACATGGCATTTCTTCCCAGCCATTATGCAGGTATGGGTAGATATAGGACTGTCCTGGGAACTGTCCAACACCCTCCATTAAAGACAGGTGATAGCAAAGTTCGGGTAGAGAACTGGGACCTTGAACCCAACCATTCCTAGGTACATTCCTAATCCTTATACAATTCTTTTTACCAAAGTGAAAAGTAATAATCTTGGGATGAGAGTGATTTTCTCTATTATTTTAGTCTCTGATCATCAGTTTTCTCATTAGCAAATGGGGATGATAGTACCTACTGCTTATGCTTAAAGCATGTCCTAAATAAAAGGAACACTCAGTTTACATATGCCTGGCTCATAGAGGTACTCAATTACTGAGAGTTATTGTTGCTTTTATTATTAGGCCAGTCAAAGACTATTGGTAGTAACTAGCTTTTAAAAATGTTAAGCCCAGTGGATTAGTAAGTCTTTATTGAATTTCCATATACAATGGGAGTTCTGCTGAGCAGTGAGAATAGTGTGGTCAACAAAACAGAAGCAATTGCTGGCCTCATGGTGCTTGTACTCTACTAAAATCCATTTAATCACCATTAAGTTTATCAAAAGTTTTTTGTTTTTTTTTTAAGTTAGGAAGGTTGACCGTGAGCTAACATCTGTGCCAATCTTCCTCCATTTTGTATGTAGGATGCTGCCACAGCGTGGCTTGACAAGCGGTTTGTAGGTCCATTCCCAGGATCCAAACTCATGCACCCCGGGCTGCCGGAGGCAAGCATGCCAACTTAACCACTATGCCACCGGGCCATCCCCAAAACATTTTTAAAACAGTGTTTATATTAATCGTTATAAAAGTAATACACCCAATGTTTGAAGGACTGTATGGCTTCCTTTTCTCACTTTCTTACTGCCCTTAATACCTACTTAAGGGAGGATCCCTCATTTCCTCGTCACCACTTCCATCTCCACCATCACTCAGATCTCTGTCTTATTGCTCTTTGTTGGCTCTCTGTCACCCCTCACTGCTCTCTCTGGACCATAGCTTTATCCTCTTTGTTCAACAAACCATACTTCTCCAGTGTCCAGGCCTCCTACTTACACCACTCTCGTTACCATTCAGCCAGGCACTTTTTCCTCCACTGACACTTGCTAGTCTCTTGTTTCCCTTAGGACTCTTACCAGTGTTAGTCAACATTTGCCTGCCATTTTCTAGCTTTTCTTCTAGAGGACCTCCATGATCCCTGGCTATTTTATTGTACTTGTGGCCTGTAACTTCACAGCTACTGCTGCCTGAGGGCTTGTGTCCTCCTTCCCATGTGGCAGCCCTCTTATACAACCACACTTCATTCCTCTCCATTACCTATAATTGTTGTCAATACTCAGAAATTCCTTTCTCTGTTTATCACCATCTATACATTTCCCAGCAACCTCATTGTGGAGCCTGGAGAGCTCTTGGCTTCATTTCGAGTATTACTCGGTCTCCTCTCCATAACCTACCATTTCAGCACTATAGTTCTTAGCACCTTTAGTGGCTTGACCTCTGTGAGTCTGGCTTATCATTGCCTCCCGACGAGGGTGGGGAATAGGCAGTCTCTAGTCCTGCTACTTATAGCCAGGAAAAAAAATAACTTGCATGGATTAAGCGAGCATTTATTATGTACAAGACACTGTGCAAGACTCTCAATAAGCGACATCTCAGGCAATCCTCTCAACATCTAAGGATCCAAGAAAATCTGTAACTTTATTGGCATCTTTGCAAATTTATTACTGGTTATTGTATTTATTTCCAGATAACCTTCTATGTAAACCCTCATGGTAGTAGTACTAAAACTCTCCAAACTTAGAACCATTAATCCTCTTTCCTCTTGACTTTCCTCTCTGCTGAATACAAAGCAGTTATTTTATTTTATTTGAAGGATTCCTTTGTGAAAACCTGTCAAAATTCAAAACTCTTATTTGTCCCAAGTGGGGGAAAAAGTGATGTAAGGGGAAAAAGTGATGTCGGGGGAAGCTTCTTCAGAGCACAGAAATCTAGAAGCATTGTAGCTTAGAGGTACCACAGCTGCTTTGATCAGGAAGCCATGTCACCAGATATTTTTTCCTATTATCTTTACCCAGTTATATAATAAGTTTTGCCAACTTCAAGGTGAATCTGCTTTAATGTTGCTTTTCATTTTCTCAGTATGATCTCTAATATTTCAGAGTGCTCACTCTTAAATTAATTGCAGCTTGTGATTAAAAGAAAATGACCTCACCAGTATGTGAGGATTTCCTGTAATGAACTTCTCTCTCTTCTTGTTTTACATCTCCTTACTCTTTCTTATCCTTCCCCTCTCTGTCTCTCAAGTCCCTTCTCCTTTTTATCCCCAAGAATCCCGTTTTCTTTCTCTCTTCAATTTCTACCTAGCTTGTTTCTTTTCTTCCTGCCCATATCACCGCAACTCATGTATTCATTGAAGCATGCATGCATTCAGCAAATGTTTATTGAGCACTCACCATGTGGAGGTTCTGGAGTCAGGCTGCCTGACTTCCAATATTGGCTTTTTCACCTCCAAGCACTGAGACTTTGAGCAAACCACTTAATCTCAATGTGCCTCAGTTTCCTCTTCTGTAAAACAGAAATAATAGTAACTGTATCAATAATAAATGAGAACAGCTAATGTTTGTTGTGCACTTACTCCATTCTACTAAGTTTCAAACACTTTACCTATATTAACTCATTTGGTCTCATAAAACACTGTGATGTAGATACTGTTACTAATCTCATATTTTACCATACAGTTGTATATTTTCGTAATTTGCTCAGTGTCACAAAGCCACCTAGCTCATCTGAGGGTTAAATGAGCTCAACCATGTAAAGTGCTTAGCAAAGTGCCTGGTACAGAATAAATGCTCAAAGGCATTTAGCTGTTATAATTATTATTGCCGTTATAAATATTCCCACTTTACTACTCAGTAAGTACTTAATGAATATTAACTATTGTTGTTATACTGATGAGTAAGGCACCATGCTGGGTGCCCTGAGTGTGAAAGATATGTCAAATACAATGGCTATACTCAAGAGCTTACAATATACTGAAGAACTTTAAGAACTCTTATTTTTCTTTCTCTCTGATCCCTTTATTTTTTCTTATCCTCCTCCTCATTCTTCTCTTCGTCTGCCTTCTTCTTCTTCTGTTTCTTTCTTCTTTCAGAGAATTGGAGTAGCACAGGACTTAAGAACCCAGCCTCAGGAGCCAGGACACCTGGCCTACTTCACGTCTTTGCTCCTGCTCCTCTAGCTGGGTGACCTTTGACAAGTAGATTCACTTTGCTGTGCCTCAGTATTTTTTTTTTTTTGAGGAAGATTATCCCTGAGCTAATACCCGCTGCCAATCCTCCTCTTTTTGCTGAGGAAGACTGGCCCTGAGCTAACACCCGTGCCCATCTTCCTCTACTTTCTATGTGGGATGCCTGCTATAACATGGCTTGATAAGTGGTGTGCAGGCCCACGCTTGGGATCCAAACTGGCGAACTCTGGGCCACCAAAGGGGATTATGCAAACTTAACCACTGTGCCACTGGGCTGGCCCCTGTGCTTCAGTATTTTCATCAATGAAATGGACCCAAAATATGTCTACCTTATAGGGTTATTGGAAGTATTAAGTGACTTGATACATGAAAAGCACAGAGACTAGTACCTGGATGTGGTAAATAGAGTAGGAGTGGTAGCTAGTTTTCCTCTACTTTTACTTATTTAACTGCCACCATACATGTAAAGAGTTTTAAGTGTATACTTTATTGATTACTATTGATTAATTAAGTATTTATGTTCCCTGTTCTTAATTTTAACATATTTTATGTTTAGTATTACATTGTTTCCTTTTAAAAGTTACTAAGTTAAAATCATCTTAAGTTCTCTATTACTATTTGCTCTAAAATAATGATTCATAGTAAAAAAAAAAATGTTTGTTACTTTTGCTCTATGAGATGTGGCTTTTGTGTATTTGATCACATTATTATGTACTTGAAATCTTTCTTTTGCACGTCTCATTAGAAACAGTTTATTTTCTAGGTCTGTCAGTTTCATGCTGCCCATGATTCCCCACAATGTGTTAGGCACATTCTCTTGTTTGGTGGGTTTCGTCTCTGAACATATTTTTGTTGACAAACTAACAATATGCTTAGTGTCAGTTAGGGATAGAATTGGGCAGAGTGACGGTTTTTCTGTGTATGTGATTTGTATATATTTATTGAGTGCTTACTAGGCCTGAGGCCACAAAGATGAGCAAGGTATGCCATTTATCACTTAAGTCGCTCACTGTCTGGGTGGAAGAGAGGCAGAAAGATATCTCATTTGGATGTATCATGGTTGGCACTATTTCAGGCGTATAATCAGAATCCTAAGGGAGCACCAAGAAGTGAGTCAGTCTCTTCCAGTCTGAAGTGACATCACGTTTGGGCAGAGTCTCTCTGGACATGGAGGGGCTGGCTTACTCAGTTAATGCATGTCAGAATTAACGAATGTCAAGTCTGAGCATCGGTATGTAGATTATGGCTGGCCAAACACTAAAATGCTTCTCTCAGTGAAGCAGGATGGGGTGAGGGCTGGGGCCAAGACTATATGGACTCAGACCCCTTTCCATATTCCCTAAAAATAGAATGTTGCTTGTGGAGGGCCTCTTTTTAAGTTCTGCGCTGATATCAGCTGTTCTCCTTTTACTGCTGGGGATTTCACTTCTGACAAGAACAGAAGCTCTGCTTAATTATAACTCTGTCAGAAATATTACTAAATTCTAATGCACCTGCATAGTCTCTTTATCATAAAAATAATTTAAACTGCCAGGATTTGACCTTCTCACAGAATCGTTTGGATTATTACCCAAGACCCCAATTTTCTAGGCCAGTGTTTCACAAAATGTGGTCAGTGGACTACTTGCACACCACTCTAGTTAAACCGAATCATACAATCCATAAAATTTTTATGCATAGTGATCTTTAGAACCTGTATAGGCACCTGCAAAATAAATTGGAGGCCAATGAGCTTTAATGGACTTGAGTTAAATTTGGCAAAACGTATGAGAAAAGAGTAGATCGTGGTCAGCACCCCAATATGCCTTCAAAGAATCAGAACAATATTTATCATATACTTTTAAACATAAGCAGGGTTATCCCTCCCTCGTTATTTGCTTGGAACTACCAAGTTAAAACATGAAAGCTACTGGGGATTTGAAATAACTAAGTTATTAATTCATTGCTTCATACAATCCCTGATGGTTTACCTAGTAAACATTTTATTTTCAATCAGTGTCACAGAATGCATGTCATTGAATCATTTGTGACTCGAGTTAATGCAACTTAATCTTTATAACTGGAGAACAATTAGAATGCAAAAAAATAACTGACGTCCGACTTCTAAACACTCCTTGTATTTTCTATTTATTATCCCTTGGATTTCACTCACCTGGAATACACCCTTCCTCTCTTGATCCATTTTACCAGATCTAACTCAGGATCCTAGGATCTTTCTCTCTCCTGGGGGCCCCTGTGGCAACAGTAGTTTCCACTGTTTATTTAGTAATGAATTAAATGCCATTTTGTGGCATTTTATCTCTTATTCTTATAAACTGATGTTTATAATCTTATTTTAAACATTTTACATGTTTATGTCTTATTTCCCTGACTAGTTGACCGCCGCTTTATGTTCCCAGTGGAGCCCAGCACAGTGTCAAGTACTATAGATGCTCAGTAAATGTTTAGTGATTTGAGAATATTTAATTTTAGTGGGTTGAGGAGGAAAGAAAAGAATCAACCAGGCCACAGATTGCTTGAAGACTGCTCAAGACAAGGTTAAAGGCCTCTGGTTTAGGATTGCTATTGTAACAATCTTTTATGTCTAGAGGGAATCCCTACAGGGTAATAAAATTACAGGAATGCATTTCTCCCTCCCTCCAAAGCCTTTAGAAATATAGGCACTCAGACTTAGAAAAATTACTTTGTATTAATTCATTTATAATCTATGAATACATATGCAAATATTTGTATTCATACATATATGTATGTACACAAAAACACACACAAACACACAAATACATATATGTGTACACACACGCATATACATGCATGTGCAAATACGCTAGCTTTTAATAGTGGGGAGAGAATCTAATTGACTTTATTCTTTGGTTTGCAGCTTTGATTGGAAAAGTTCCAAAGCACTTACAGGGCTCTGCTGCCTTAAACAGGCTACCCTGCCATATGGCAGTTTTACTGTGGTGGTTTAGTTATAATTGATTTATATTTGATTATGATGATATACTTGGTCGTCCATTAACAAAGTGACTAAGCTGGATTCTTGACTACTGGATAGGCCCCTGTATAAAATCTCAGATTTTTCTTTGCAGTTTTTGGCTTTCAGTCTTTGTTTCTGTCTCTCTTTGGTTTTGTGTTTTTATATCTAAAACTCCTATGCCAGGGGAAAATGTTGTACAATGGACGTATATTCTGAGTCATTTTGCTTTCAAGTTGACAAAAAGTTGTTATTTTGACAGTCTTTATTCTTCAGTCCGGCATTCAGCAACAACTA
Organism: Equus asinus; assembly: GCF_041296235.1. NCBI lineage: Eukaryota > Metazoa > Chordata > Mammalia > Perissodactyla > Equidae > Equus > Equus asinus. The sequence continues at coordinate 52,819,936 of NC_091801.1, forward strand.
GTTCTCGATTACTGGTGTTGACAGTGGTCAGGAAGCATGTAACTCCACCGTGAATTAAGCAACTTAATGTCAGTCAACAGTTTAAAACCGTACCAATATTTTTAACTGAGATGCTACTGAGAAACAAAATTAGAAGATTTGTGATTTTCCTCCTTTTTTCATTTTCCCCTTTCTTTTTCTTTCTCTTCATAATGTCATTGATAAGTAAAAAAAAAAAAAAAATGAAGAAGAAGCAACCAGCATAAAGCTCATAACCCCTTAAATATTAAAAAGAATTTAATAAGAATTCTATGGAAAAGTTACATAATTTATCTTCTTATAATCTAATTTTTAGTAAATCATTAACTATTACCTATTAGCTAATATGAAATTACATAATAATTTGCAAACCTCAAAGGTGAATATTTAAAATCGAGGCAATTAAAACAATCTTATGATTAGTTGAGTGTAGAAATGATCATGTGGGAGAATGTGGCTTTAAAAATATCCATCCTAGATGAATACCCCTTTTCTCAATTCAAGCAGAACAGCTATAGCTGTTTTATTTTGTGTGTGTCACAGCTTCCCAGGTCTGTTTTCCTCCAGTGAGCCCTCCTCCTGAGCCTGTGGGGCTTCTCAGAAGCACCTCATTCTGTGATTCAGTAGTCTGCACCAATTCAGTCAAAAAAAAAAAAAGGAGCATCCATATAAGCAAATAAAATGTGAATTTAATACAAAGTTCCTGATTTATTGAAAAACATTGGCTAAAAGTACTTCATTTCTTTTACTGCTGCAATAAAGTGATTTTACAGTTAGTAACATATAACTTGCAGGAGTGACAAATTTGGTACTTAAAAAATATTTAGGTTAAAAAAAACCCTGTCACTTCTACTAAGTCATTTTTAAAGTGTAATCATTTTAATTCTTCCCTCTCCCTAATTTTATAACCAGAAGACAACCTTTCTAAGGAAAATCCCTAACCTCCTGTAAAGAACCTCTGTGCCTCTCATTGTTACGACCCTCAACCAATGATTAAAGTTATGATTTGCCTAGAAATTGGGAAACACTTTGGTGCTTCTTCTTGGTACCCTGTTCACATAATAAGTAAATGCCATCAATTTTAAACAGCTTGAATGTACCAGATTAACATAAAACCTTTGATCGTTAGCAAAGATCAAGTGTTTGAACTGCTTGGAGTTTGTGATTTGTTGAGGAAATATTAAGTGTCCGGTCACAATGCTACAGCCAAAGAAAATTTGCAAGTGCCAAAAGATTTAAGCTGGGGAAGAAACTGGCCTTGATTTAAGATAATTTTGGATATGCATGGTTAAAAATTTCAAGGTGACTCTGAAAAGCATTTTTAATATTGTGTCTGGTAGTCATTAGTGACTAGTTTTACATGCAAATAAGTGGTGAAACAAGATTCTTCAGCCACTGTTCTAACAACAGAAATTTTACTAGTTTGCTTACTGATTTAGAGAAATGTCTGTTATCTTGCAAGGCAGCTTTCAATCTTCACATTTAATTTTGGAATTCATTTAAAAAAATCAGGAGTTTCTAAGACTGAACCTTGAAAGGACAAATTAAGAAAGTGGTGCTGAAAATAAGGTATGCATCAGAAACATGTGTAGGACTTTATAAAACACAGATAGCCCCACAGATAGTCAGAATTTCATGGGATAGCTTTGGGGATCTTGGTATTTTTTGGAATTTCTATGTAAGCTTTTGGTGTGCTTAAGAGTCAGAAGTATTTATCAAATATTTCTTCTGGATGATTCCATGTACTCTATTTTGTAGGACAAATGTGACTTTTAGTTCTCTGAAAATGGTTCTCCTCAGAGCCGTTTGATTACCTCTCCATCGCTCTCCCGGAGTCCTCCAGAGAATATCGTCTCTCATAGCACTTTCTGTCCTTTAAGTTAGCGTTTTGGACAATTTTCTCCCTTCCCCTAACTGACCAGAAGCGCTGCAGAATGGGGGCCATGTCTACCTTGTTTCCCATATTATTATTAGTGCCTAGCTTAGGGTTTAGCCCATAGTAGGCAATTGATCAATATTTATTGAATGGATGTAGAACTCAACATTGTTTTTTTGCATTTAAAAATGTGCCTTTTAAAATTACGATGCCCAAATAGTGAATTGGATGAAGAAGGGGGTGTGGGTAGGAGAGTTTGGGGAGGTTGGGAAGATGGTCACTGCAAGCGCTACAGCTTTCAAGCCTGAGTCCCCATCCCAGCGTGAGGCCTCTTTGCATTCAGTGCTGACATATTTCACAAGTCAGTTAAGAACTGAAGACTGCAAGTATATGCAAACTCTCCGTTTGATCTTTACTTGTTCTCACAGCTATGTGGTTGTACTTTTTACTCTACATGGAAAAACTGGAAAATTTTGTTTGCAATGAAAACATAATTCAATGACAGTGATAAAAATGTTCTTGGACAAGGTATATATTCAGCTGATAGTGGATTTTTGGTACAGTTTTCAAGAATTTGGCAAATTGGCTAACTTACATTTAATCTTGAACTGTAGTGAAATAATTTCAGTCATCTGATTTCTTTCTGATGACCATCATATGGGCAGGGAATTAAAGGATGTTCACCATAAGATTCCCAAATTAAATAGTATTTTATAAGTGGGAGAAGTAAAATTCTTTTACAGAAGAATACCCAATGATTTTCTAAAACTTTCACCTATGACATGGCTATTAGTGATGATGTTAAAAAGCACAGCATGGCAATGCTTATGTGTTTATATTAGGTAATGGCTCGCCCATACTACCAAAGTGGAAACGTAAGTCCAAATAACTTACATGCCTTTCTCAAGGTTATATAACTCATTAGTGGCAGGTCTGGGGCTAGAAACTGGATCTCTAACTTACTTTAAAGTCTTTCCATTGCACCACTCCTCTTTGAGTTTTTCCAAGTCTGGGTCATTAGGATTAAGGGTTATATTCATCACTTCTTTCCTTAATGCATAATGAACTTACCTCAGTGATAAGAATTGTTTTAATTTTGGCTCCAGAGGAAATGGATTTTTTCAGGAATAAGAACATGGAACTCTGATCCAAATTTGTAAAGTAACATGAGTTATTTGACATAACTCTAATACATGTGTCCTAATTAGACATCTTTCATTTTAAATGTTGTCGAACATGGGAATTGAAGTTAGCACATCTCAGTTCAAGTGTCAGCACTCAGCCTTTATGCTTCTTAGCAGTGTGGTTTTGGTCAATTGCTTTAGCTTCTCTACTGTAATGCTTCCTCATTTATAACATTGAATATCAGTTAAAACTGATTTGAAGATTGAACGATAATGTATGTTGAACTGCCTATGTAAATTGTGCTGTAAAAATACTATGCAAATCTTGTTTTAAAGTGTAAGTTTCTACTTACCCAGCTTAATTTATAAGAATGGAATGCATCAAAAGAACTTACTGTCCTCTACTCTCCCCATGACCTGATGACGCTCTGCCCATAACTGTAGATGCCAGAGCCAGGATAGCTAAAATAATACACCTCCTAATGGCCCTGATTCCTAATGGGAATTTCCTGGGTGTTTTGGGAGCAGGGTTTTATCACTCACTCCTGTAGTTTGAGGCTTCTTTTTTTCTTTTCTTTTTTTTTTTTGAGGAAGATTAGCCCTGATCTAACATCTGCTGCCAATCCTCCTCTTTTTGCTGAGGAAGACTGGGGCTGAGCTAACATCTGTGCCCATCTTCCTCTACTTTATATGTGGGATGTCTGCCACAGCATGGCTTGATAAGTGGTGCGTAGGTCCACACCCAGGATCCAAACTGGCAAACCTTGAGCCACTGAAGCGGAATGTGCAAACTTAACCACTGCGTCCCTGGGCTTGCCCCTGAGGCTTCTTGATGATACAGAACTTTCTGCTTTCTTAAGGTCTGAGATAAATAAGATCTTGGAATTGGAAGACACCTCAGAGACATGATAATAGATTCCCAAGCCTCACCCTGTGAATATTAGGTCTGTGGTGTAGATGGGAGCCTGGGAATCTACATTTTTCACACTTCCTCTCTATACCAGCGCAGGTGATTCTGTTGACTGCCAGCTTGCATATGAGAAGCACTGCCTTGAAAGACATGGCCTTCTTCAAACGCCTGCTCAGGTTATCCAGTCATCCTTCTCCCTCTGGCTGAGGTTTTCCTGGAACTTGACTAGAGCACCTCCTCAGTGTTGTCACCTCAAATATTTTGCTGAGAATAAAGAAGGACCCATAGATAAGGCATGCAATCTTTTTCTCCTTTCTGGTTGATCTTCGTAATCCTGCAGTGTATAGTCTAGAAAAATATGGAAAGCTTTTTGACAGAAAGTACAACTTTCCCATTTTAGTGTTGTTCTCAGAGACCATAAAATCTTCAATCTGGCATCATGTTTTGCTAACATGATAATGGTGAAATCTCTTATTTGTCTTACTCTGGGGTTAATTTTCCGTGGACGCAATTTTAAGATACTCAGTTTGAAGTTAAAATTCAGATCAATATGTGAAAGCTAGCGTCATTGTGAGAGAACTAACAAAGGACATGGAAAGCTGTCCTGTTTTATTTTATTTTGCTCTCACTGTCTTTCTGAACTGGGGAAAATAGATATTTATCTATTTTTAAAAGCTGTTCTTTAAATTTTTCCAAATAGGTCTTGCTTTTTTGAGACTATGAAATCCTTGAGGGGAGTTATTTTTTTTAAAATATGTTGATGTTACTCCCTCTGGATCCCAGTTCTGGGCCTTGTACATAGAAGGTAATGACCAAAAATGTGTTCTTTCTTATAAACCATTTAAATAATGTGGTAATGTCTATAATTAGTCTTAAGATAAATGCAGCTTGTTTCGAGCCTGTGTGCCCAGTGAAATGTTTAACGTGAGCATTCTTGAAGCACAGTGGTTTAGAATCACTCATTATAAACAGAGGGAAAACTGTTGGAAGAACTTGTTGCCTTTCTCTTTTTGCAGTTCATTGGCTCCATTGTTACTGGAATTAAAAAAAATGTTTCACACTTCCAGAAGTCAAAGCCGTTAGAAGCTTATTTGTCTGAGACAATCTCCAGCATTGCTTTCCTATAACCTGAAGATATGTAGTGAAACCTGTTTACAATAGTCATGACTGCACGCTTGGTGGGATTTTCTGGAATGATAGCTAATACTTTGTCAGTCCCGTAACGTAAAATTCAACCCGTTTTTCTGTGTATCAGATATGGTGATTATTTTACTCTCATTCTGTTTCAAAGCTGCCCAGTTATTTATTGCCCAGTTACGATTTATTGAATAAATCAAGGCACTGCCATGTTGGTGAGTCACTTGAACTCCCCGTTGAGCGTCAAATAGTGTGTGGCAGGTAACCACAAGCTGTAAGCTCAGGTATTACCGTGATGATCTTTTGAGAGTGGATGATTATGGTAGTACATTGTTTCCTTGTCAGTGGCTTTTCTCATAGGTAACTGCTCATAGCTTCATTTGACTAATGTAAATTTTAAATTCTGTTTCATGGTTTGCAGTGGAGCAGGAAGCAACCATCTATCTTATGCCCAACTCTCTGAACTGCATGCATTGGAAAGTAAAAGCAATATTTACCTAGGGAGCAGCGATACCTTATCTAATTTGCCACTTCTTTTTTCCTCTCAGAATCATTTCATCATCCTGTGGCTGCATTCACGCACGTATCTTCCACTTACACGGCAGTTATGGTGCACAACTCCCCACCTACTAATATAACGAAACAATCTCAGGCATTGCACCAGTGCCGCTGTAGATTCCAGGTCCATGTGTTACCTCAGAGAAAGTGAGTTTTGTAGGATGCAATTTCTCTTCTTTCTTTTTATTTGAAGCCTTAATATCAACAGACCTTTATTTTCCTCTTTAATCAACAAGCATTTATTGAGCTCGTATAATGAGTAGAGTATACTAGGCTAGAATGTAAAATTAATTTGAGAAAAAAGGCATATTCTGCAAAAGTTGAAAAGATTCCTTTGCAAGGAGAAGAAATATTTTCATAAGTAATCACTGCAGACAATACATGCTTCCTGAATTAATGAATGATGACACTGTGGGATTACTTTTGCAAAAAATCCAGTTCAGAAAATAAGAGGAAGCAAAGGTCAGAGTAAGAGTGGCTTGGTATGGGCTGGGAGGATGTGTTCCCTTATGCTTTCAGTGTGAGAAGAACATTTTCCAACCCTTGGGCTCTACTGCTTCCTTTAATTTTTATTGCTTGTTCTACCACTCTGTTAGTCTACTCAGGCTGCCGTAACAAAATACCATGGACTGGGTGATGTAAACAACAGAAATTTATTTTCTCGCAGTTCTGCAGGCTGGAAATCTGAGTTCAGAGTGCCGGCATGGTCACGTTCTGGTGAGGACTCTCTTTCTGGCTTGCAGATGGCCACCTGCTCATTGTGTGCTCACATGGCCTTCCCACAGTGAGAGTGCATGGAGAGAGGGAGCTCTGGTCTCTCCTCCTCTTTTTATAAGCACGCTAATCTTCTCAGATCAGAGCCCAACACTTATGACCTCATTGAACCTTAATGACTTCCATAAAGGCACTATCTCCAAATGCTGTCAGATCAGGAGTTAAGGCTTCAACATATGAAGTTTGCAGGGACACAGTTCAGTCCATAGCAGCCACTAATGGGTTTGCTGAGAGAATGGCGTCCATATAGTAAGAATATGTCTTAAGTAGGTAAGTAAGCATCTAGTTGATGATCAGATAACCACAAAGCAGTCCCTCCACTGGGTTCAACTCTATTTAGACTAGAGTGTCAATTTTGAGTGCAGTTATAAAAGCAGAAATCCAACATTAACTTAAGTATAAAACAACATCGACAACAAATTATTGGTGCTAACGATGGAAAAAAATCCCAATCTGGATTGGCTTCAGAGTTAATGTTCTGTGGTTGAGCGGATGAACAGTTGTCAATATTACATATATGCTCTGAAAGAATCTGTGCTTTCTAATTAGGTGCAGGTTCTGTTAGATCAAGCGTTTTAATTTGGTTGTTCAGATTGTCTTATGTTTTTCTGCTTGATTTACCAATTATGGCAAGAAGTGTATTTGCATCTCTTATTATGAACATGGGTTTGTCAACTTTTCTCTTGTAATTCACTGAATTTTTGCTTTATGTATTTTGAGGTTATGCTGTTAAGTACATACAAGTCAATTTTTATTTCCTAGTGAAGTATTACTTCAATAATTATTTCATTACTCTCTTTATCCTTAATAATGATTTTTTTTTTGCCATGGCTCTATGTAGTGTGATATAGTGTTTTTCTCCTACACTTTCTCTAATCTTTTACCTTTTTTTAATAGACTTTATTTTTTAGAGTAGTTTTAGAGTCACAGCAAAATGGAGCAGAGGGTAAAGAGACTTCTCATATTTGCCCTACCCCTACACATGTATAGCCTCCCCCATTAGCATGTTTCCCCACTAGAGTGGTTCTTTTCTTACAACTGTTGAATGTACATTGCTAAATCATTATCCCCCAGAATCCATAGTTTACATTAAAGTACACTCTTGGTATTGTACATTTTATGAGTTTGGAAAACTTTATAATGACATGAATTATAGTATCATACAGAGTAGTTTCACTGTCCTAAAAATACTCTGTGCTCTGTCTATTCATTCTTCCCTCTCCACTAACCCCTGGCAATCACTGATCTTTTTACTGTCTCTATAGTTTTGCCTTTTCTAGAATGCCATATAGTTGGTATCATCCAGTAGGTAGCCTTTTCAGACTGGCTTCTTTCACTTTGGAATATGCATTTAAGTTTCCTCCATGCCTTTTGTTTTGTTTTGTTTTGTTTTGAGGAATATTGGCCCTCAGCTAACATCCTCCGCCAATTCTCCTCTTTTTGCTGAGGAAGATTGGCCCTGAGCTGACATCTGTGCCCATCTTCCTCTATTTTGTACGTGGGACAACTGCCACAGCATGGCTTGATAAGTGAACCCTGGGCCACCGAAATGGAGGACACGAACTTAACCACTACACTACCGGGCCAGCCCCTTCCTCCATGTCTTTTCATGCCTTGATAGCTCATTTCTTTTTAGCCCTGGATAACATTCCATTCTCAGGATCTGCCACTGTTTATTTATCCATTCACCTACTGATGGACATCTTGGTTGCTTCCAGGTTTTGGCAATTATGAATAAAGCTGCTATAAACATCTGCTATAGATTGAATGTGTCCCCCCAGAATTCATAAGTTGAAATGGTAACCCCCAAGGTGATGGTATTAGGAGGTGAGGCCTTTGAGAGGTGATTAGGTCATGAGGGCAGAGCTTTCATGATTGAGATTAGTGCCTTTATAAAAGAGACCCCAGAGAACTAGCTTACCCCTCTGCCATGTGAGATTACAGTAAGCAGATCGCCATCAGTGAGGAAGTGGGCCCTCCCCAGATACCAAATCTGCTGGTCTGTCTTGATCTCGGACATCCTAGCTTCCATATCTGTGAGAAATAAATGTTTGTTGTTTACGAGCCACCCAGTTTATGGTTTTTTTGTTGTAGCAGCCTAAATGGATTGAGACAACATCTATGTATAGCTTTTTGTGTGGACATACATTTTTACCTCCTTTAGGTGAATACCAAGGACTGGGATTGCTAAGGAGTCGACTGCTAAGAGTATGTTTGGTTTTGTAAGGAATCGCCCAACTGTCTTCCAAAGTGGCTGTACCGCTTACATTCCCATTCTTACCAGCAATGAATGAAAGTTCCTGTTGCTCCATATTCTTACCAACTTGTGTCATCAATGTTCTAGATTTTGACCATTCTCCCAGGTGTGTAGGGGCAACTAGTTGTTTTGATGTGTACTTCCCTGATGATACAGGATGTGGAGCATCTTTTCCTATGCCTGTTTTCCATCTGTATGTCTTCTTTGGTGAAGTATCTGTTAAGATCTTTGGCCCATTTTTTCTTCAGGTGATTTCTTTGCTTATTGTTGAGTGTTAAAGAGTTCCTCCTATATTTTGGATAATGGTCCTTTATCAGATACGTCTTTTGTAAATATTTTCTCCTAGTCTGTGGCTTGTTTTTTCATTGCTGTTATCTTTTGCAGAGCAGAAATTTTTAATTTAAATTATTCTTTTACCTTTAAATTTCCTTATTTTAGTTGCACCTCCTGAATGTGGCATATAGGCAGATTTTTGAAAAATTTAAACTCAGGGGCCTGGCCCCTTGGCCGAGTGGTTAAGCGCGATCTGCTGCAGGCCGCCCAGTGTTTCGTCAGTTTGAGTCCTGGGCGCGGACATGGCACTCCTCATCGAGCCATGCTGAGGTGGCATCCCACATGCCACAACTAGAAGGACCCACAGCTAAGAATATACAACTATGTACCAGGGGGCTTTGGGGAAAAAAAGGAAAAAAATAAAATCTTAAACAAAAAAATTTAAACTCAGATTAAAATTCCTCTTTTTCTTTAATAATTTGGAAGATAGACATTTTCTATTTCTATTTTTTAGTGGTTTCCTTTCCATGTTTATCTTGGTACTTCACACAACAAGAAAGTCTATCATTAAGCAACATCTCTCTCCTTCTTCCAGACAGTGCAAAGACTTTAGAATCTTTTAACCCCCAGGACACTCTTTTTCTTCACATGGTCTTGTTTTCTAGTATTTTAGAAATCTACTATTATTGTGTTATATATGAAATATTTATGTAGATGTGTCCTGCTTATTTACCTTGATTCTTTGATCACTGTTGCTTTTTGCATTTCACTCCTATAATTTCTCATTCCTAAAAGAAATGAGTGTTCCCTCTGTAATGGTGTCTAAGTAGTAAACCCTCAGCTCCTTGAGGCCTAAAAAAAATTTTTATTTGTCCTTCACTAGTGAGTAATAAACTGGCTATATTAAAGTTTATGTTGACAGTTAATTTTTCGCAGAATTTGAAGATATTGTTCCATTATTTTCTGGCTTCCTTTCTTGCTATTGGAAAGATTAATTGTCAAATTAATTGTCATTCCTTTGTAGGTCATCTGTCTTTTCTCTTTGGTTACTTTTATATCTTCCTTTTGACTTTGATGTTCTGCAGTTTCACATTATCTGTCTAGGCATGACTTTATTTTTTTTTCTGTGATATGAGTTTTCCAAATATGATGATTCATTTCATTTATCAATTCCAGAAAAATTTTAGCCATTATGTCTTTAAACATTTATTTTCCTCTATTCTCTTTTCCTGGACCTTGTCAGAGATATGAACGATTCTTTCTGTGCTTCATGTATTTTAATACAGTGGTTTAATTTTCCCCTGAGTTTTTTAAAATTGAAATTTATTCATGTCTGGAAATTCAGTTTTGTTCAAATCTGAATATTGTTTTAATAGAGATTTATGTTAACAGTATGGAGCTTTTAATTACTTCTTTTACATCATTAATTGTTTAAAATGTACTATTTTTAGCATCTATCTACTAATTTCTAATCGATTTCCTCAATTGTAAAAGGAGAAAATTGTACCTATTTGCTGAATTACTGTGGATGTTAAATGAGTGAATACATTTTCATGTATTTTCATGTTTTTAAAACAGTACCATGCACATAGAAATTTCTCAGTAAATATTGACATTATTATCATCATCAGAAGTTGCTGGTGGCCTAATCCTGTTTTATTGTTGGTCTGATGAGTCTGTGTCTTTATCTGTGCATTTTCTAATTTTAGATTGTGGGCTTATCTTAAGGGGACTTCGTCTGTGGAAATCCTGGGTGGTTTAGGAGCACGTCTTTCCAGAACAGTTTTTATATTAGCTTCTGTCAGCTGCCCTAGGGTTGTTATCAGCCTGGGCTATTTTTGGTCTCAATTTATCAAATGTGGTTGAGGTTTCCAGAGATGAGATTAGTTTAAATTTTAGCCCTACCCCCCGAAGAAGGCCTACTGATGGACCAAAGCCGATACCTCCTTGGAAATATATGTATTTTTACAGCCTATAGCCCAGGTAAAGACAAATAAGCTTCCCCAGTAACTTCATATATCGGTAGGTTTAGCCCATGGAAGGGCCTGACTTCGTGAAATGGCCTCAGTTCCAACTCCCTGCTTCATGTGGGCCTAAGCATTAATTGTTGACCACATGTGGCCACAAATGCCCAGGGTAACAGGACACAGAGCCCAACAGTGTACCACTTGCCTACTGTCCAGAGGTGATTTTCTTTTGAGCATGAGAGTAAAAAAAGTCAGATATGCATTTTAGAAAGATCCTCCTCATAGCCACTTTGCAATGGAATGTAGGCCTGGATCACCTAAGTTAGGTGACTAAAGCAATAGTTGTGGCAAAAAAATGATGAGACCTTGAAACAAGGCAGGAGAAGCAGAGAGTGAGGAGCTAGGAGAGCAAATGGAGACTTTAAAGAGAAGCCTAGGACTTTGTAACAGATTTTGAGAGTAATGACAATAGATAAGAATATTGAGTAAGAAAATGTGGACTATCAAGCGGAAAGGGCCTGTAGGACTCGGATATTTCAGGAAGGACCGGGGTAAGAGTATCCAACCAAAGAGACGGAGAAGGGACTGTCAGAATGACAGGAGGAAAACAGGAGAGGAAGTGTTTTAAGTTTCTTTTCCTAAAAATGTAAGGCATTACTGGTAAATGATGACTTATGCTGACCATCTATTTGACTAAATGTGGCCTGATTTAGATACTAGAGCAAGTTCAATGACACAGAGATCCATCACCTGAGCTTCCGATGATTCACATGAAAAGCTGGCCAGGAATGAGAAAATGGAGGCATTTTTTTAAAAGCTTTTCTGAAATGGATCTTTCAGATTGTCATTTTTCCTTCTGTCTGACTCATAATCCTACTTTCAGAATTGAGAAGGTGATAATCTCCTAAGAAGTCACTTGAACCTTAGGGAGTGGGCTCCACACTCAGTAAGCACCTTACCGATGTCTAGTCTTAAGATTTTAGTGTTGCTACTTGAGATACGATGTGTAACTTTTCTGAAGATATGTATTTTCAATTACTTATCTTTGAACTTAGCCTGTAAAACGTTCTTAAAAGAAACTGCCTAATTTGTATGTGGGGGATGTGTGTGTTTTAGTGAATCTGGCTTAACAAAGGAGTCTAGACTCTTTTTTTTTCTTCCAGAACTTTGGAGAGTTGAAATGTTTTTGCTCTTGGAAAATTATTGCTGATAACTGTGCTCGATAGTTGTTCTTCTAAGACGTTTGGTTATATTTTGAGAAGTAGAGAAATGTCTTAGTCTGTTTGAGCTTCTATAACAAGATACCACACTGAATGGCCTGTAAACAACAGAAGTTTATTGCTTACAGTTCTGGAGGCAGAAAGTTTGAGATCAGAGTGCCAGCATGGTTGGCTGAGGGCCCTCGTTAGGGTTGAAACTTTGGCTTGTATCTTCACAGGGTGGAAGGAGAGCTCTGTGAGATCTCTTTTATAAGAACATTGAATCCATTCATAAGGATTCCACCCTCATGGCCTAATCACCTCCCAAAGGCCCACCAACTAATACCATCACCTTTGAGGGTTAGGGTTTCAACATATGAATTTGGGGGAGACACAATCATTCAGACCATCGCCAGCAAGGAAGGTTGTTTTTTTTTTTTTCTTCTTTTTGAAGAAGATTAGCCCTGAGCTAAAATCTGCTGCTGATCCTCCTCTTTTTGCTGAGGAAGACTGGCCCTGAGCTAACATCTGTGCCCATCTTCCTCTGTTTTATGTGGGATGCCTGCCACAGCATGGCTTGACAAGCAGTGCCATGTCTGCACCAAGGATCCGAACCAGTGAACCCCGGGCCTCGGAAGCAGCACATGCGAACTTAACCACTGTGCCACCGGGCTAGCCCCAGGAAGGTTGGTCTTTTAAACTCAAGTCAGGATTCTTTGCTATCAACTCCAAACTACACAGGAAAAAACATTGTTAAAAGTCGTATCCTATAAGGAATAATTTTTTTGAACTGAATTGAGTGGATGCATAGCAATGTAGAAATATTTCAGACTCAGAGCTACTGACACATAAAGACAAAGTTCACAAGAGACTGATGTAGTCAAGATCCCAGTTCATTTATTCGCAACATCTGTCAGATGGACCAGAGATCCATGTTCGACTTTCGAGTGTATTTTCTCTCTGTAGGCAAGCTGTATGTGAAGCCATATTATCAGAAGGTTGTATAACAAGGTTGTGATCAAACTTAGGGGTCTGGTTACATAATGCTAATATTTAATTGTACTAGCTTTTGAGAGTCTGCTTTGTCTATCTTCACAAATAGGATATACATGCAAGTGTGATGAAGTACTTATGGTGGCTTGTAAGGTACCTCTTCTCTTCTTTTTTGTGTTTCTGTAGCCGATTAACTCACAAGCAGTGACTTTCTAAGTGGAATTTTTTTTATATGCAATATGTCATGTTGTACATTTAAGTGTTGATTTATACATTGTCTGTCTTGTCACTAGAATGCTAGAATGCTCCATGGTTCTCTAGAAGAGGGATCAGAAAATGTTTTCTGTCAAGGGCTGACTAGTGAATATAAGCTCTGCCATTCTTGTGCGAAAGCAGCCATAGACCATTTGTGAATGAATGGGCATGACTATATCCAATAAAATTTTACTCATAAAAGCAGATGGTGGGCTAGATTTTACCAACGTCTGCTCTAGAACTGTGTTCGGCACATAGTAGGAATTTAAAAAAATGTCTGGAATAAATGAAAAAAATCAAGATATTGTAACCATTATCATCATCATCGTCATCATCAACATCATCAGCTACATTTGTCCTGGAATTATTAAGTATCTGGCACTGTGCTAAGTGATCCATGTGCATTTTCTCATTTAATTCATTATATCAATCCTATGAAGTCTATCAGTTTTGGCTGCAATGGAACAAAATCCCAAAATAACATTGGCTTATATAATAAAAAAGGTTATATTTAGTCTAGTGTAAACTCTATGGAGTTTAGTGTAAGCAATCCATGGTTTGTTGACAGCTCTAGGATTATAAGGCATCCAGATTCATTCTGTTTTGTTGTTCTGCTATCTTCAACCATATATTTTCATCTCAAGGGCAACAATGGCTGCTCACACCCAGCCATCACGTCTAATTCCAGCTATCAGGAAGAAGGAGAGGGTAAAGTATAGTTCTCTTTCTCCCGTTATAGAGACCTCCTGAAATTGCACCTAGCTTGTCTGCTTCATCATATTTGCCAGATCTTACCTCCCATGGCCACACTTACCTGCATAGGAGGTTGGATAATGTTGCATTTATTTCAGGTAACCAGGTGCCCAATTTAAAATCAAGGATACTAACATTAGGAAGATAGGTAGGGGCAAATAATAGGAGTTAATTCATAGTTTCTGCCACAGTTGGAGCATCATTATTTCCATTTTTCGGGAAAGGAAACACAGGCTTAGAGAGATTAAATAACTTGCCCAAGGTAAAGACTTAGAAGAGCACAGATTCTGTGTGAATAAACCAAATTTCTGGAAACTTTAACAATCTTCCTGTGTTGGAAGCCATTCTCTCTCTTAGGAGAGACTTGACCTTTTCTAATCCATTATGGGTTGTTGTTTTAAACTTTATTCCCCATTAAAAACTTCATTTCCTTCCTTTTCAAGTGTTTTAATATCATTTTATTGTTACTGTCAGAACTGCCTGTAATATGCATAAGTTATCTGAATTGAAACATTAGGTTTTGATATAATTTACCCACCAAAGCATAGTACAATAGTAAATTTCTAAAGGGCACTACAAAGAAGACCACGGTAGGGAGAACTCAGGCTGCTGGTACCCAGATCATGATTGTGGTGCACTGGGGCCACAGTGCCAACTCTGTCACAACAAGGTCGTATTTGCAGTACATCACCTCGCCAAAAATTCTCTGGTTCATATTCTCTATTTAAAAGCAATTCACTAAATAATGGAGTAACAAGATAATATAACTTTATTATTAATTATGATAAGAAAATTTTATATTTTGAGAGTTGTCTCCCAACTCTTACCTAAAATCATTAGAAATTCAAATTGTTCTATCAGATTCTTACACTTATGTTTTCAGTGTAAACCAAGCATCTGAAGATTTTTAAAAGGAGACTAACAAGCAATTATCTCATCTGGTTTTTGTGTAGCTCTTAAAAGGAGAATATTAAAGGAAATGACCTCCTAACGAGTTCAAAAGTTTATTACATTTCTCTTTTTTCCCCCAATTTGGATTCATTTTTGCTTTTACTGAAATGATTTTATCATTTTTACACTAATTTCTGGCAAAAGCTTACCATTTTATTAATAAAAATGCTCAATGGAGTTAATTCTACATAAACAACAATAGAGAACCACTAAAAATCTGTAGTCCAGAATAATAATCTCTTTTCCTTGTTGGAGTGGCAGTCAGACAGATCACGGCTATAGTAGCCTGAAACTTCAGAGATGTAACCATACTTACAGACGTTTTGCACATCTGTGTACTTGGTTATCAATATGCGATTTAAACAAGTGCTACTGAGCTAATTCTGAAAATAGAATCCAACTTTTGTTGTGACATTTTATTTTAATATTTCTCAAGTGTTTAAGTCCTAGGAACTAAGTACCAAGCCGGGTCCATGGACATTTGTGAGTAAAATGGTATTTGCTTGAGTAAGTGAAATAAAAAGCAGATTTCCTATCTAGTGTTAGATGATGTGTCCACAACACTTACATTTCTTAGGATTACTTACTAAAGACACTTTCTAATATATAACTGACTAAAACTTAGAGTTTAAAAATACAATTTTTTTATATTTATCCAAAATTTTAACATTGAAATAAAGTGATATGTTTAAAAGGTCGTTTATTTATATCAAATATATATAAATCCTAAGATGACTATGCTTGATATTATGCAAATGTCTTATGTTTTTAGAAAGTTTAATTTTTCTGTTCCTCTGTCACCAGCCAAAATTACACTCTTTGATATTTGGCGGGCGTGTGTATTTACTTGGAAGTTGTCTGCATTTTGGGGTTCTCAGGACCATTTTAAGCAAAGAACTGTTTCATTCTGATTAAGCTGCATTGTGTTTTATTCTTGCTCAAGGAGTATCCTGCCCTCAGTCCTGTTTCCTTTCACCTCTTGGTCCAGGAACTGCATCATTTCGTAGTGAGAAGAGTACATTAAAAAGCACAATAATAATAATAATAATAAATGTTAATCAAAATACTGCATGTGTCTTTCTGATTATGCCAGTGTTGTGGTATTCAATTATGCAATTTTCATTGGCATATTAATCATCTTTTCAACAAACAAGCCGGCGTTAATTAAAGCAAACCATGGATAAAGACATGTTGCCGGATCATCATTCCGTTTATCACAGTGCACAGGCTGGCCGTTAAGTAAATTCTGGCCTGTGAGATGAATTTCAATGTTGGCTTCATCTTTTTTTGTTGTTGTTGTTGGAGTTTGAATGCAACTCATCTAACAATAATAACAAACTTCAGACTTCACAAGAGAAAGATGAATTTGTTTGTAATTAATGGTGAAGAAAGAAAGAAAGAATAGCTGTATGCTTCGTATGTGGAATTGGGCTATTTACAACCAAATAATTTTTTAAGATTTTCCATTTTCCTGTTAACTCTAAGTACCAGAAGGACAAGGTTGAATAGCAAATTTGTTTCCTTATATCTACCTTGCAAAATATATTCTTTGGTAGAGGAGTGAGTTAGTGGTTGTAGTTTATATGCAAAAATCAATGTTTTTGTAAAAAGAATATATTGTGATGGGTAATATTTAAACATATTGAACTTAAATTCTTTAATTTTAATTAAAATAAAATATTTGTTCGAAATTCAACACAAGCCCTCACACTTTCTGTATTCCAAGTTCAATTGCAGTGTCCTTCAGCTCTGGTTGTTTGAGACTCACTCTCAATCCTCCTCCATCAGTAATTATTATGGTAGCTCCCGTCTTTTAAAGCCTACACACACCAACAATAATCATTATGGTAGGGATAAATCAATTTAACAGTTTTGAAACAAAGAAAACCAAATATGTTTGCTATTTTACTGTGTACTTCTAAGCTGCATATTAGACAACAGTTATAATGAATCTTAAAAGACTAGTCCCCACAAATACAAATGCATCCACTGTTTGTGCTTTTTAAAAATAGAAAATTCCCGCATGTTAATTAGCTATATGCCAATTACATATCTGTGTTTCTCCAACCTTAAAGATTTTGACACTTTGTACTGAAACTCCACTACAGGTAATTGCTGCCAGAATCCCAGATTATCTCTAGTACAGAGAAAAATAGTATTGATCTTTCTGAAATAAATAAAACTGAAAAAATATTATTTTATACAAAGTAGCATTTATTTATACATTTATTTCACTTTTCAATTGGAAAGAATAATATGTTTTGCTTTTTGGAAAAATTATGTGTGAGGAAAATTGGCCAACAAAGTATCTGTAAAGTACAACAAAGTTAAGAAATATTTCAGTGCCATCAAAGTAAAGAAATATTGTGAGATTTTATTATTTGCTTATAACTTTGTTCAGCTCAAGGCAGTAATTATATTTATTTAATAGAGTTATTGTGTGGTAACCATAATAGTACACATAAAATTCCTGTCGTATGATAAACCCTCATTAGACAAGGTGGATTGGCAATGATTATAATTAGATGAGAAACTTCTGTTATGAGATTAATGTAAATAGATTAAGTGAGATTGTTATAAATTTTATAATTTTCACATGTAACCTATATTTATGACACTGCAAAGTAAAATAAAACATATAAACGTAGAGTAATTAGTGCCCGACATTTGCATCTGTTGGAGATGCTCAATGGATTTGCTTCGTAATTTTATGTAGTACTTTTTGTGTATTTTTTAATTGACTCAGTTTTCTTAGACTCTGAGTTGACTTGAGACCTTGATCATTTCCTTTTGTGGAAGCAGCATTTATGAAGAAATTATATGGTAGGAGTGAAATAAATGTGCTTAAATATATCTTGCTTTGGAAATGCTATAAATCTAATTTTTTTTCTCTTACTGACTTCCATTGCAAATTAAAAGTTTGTTCTTACAGAATAAAGGTTGATTCTAAGACTCTTAGTTAATAGGTTGGCCTCATATGAGTCTGAGCTTTTTTTGGGACCCCAAAATTTAACTTAGCAGCTACTTTGTGTACAAAGAAAACTATGATTCTTAGAGGTGTTAGGCTGTGCTGGAAATCCTGGCAGTGGGATAGGGAAAGGATCAGAATCTTTTTGGAAAAGTAAGTGCTTATAAGTGACAATTATTTCTGGATTAAACCCTGGAAAAAAGAAGATGATAAAGTCCCATTCTTTCACACTTTATACCTTGAGATTTGGACAATCTGCTTACCTCATACCACGCAACACACTGCGAGTGAAACAAGTACTCCTTTTGCTCTACCCATGATGTTACCAGATGCAGTCATGCAAGATTGTGATGAACATATACAGATTGTAGACTGTGCTTATCAGATTCTTCCTCCTTGGCCTCAGTTCCACTTGGCAGCCTTAGCCACTCTGGTCCCAGAGTGATATTCAAACCATCTCCTGATACTGCAAGCCCTTAACAACATTATCTCCAACGAAGACTATCAGTAGACAGACAAGCGGTAAATCTGTCCTCTGATTTATATCTTACGTTGCCTCTAACTTTAGGCCTTTGTCTCCCTTTTCCTTTATGGCAACCTTTCTAGAAATTATCTCCTTGTTTTCTCTATATTTTCTGTTTACACACATCCCACAGGAACAAACTTCTCAATTTTATGAATTATCTTGCCTGCCAAATCCAAGGACCACTTACTGCTTAACTTATGTGATTTTTAAAACAACCATATCCTTCTTGCAATTATCTTCCTATTGTTCTATTTGTCCTTCTCTTTGTTACCCACTTGAGGTATCCTTAATGTTGGTGTTCCCTAAGAGTCTTTTTCAGCCCTGGCTTCCACTCGCCCTACACATGCTTTCTTTGATCTCAGCCATATCTAGGGCTCACTAGGACACTAACTTCAAGTCCATAGCTTTAACTCAGATCCCACTTCTAAGACGCCAACAAAAAAATAACTCCCAATCATCTCAAACTCACCATATCTAAGACTGAATTCTGCAACTTTCCTTCCAATTCAGTTACTCCTTTTGCGATATACTTTTCAGTAAAAACGACCAACATCTATCCATTCCCTAAGCTAAAAAAATGCATGGTGTCATCCTTGACTCCTGGATAGTCCCCTTCCACTACTGACCCTCCTCCAAATTCTGGATAAGTTGTCTCTCTCTTCTCTTGACTCTATCTCTGCCCCCAGTGCTTTTGCCCTCATAAGGACCATTATCATCTCTCTCTTTAAAGTGACCATATAGGACTAGCCATGGGCCTCACTTTCAGGCCTTTCCATATGCCCTCTGCCTAGAATGTCATCTTACTCCTTCTCTATCTTTGGCCTTTTACTTTGCCCCTTGAACAAGATATCTAGGTCAATGGTTTTCAAAATGTGGTCTCTGGACCAGCAGCAACAGCATTACCTGGGGACTTGTTGGAAGTGAAAATTCTTGAGTCTCACCCCAGACCTACTGAATCAAAACCTCTGAGAGTAGGAGCAAACAATCTATGTTTTAACAAGCCCTTCAGGCAATTGAGATGCACGCCCAAATTTGAGAACCGTTGGCCTAGGCCAGGAGTAGGCAGATTTTTTCTGTTCAGATTCATATAGTAAATATTTTAGGCTTTGACAACCAAGAAGCAAAATAATGAATATTATGTGGGTATTTGTATAGCCAAGGGAAAAAACTGTCCAGAATATTTTGACTGGTGAAATTCAAATTTTATTTATGGACACAGAAATTTGAATTTCATGTAATATACACATGAAATATTAATCTCCTTTTATTTTTTTAACCATTTAAAAATGTGGAATTCATTTGTAGCTCATGGCTGTACAAAAGTGAGTCAGATGTGGCCCATGGGCTGTAGTTTCCTGGCTCCTGACTGCCCTCTGCCATCACTGGATCCCACTACTCTTATATTTATCTTGGCCTTGAACATCTTGTTTACTGTTTAGTTATTTGTCTGTGTGCCCCTCCCCTTCACTACATTTAATCTTCTTGAGGGCTGTAATTACATTTTATTAGTGTATTTATTGTCAGCAGAAAGTATTGTGCCTGGCTCAGTAGCCATTTGTTTGGTGGATAAAAGAATGAATCCATTTTGTGAATCTTTCACCAATTTATTTGATATGCTTCCTAATTTTTAAATATTTTCTTTTGTTTGTAGGAATTCATTTATTATGTTTATTTATTTTTAGCTTATAAATGTCCTTATCATTGAATTCATTTTATTCATTTCTTTTTCACCTTTTAGGAACGTCTCTACTTCCACTCATTCTATAGCCATGCCAGCTATAAAATAGGCAGTTTTTCCTCTGGGTGTCATGTTTTCATTTCATGGTGTTGTTGCTGAGGAAGAAGAGGAAATGGGTGTTGAGTCTCTGCCATGCATGGAGTTTTGACTTAAGGTTGTTCTTACACTAACACCTGAAAAACATCTGCCACCAATTAGAAGATTTCCCTGAACTTTGTAGTTACAGCTTATTTGTTTTGATCACACTGCTGTATTTGTTTAACTTTTTAGTTTGAAGTCATTTTGGGTTTACAGAAAAGAAGCAAAAACAGTTCAGAGAGTTCCTGGGCACACATTTCCCAGCTTCCTCCAGTGCTCCATCTTACATAACCATGTTAGGATGATCAAAAGCAAGAATCGACATTGACGCAATGCTGTTAACTGAACTACAGACTTTATTCAGATTTCACTTTTTTTTTCTCCTTTTTCTGTTCCAAGATCTGCTCCACAGTTCAGCACTGCATTTAGATTTTACAGCCCCTTACTCCAATTTGTGATAATTCCTCCATCTTTCCCTGTTTTTCATGACACTCTTGAAGCGTAATGCTCAGTTATCTTGTAGAATGTCTCTAAATTTGGGTTTGTCTAATGTTTTCTCATGGTTAGATTGAGATTATGCATTTTTGGCTAGAATACCAGAGAAATGATATTGTGCCTTTCTGAGTGCATCATGTCAGGCAGCACGCAAGGCTGATATGTCTTATTACTGGCACTGTTGAACTTGATCCTTTGACTAAGGTGAGGCCGAGCCTTATTTTTAAGGTGATCTCACTTCACTTGAAATGACTTTTAAAGCATTTTGATGTCAAACCTAATCCTGAGTAACATAATACATGATAAAGTATAATGTCAACATTTACCAAAGGGATTTTTTGGATAAAAATAAAATAATTAAACAAAAGGCTAAAGAAGAATTTGATATTACCTAGCTATTGTTTCAGATACATGATGCTGAAAAAAATTGAAATGCTCTGTCAATATTATCAAGGCATAGCAGGGTTTAAGTTGGACTGGCTTCCTGTACATACTGTGTTCACGCTGAAAAAAAACACATGTTCCAAGAATTACTCTTTTTACTTTAGGGTTACACAACACTTTGTATCTTTCTTAGGTAGCTTGAGTAAACAAAGGAACAAGTTTATAAAAGCAGAAGCTTGGTAGCAGATAGGGCAGTCATTGAGAAGAGTTTTCTGGAGTGGAGCCATGGCTAGGAATTTGAGTGTGAATTCTGAGTCTCTATTTCTCTATTCCATATTGAAATACTGAAAGAATGACAAAGACACTTTCAATTTGAAGGTAAATTAAATAAATGAAAGGACAATAATTTAAAATATTCTTTAACTACCTATACATATGAACATAATACGTATGCAGTCTCTATCTTTAAGAATAGTCTGTGATAGGACCAGCCCAGTGTGCAGCGGTTAAGTTCTCATGTTCCAATTCTGTGGCCCAGGGTTTGCCGGTTTGGATCCTGGGTGCGGACATGGCACCGCTTGTCAAGCTATGCTGTGGTAGGCGTCCTCCATATAAAGCAGAGGAAGATGGGCACAGATGTTAGCTCAGGGCCAGTCTTCCTCAGCAAAAAGAGGAGGATTGGCAGCAGATGTTAGCTCAGGGCTAATCTTCCTCAAAAAAACAAAGAATAGGGGCTGGCCCCTTGGCTGAGTGGTTAAGTTCGCGCGCTCCGCTGCAGGCAGTCCAGTGTTTCGTAGGTTCGAATCCTGGGTGCGGACATGGCGCTGCTCATCAAACCATGCTGAGGCAGTGTCCCACATGCCACAACTAGAAGGACCCACAACGAAGAATATACAACTAGGTAGTGGGGGGCTTTGGGGAGAAAAAGGAAAAAATAAAATCTTTAAAAAAAACAAAGAAAGAATAGTCTGTGATAATGAAATTAGCTATATTTAAAGAGAGTTTTCTGTAGAAATTCTACTTGAATCTCTTTTTATTAGTTTCTCCACCAGACATGTGTTTATTGACCACTTAATATGTGGCTAGTGTGACACCTGGTGCTCCTATTTCCTCTAAGAAAGGCAGAAGAAAATTCTCGGAGAAGAAATAGGAACATCTCATGCCCCAATACACTTCGTACAATCTCCAATATAGCAATTAGTATTTTGTGGTTTATTTACATAGGCCCATGTGTTTTCATTTTTATGTACCAAGCTTCTGCCATAGCACAGTTAAATTCCTGGAAAAGAGAGTCAGAGTTAGCAGGAGGGAGATATGGAAAGAACAGCATATGCAAAGGTATGAGCATATGCAATGCTAAGAGAAAGCATTGCACTTTGGGGAGCCTAAAAGCAGTTCAGTCCTGTTGGAGTTTGGATGGGAAGGTGGGCGATGAAACTGGTGAGGTAAGGGGAGTGCGTAAGAAGTTGCCTTGCATGCTGTGCTGACAGATTTAGATGTGATGTACAAGCGATGGGAAGCCACTGAGGCCAGCCCACTAATATCTAATGAACTCATAGGGAGGGTAGCTGAATTACAATAATAAGAGTGCAAGCCAATTTCTGGAACCTTGCAGGCATTGGACCATGCAGTCAGTAATAAGGTTGGAAGTATGGAATAGAAAGTGTAGGAAGAGAAATTCATCTCCATTTCTGAGCACATGGCCAACTACAGGAAATATTTAAGAGGCGTGGTTTGCTTTGGTGCATTCTGTCTCCTCTTCTGCCCTTGCCTTCTCCCTTCTGCCTCCCCCTGCTGGTATTCTCTGCTCTTAGTCTTCTTTTCCCCTGCCTCCATCATTCTTTTCCCCCCACACAGATATCACCTGCTGTCTTTCCTACCACAATTCAGAGACTATGACTTCAGTGTAAGGGAATCTCTGCTAGATACTAGGAAGGAAAAATGAAAAAGGTGGAATGACTGATAGTCACACACCAAGACTTTATTTACTTTTGTAAAGTGGAAGCTTGTAAACCAAAGTGAACTCATGGTTAGTGGAATTTCAGTCAGTAATTGTCATAAATTGGAGTAAAATATATCTGTGAGTGAGAGAGGAACTTCTAAGGGTTTCATGGAAGGACAGAAGATTCCAAGATCAGATTCTCTAGCTGTCTCTACTTTCTGCACTTCTTTCTTCCTCTTTTTTGTATCCCACAGATACTTTAAAAGCTTAAACTTTATTCAGTAATGCTCACTTTTTAACCCCTTTCACCTTGTATCACTTGCCATATTTCCAACCAAAATTAATTGGTTCATAGGGGACCCAGGAGTTTTCATAAATGGCAGTTGTAAGAGCAGAAAGAAGGAGCTTCTGGGGCAGAAATGGGTGGAGATGGCTGGAAGTTTGCCATAGAGGGCGATTAGGAATGTCGAGTTTGCAATTACAAGATTACAATCAAGACTTCTTCAGAGTGGTCATAAAGCAATTCTTACATGGAAATTTTATAAGTTGGGTCAAAAATATAATCATTTGCAATTCCAAGGCACCAAGTAATCTTGGATACATTTTGTTTAGTATTTGGTGAAATGGCTATTGTCTCCATTATTGCAGAGAAGAAATTTAATGATTTGCCCAAGATCTTTCATTACAGATTTTAATTTTCATAGAGTATTTTCTATACGTTACAGGCTAAATGTTCACAACCTTTGTTATACTGTGAGTTTACAATTATGATAATTTGATGATTTCTCCCTTAAATAACTCGTTATGAACGAATAAGTTGTGTACTATTTAGCCTACAGAATAGCATGGTAAATAGCGTGAGAAGAATATGTCTTTAGAAATTATTGGCAGAATACTTTTTTTAAACATAAGATAGGGAAGTATCCTGTTCATATTTGAGAATAAACACAGATTGGTTGAATGTCAGTATAAACCAAACACTTAAGAAATATTTCTAAATAAAGTGAGTGCATGGCATTTTTATACTTACAACTAAATGAGGTGTCATTTCTGGCCTGAATCCATATCGTATATATTTTATAATTTTTCCAAAAACAATAACATTTCTGATGGTTGAATAATTTTGACAGCTATTGAAAATGAACAACTCTACTGATTTTTTTTTTCCTGAACATAATAAGAAAAAAACAGAGTTTAGGTTTTAGGAAGTGATAATATATGAGTTATTAGCTAAACACAGTATAACACAAACCTAATTTAATTTTATAGTATTGAAGAAAGTATTATAATCACAAAAACATTCTGTCTAAACATAAACCTATGGTGGTTTCCTAATAATTTCTGTCTTACAAAATTCCATTGAAGTGTTTGCATCAATAAAAGAATATTTGCTAAGTGTGCTTCAGTTAGAATACTGAATAGAATTCTAATTTAGAGAATCCTGATACAGACTAAAGCTGTGCTAAATATACAGGTAGGTAATACTTTTTAAAAACTGTGAAGGCTAATGAAATTGAAAAAATAAAGGTTAAAAATGTAATCAAAATTTATTAAGCATCTACTTACTTCTCGAATGCTTGTTTCCAGAAAAAAACTAACGGAAACTTAGGAGAAAGTGAGTGATTGATACAAATGATTAAATCTGGACTTGTAAAGACAATTATCACTGTCACAGTTTCGTTTGTAGTGTTCAACTCTTAGAATTTTCCTATTTGCTTCCAAAAGAGCACTTCCTCTTCCTGTAAGGGCAATTATTTGTTTGTGGAGTTTAAACAATATAAATTTACTTTTCACTAATCATTGGTAGTTTATCTATGAATTTTCACCAATAAGATGGCTTACATGAGCTTTGTAAAAAATTAAAAACATCTTTTATTATATTATTATATAATATAAATAATAGTCTGTAAAAAGTGAGTAAAAAGATACATAATGTTGGGGCAAGGTTTAAAGAAATTGAACCACTAAGTACAATATTGTACTTAAAAAAAACTTGATTCATGTAACTAAATATTAGTAATCTTATACTAAATTCCTCTAGAGGCCCTCTTTCCTGTCTCCTGAAGTTCATCAGAGTCTACTTACGCTTCTGTGGGTTCTGCTTATTTTCTAAGACTTTGTAGATGTTGTGAGACATACAGCTTTACAATTTTTTTGCTGTGAAAATTTTTTGATGGCTATAACTCTTCCAACTGCTCTTGTTTTTAATGTAATCTATTTTCTACAGTCTAATCTCTTTTTTTTACTGGGTATAAACTGCTGTTTTACTTATCAGTAAGAATGAACAAGGTGTACTCTACATCTCATTTTACAGATTGAAGCTAATCGGAACTCTGCCACCAGTTCTCTTGACTTTCAATGTAATGCTTTTAAGAAAAAATCATCATATTGCTATTTTTTTGCTGTTTCTTTAATTCTAATCACCAACTTTTTTATATAATAACTTTATTAGCAGTAAACTTCTTAATTGACTTCTCTTTGGTTTCTTATTTTGCCTTTTACGAGCATAAACTATATTGTAAAAGCCCTTTATCCTATATCTTTTTAAAATTTTCAAACACATGATAAACAGGTAAAATTAAGAACATAATTACGTAATTCAAAAGAATGCCAATATATTTTCTCTACTTGTTTTCTGGTCAATCATTATTATTTATGCAAGTATCCATCAAAGTTTACTATATATAAAATAAATATGCATTTTACGTATATTAAGAATGGAAAGGATGACACGAAATAAAAATTTAGATAAAAATAGATATGACAATAAAAGTGCACACAGATTAAGTGTTTAATATTAAAGTAAGATGGTTCCCCAAAAGACAGTGAATGATATACCAGGGAAGAATCTTGACTTAGAAAATCTTTTTAAGGACAAACTTTCTTGGAGTAATACTGGGATTACTCAAGAAAGGTTGAGTTTATAATATGATAGAGTTCGTTACGCTCATTTTGACAGCATAGAAATTGAGATTAGATTAAAAATGAATACAAATTTTAAATAAATAGACACAATCAAAATGTAGGAATTGAAAAATGTATGTGCTAAAGATATTGAAGGGTTAAAACTGAGGCATTACTAATTAATATGTGGGGGAACAGAAAAAGGGCAGGGCAGAAAAAAGTCACCGTGTATGAGAAAAGTAGTGACCATCCTTAAAAAAGAGAAGGAAAAAAAAATGCGATCCTAGTAATTATAGACCAGTCAGCTTAACTTTGATACCAAGGCAGATACTAGAGCAAATCATCAAACAATCAATTTACAATCATCTAGAAGAGCAAAAGTTAGTAGGTAGCAACCAACATGGTTTTGTGAAGAGCAAATTGTGCCAGGCCAATTTAATTTCCTTCTATGATAGAGTGACAGGCCATGTAGATAAGGGCAAAGCAATAGATGTAATCTACCCGGACTTCAGTAACGCTTTTGATTCCTCTCCACATGACATTCTCATCAACAAGCGAGGAAGATACGGTCTAGACCATACTTTGGTTAGTTGAGTGCACAGTTGTCTGTGGATTCATCCTCCATAGTTGATTATCAGCTACTAGTCATCATCCACAGGGGTCCTATCAGTTGGCATATGAGCAGGTTGATATCATTAATAAGACCAGTTATGTTTCCTTCGATGAAGATGAAATTGGACTGGCATAGAGGCACATTAAACCAAATCCCTTTTACACTGAAAAGAGATTGCCCAAAGTCAACAGCATCTTAAATCTTATGGGCACATCTAAAAGATGACAAACAGTCCAGGGAATAACTGTCAAACAAAGTCATCAGTTTTGCTGATAATTATTCCATCATAACTGTTGTTTCAAGGTATGTAAATGGTATCAGATAGCTGTTGGTATTCTGGTAGGCTCCCTGGGATCAAATTATCTCCTTAAACTTTATAGAAACCATACTCAAAGCGAGCAACTAGAAGAGAGTAGAAAAGGGCTTTTATCCTAAGAAGTGTGGAATATTGATGTATAATGACCCAGAAATAGCTGAATGGAGCACCTTTATCCTGACCTAGATCATAGATTTGAGAACATTTAGTTTGCAGATCTTATGATGGTGAGTAATAAAAAAATTAATAACTTTGTAGATAAGGAGAAATTTCCAAACAATTCTGATATTTTGGGAAAATAGTCTATGGAAAAAACAAGATAAAGGTCATGGGAATGAAACAGATAAAAATTTTAAAAAAAGACCAGCCTGGCTCTTCACATTGGGACAGCCTCCAAAATATCAGTCAACCATACTTGGATGTTTGTGAGCAGGGTCGTGTGATAATATTATTAATAAACTAACACGAGAGTGCCATGAAAGCTAAATATTCTCAAATTTATTTGTAGAGCGGAAATAGTAAAAACCAATATTTATTAGCACACATTTCCACTGAATAGTGACAAGCACTCTTTAAGGAAGGTATTGTTTATCTGCATTTGATAAAGCCTCATTTAAAACTGTTTGAGTAGGAAAGGTATGTAGTAGAGGAGGGAAACGTATCTTTATCAGAACTCCCATTAATAATGACCTAGAAAACAATGAGTTTTAAGTGAATCAACGGTTAAGCTGATTCCTTGGTTCAGAGTGGATGAATTTTGAGGCTTATTAGTCATGACAGTCTCTGCTGGGTATTCGTCCTGTTTTGTGGCACCATTTGGGCCCCATGATTTTATGAATAACATTCCCCTGCAGATAGTTGATTAGAGCTGCCCTTACTTTAAAAACGTTTGTATTCTGTGGATTCTCAAGAAATAACCCACAGGGCTTTCTTAGAGATAACTCCCCTAGGATTAAATCCAAGGGAGTGGTTCTTAAACATTTTTCTTCCACAACTCCCTGAGAGTTCCTGCCAAGAGCACTGCCCATTTCGTCCCTCTTAATTGCACACAGGAAGACAGAAGAGGATATTATCATCTCGTCTTTATTTAGTCTGGGGGAACACAAGATTGCTCAGTGAATATGGTTGACTGAGAGTTGATAAGCAGCAGCAAGAACAGAGTAGAAATGGAAGAGGATTTGAGACAGACAAATATTGCCATCACCATTAACAAGTATGACAAGCTTTGGCTCCATTTCCCTCACATAATTTGGAATTTCCTAGTGATGTGTGGAAAACTTACATTTGCTAAATTTAAGAAACTCTTCAAAGAGAAGTCACAGAAGTGATGGCACCAGAACTTCAAGAGCCTTCTTAAATCGGATGTCATTAACCAAAGCAGGGCCATAGTGCTTTTTAGTTTGACTTCTGTGATAAGTTTTCAGTTCCTGGCCCAAGTTAAAACACTGTTAAGTTAAACAGATGTTGATATAACATCTAGAAATAAGGGATGTTGTGACAATGCAAAGTTAGTGACTACTTTAGGATCAATGGATGGATTTAGCACGTGAACTGGTAAATGGGAACCCTACTCTAACATCATATTATAATGATTTCTAATAAGAAATAGATCTTTCTCGCACTTATGTTAACACATCTTGTTGAATCTTCATCTTTATTCAATTTACTTGGGTTCTTAGGTGAGAAAAAAATTGAGAGAACAAACATAGTGTCTAATTATATTTCCCATAAATTATTGTCAGAATAGTATTTTCTTATGGTGAGTTAATTTATAATTAAAATTTCAAAAAGGTAAAAAGTATTAATATATTATTGGTTACCAATGATTGCTGTATAATAAACCTATTTGATGATATGTAAAAATGTCAGTCTAGCTTGTATGTATGAAGGGACCCTAGACAGCAAGGGACAAGGGGTAGGCTTGGAATCACACAGACCTGGGTGTGAATCCTGATTCCTGTCTATTACTTAAGCTCTCTGAGCCTTAGGTTTTTCAGCTGCAAAATGAAAGTAATTGTGTCTATTCCGCAAGGTTGACCGCTGTGAGAATTAGATTTGTACGTTCAGGAAAAACCAAACCTTTCATAAAGCACACACACAGTAGATCCACTATAAATGATTACTACTACGACTACTACTACTACTAATTACTACTTTAGTGATGGTAGTAGTAGCAGCACTTTGTTACTATGAAAAATACCAGCAACAGAACATTTAAGAACTACAGCTTTCAGTCAGATTGATTTCAGTTAGAGAAACACACAGACAGCTAGCATGCGCTGGAAGGTATAGGCCATTTAGTTTATTTTTCCATTCATTCACCATATAAATAGATATAAACTCAAAATAATGTTTGTCTTAGAAGATCTTTAACTTGTGCAGGAAAATGGCCCCAAATACAATAAATACATATTAAATGATGTGTAAAACGTACTTTTTTCCCCTAATGACATTGTAGTGAAGTCAGTAAAATCAAAATATAATATTTGGCTTTTGCTGTTTCTAGAGTCAGTCAAATGCTACTTCATTTCACTAAAAATCACGTAAGAAAGAGTCTAGTGTTCTGTTACATTTCTAACCTTATTACTACTCCTTTAAGAAAATTGATAATGACTAAACTAGTGATTAATTAGTGGTAATCAATGAGATATATATAGCCAATTTATACACAAAAGGCAATAAAATATTATGCCATAAATCTATTTTATATCCACTGTATAAAAAACTTTAAAGTTTCAAATGCTAATAATGGTAAAATATGGCATAAAATGTATGAAGAATATTTTAGCCTGTATTTGACAGAAATGTTTTATGGAAGAAGAACGTATTGCAACTCTTTCTTTAACGGAATGATATTTTTTTAAAATAGGAATAAATCTGTTTCCAAATCATATACAATGAAGAAGCAAAAAAGTGCCTTCCCCAAAGTCAAGTGTAAAGAAGCGCTGTAAATATCATGAATAAATGTCACCTCCTCACAGTATTAATAAATGGGGGAATAAAGCATGTCTCTTATCTTTTTTGGCATAATTTAAGATAGTTTATTATTTTGGAGCAGCAAGCAGTGAGCACTTGTTAGATATCATCATTTGGTCACAGATTTGTAAATATATCAATTCTGTGCTGAGAGAAGGATTATCCTCAACCTACTCCACGGAAAATAATTACAGACATATTCATAAATGTTTTGAACATGCGACTTACATCAGGTTCTCATCTATATTTGCATACACACATAGAGTTTACTATGAGTGGTTATTTACGAAGTGTTTTACAACGTTTAACTCTAAATTTTCTCCGTTAAGAGGTAAAGTCTTCTAATTCAGATTTTTAAAAAAACTAAATATAATTTAAAAAGAAAACTACTCTGTATTTTAAACCTTTTCTTTTCTGGCTCCTGATCATCTCTCAAAGATGCCTGGCTTTGGGAAGATTTTGTTCTGTTCTCTATTGCTGTTAGGATAGAAACTTGATTGAAAAATGTCGTTAGATAAAATTGCATTGTATGTTATTACATACAAGAAACTATAAAAGACTCTTTGAATTATTTTTACAAAAATATTTCAATGTACATATTAAAGAAAGTAAAAACTTGTAAGTTAGTAGATTGAAGTAGATTTCTTGAAGAGGTATAATAAGAGAGAGTTTTGGAAAGGTAGGCAGAGACAAGAGCAGAGATCAATGTGTGCCAGACCAGGGCCAAGTTTAAAATTCATTCAAACAAATATTTTGTTATTGTTCGTATTAATAAAATGATCTTATACTTTTTACCCTGAAGAGCTCCTGAGTAGAGTTACCTAAGGGAAAAACATTCCTGCCTACATGAGTATAAATACATATCCATATCTTCAAAGGTATCGCCTGTCTCTGAAACGCTGCAGACCACACAGATCATTGACTCAGTGATCCCAGACTAGGGATGAATGCCTCTGTCTATCATCAAACTACTCAAGAACTTCCTCATGAGTCCTTTTATCCAAAGATGAGGAAATTAGTTCAGCAGTATCACATACTGGGAAGGAACACAGGGTTTGGTTACAAGTTCAGACTGCATGTAACAAACTCAATGATTTGGGGCGGTCATTTAATCCAGTTGAACCTCGATTTGTTCATCATAATTTTGTGGCACTACTGCCTATCTCAAAGTGTTGGATGTAAAGTTTAAATGTGAAAATAAAAGTGACAGCACAATGTGAACTGCAAAGTGCAATACAAATGCTATGTGCCATTAGGCACAGTAAAATAGATTCTATTGGAACAGAGGGTAAAATGCACAATGCTCTAAAAGAATTATACTCAGTTTCATTCTCAAGTGTTTTAACCTTGGTGTACAGACATGGCCAAACCAATAACATGAATGTCTTCTTTGGTTCTGGTGAAGGAGTGGGTTACCGGTTGAGAGGAGAAAACGGTAACCCCGCCCACCCCCTCCAATTACCATGGCTCTGTCTAATCATAAAATTGAACTAGAATGTATTCTTGAGAGTAATTGAAACTGATGAGTAGGTTGGATTGATTGCAGTCTCTTTGTGGTGGTGGAAAATTAAGGATTTCCTTAGATTGAACCAAGGTATAAATAAAATTTATTGGAGAAGAAAAAGTTCTTTGTCAAGGAAGGAAAGAGCGGGGAGTTTCCAGCCTGCTGGGAGTGCCAGGGAACGAAAAGGTCTTCACTGAGACGCTGCAGAATTCCAGATGCTTCCAAGAAAATCTGACACCCACCTCATATTATAATTTAACCATTAATCGCATAGCATTTTGAGAAAGTGTACAGTTTCTCTTGGAGAATACCTCACTGTTTACAGCTGCAAAATCCCATCTGATAACAGGAGAGGTCCTCTTGGCAGCCGCTAGAGCACCAGTCCAACCAGTAACACACAGTTTCCTGGCCGCGTCACTAATTCCTGTTGGAAACTTATCAGCTTCTGTCTCTAGCAGCAGAATCCTGACTGATAAGAGAAGAGGCTCATCTGCTGGTAGCAGACCCCCACCCCCCACCCTCTCAGTTTATCAGCTTCTGACCAGTTCATAAATCAGTCTGTGGGTTTTTTTTTTTTTTTTTGGTTCAGTTTTGTTTTTATCAAAATGTATTTCTCTCATTGTAACCGTTAATACTTTAATAAGAGAACTTAACCAGGGACATTAGGAAGTTAGTTAGAGACATCTTGCAGGCGCCTCCTCCCTTGTCAGTGACAAGGTAAGGTAATCCTATACACAGGCTGCTATTGTGAGCTGAGAAACTGGCCTTCTTCGCTGCCAGAGACCAGATGCACCTCTCTCTATCCTAATCTGTAAACGACTTAAAGGAGCCTTATCTCGGGGCTCTTCGGCTTCATTTCATGCTTGATTTACTTTAATTTGTCTGATAGGGCACAAGGATTTGGAGACGGCCCATCTTTCTGCAGAAAACGTTCAGATTTTTTTTTTCCCTGGCATTGTTGTGTTGGGGTTTGGGATTTTTTTTTTCGGAAAATTTTTTCAAATGTGGAAGAAATCTTGCACCAGTGCAGCAAGCTGCTTGAGTGTGTTTAGATTTAAGCTACCCCAGCAGAAAAGAGTTTGTGAAGTGGTGTGATTGTGTGATGGGCCCCATTTACATTGAAATCACATTATGCGATATATCAGGATTCCTGAAGGGAGCGGTGCAGTGGAGCGCCGGGCCCACAAGATCCTTTGAAAGGCCTATATATAGCAGCAACAATTGATAGGAGATTTTACAGGAGACTTTATAAATATGTAAATAGGCGTTATCTGATTGGGTTCTGTGGCTACACATCTGTACCTCAAAGGAAGCAGAGCTGTGAGAACTACCAGGAAAACAGTAGTTTGCATTCTGAGTGAGTCTGAGAAATAGAAATGTTTCCCGGGTTGACAGCAGGTCAGGGTGGAGACACTCTGCATACTTGGAGGGGAAGCTTCTGTGCCATGGAAGGCATCCCTTCCTTCTCCCAGAAAGGCGGGCTTTCCACACACCCCCTCAGAGTTTTCATTTGTTTTATAACAGTGCTCCGATGGGTAGCTGTTGACCTTTCACCCTTCTTGTTATTTCTTTAAATTGTTCATGCGATATGGTGCCAGGGGGAATTGCTCTCACGTTTTTTGCATTTTAAAAAATGTACTTGCTATGACCCAAGGGAAAGAAAATAAAGTCTTTGGTACATTGATCCCTTGATTAGTTATTTCCTAAATGAAAATGGAAATACTATTAAAGCAGTAATAATGTTCCATCTTAATAGTTGAGGAGTCAATAAATGGCTCCCATGTGCTTCATTAAGGATCTTAATGAAGCCATTTTTGATGGCTGAACTTTACATTATCCTTTTTTTCTCTTCTTTTCTCTTTTTGTTTTTTTTTTTAAACTAGGAGTCATTTAAGTAAGGGAAGTAATAGATATGAACTGTTTTACAGATATTCTTTATATTAATATGCTTGCCATGGCTAAAATACAATTAATATTAATTTTTTCAGTAAATTCTTATGCAGACAATAAAGCACAAGGGTTTACTTGGCATGTAGGACATATTTAAAATAAAATAGAAATTTTTGATGCGTAACCACTCGTACAGTTCACAGCTATGTTGCTAGGCCATTGCATGTTCTTGTACTCTTTGGTCATCCCAACACAGGCTGTGTATATTATAGTGATCTGCCGTGTCTCCACCTAGTCCCAAAGCAATCACGGAGATTAACCGGTCTGAGTTCAAGTTCTACAGCTTGCCCCACCAGTTAGTACTGAGCTGGTGTTACCCTGTTTGTAATCTTATCCCTCTCTTCCCTTTGCCACAGAAGCTATGATTGCAGCCTTCTGTTGTCTAAACAGGTGGCCCTGGAGACTCGTGAAGAGCCAGTCACCTCCTTCCCCTATATGAGGTCAAGGTATAAAATCATTTTGACCAATCTACTTGCAAAAATCCAACAAAAACAAAAACATCTTCATTGTTGAGGAGCACTCCCTGTGCCTGGTTTGGTTGGGCTATTTAGGCATATCGGGGCAGGGAGCTCTGCGTACTTTTTAGTTTCCAAGGTATCGCTTTCACTTATTTTATGGACGATTCACTATAATGACATGATGGCAAACACTTTTCCGTCAGGAAATAAAGTGATCGATTATGGTTAAAAATATACAAAAGGTGGGGCCAGCCCGGTGGTGCGGTGGTTAAGTTTGCAAGTTCCACTTGGGTGGCCCAGGGTTCGCATCCCAGGTGAGGACCCATGCATTGCTTGTCAGACCATGCTGTGGCAGGCGTCCCACATATAAAGTGAGGAAGATGGGCAGGGATATTAGCTCAGGGCCAGTCTTCCTCAGCAAAAAGAGGAGGATTGGCAGCAGATGTTAGCTCAGGGCTAATCTTCCTCAAAAAATATATATATATATTTGTATATATACAAAAGGTATTTTATCTCTCTGCTTCTGACCTCCCTCCATCCCCAATTCTAAGTAAGGGTCTCTGGATGCAATGACATAATTTAAGGTGACTGGAATTACTCTCTGACTTTTTTGTAGAGAGGTTGTAAATCAACTCTGACAAGAATGTATTTATTATTCTAGTTAACAATTGTTTAAAGCATCCCTTTCAATGATAATGTAATAGTCAAGTTACCAGTTAGAAAGAACTGGATTAAAGACATGGGCATCAGGGTGGGGATTGTGCGGGGCTGGGTTTACCCTCTGAAGCCTCAAGAATGCCCATCCCTTCATGCTCCACACATAGGTCTCCAAGGATGGAAGATTTAGAAGGACTCAAAATATGTTCACTGACTGAGAAGTTTTACCCTTATGTTAGGGATTCGTGTGCTGGCTTCAGAGTGCTTGGGAATCTGTGGTCAGTCTCATTGGCGGTTGCCTGGTGTTTAATACAGCAGGGCTGCAGATGGTACAAGATCCCTTGTTTCAAGCTGGCCTGTAGCACTCAGAAATGCTCAGTCTCTGGGCGAGCCTCTAAATCTGCTCACAGAGCAAGAAGGGTCTTCAGAACTGGTGGGTGATGGCCAAATGGTCATGGAGGGAGCGTCTGTTGTTGATGCTCTCCACCTCTCCATTGACAGCCTCTCGTCCTTCAGCAGCTTCCACTTCCACTAGCTCCTCACTCTGCAGAGCCTGAGTGTCCCATCTTTCTTTCACTTTCTCATTTATAAACAAATCTCCCAGGAAAGGTTCTGATAAACCTGTCCACAATGAGAGGTAAATAACTGATGAAATGTGAATTACTATCTCTTTCAGGCCTATTTGCATTTTAACAAGCATCAAAGTGAAATGACAATTTAAAAAAAAATCCTGTTTCTGTAGTAGGGAGGCAGGCCAGTGTTTCTCAGTTCTCCACCTAGATGGTGAGGATTGCCAGAGTCAACCCAAATGATGGCAATGATTGCCATGATCCTCTGCTTTATTTTGGCTTTGGGAAACTCTGTTAAGTAGACAGAAGTATTCTATTTAGATGCCTTCTGAATTCTTCACTATGTTGATCTGATATCAACGTTTTTGGAATTTCAGTGGGTGAATTATTTCAGTGGGTAAGAGTTTTTACCAAAAGTTCACGTAATCCAGTATAACCTAGTAATTTCTTTTAGAGGAAAAAGCCTTTATCTTAAGGTCACAGAATTATACCCTGAATCCTGTACCTCTGCTGCATACTCTTCATTACAGGAATCGCTTGATCCATGCAGACCAAATCAGTAATCCAAAACCAGCAGGCCAATTGTAGTGGCTCAGGAGCGAACTGCGTGCACAAAGGGCTGCAAATACATATTCTTGAAATGACCTTAAAATATGAGAGTCCTCTATTAGCCTGAATTATTGGGCAGTTTTGGAAAATAACAGAATTTAAATATCTTACATGTGAGGAGCACAGGTGTTGAAATCAGATGGTCATGGGTTCAGATTTCAACTTTGACCCTGGTAAACTGGTTCACCTTGGGTCTCAATTTCCTCTTTGATAAAATGAGGGTAACAATAAGTACCCGACAGAATTGTTGTTAGGATTAAGTGCAGTATTGTTTTGTAAAACATTAAATACCGTGCCTGACACATGGAAAACATTCTGTGTATAGTGGATATAGTAGTAATAATGAAAAAAACTCAGATTTTGCATTTTATATCACTTGTTATTCATTTCTACATAAAATCAATAGCCAATGGTGTTATAAATTTCTCCTTTACTCAGGCTTTTAAGTGTTCTTAGATAAATGGTGGGACTCCAGAGGTTTTATTTATGTTAAAGGGTGAATATGTTTCAAAAAGAGTTGCAGAAAGAAAAACATGCCCTTAAAATTCTGAATGATTTAGTATGCATGATTAACTTTATAAATGTCAGAGGAGTATATTTTTTGTTTTTCTGTAAATTAACTGGTCAAATAACCATATCTTTGATGTAAGGCAGTAAAGCCAAAAGAGGAAAATGTTATTTACTCTAAAATGGCAGTAGGTTGCTCTTACCATAAGAATTTTAACAGGGAAGATAGTATTTGGAGGTTTTTATATCAGCTCACATATCGTATGCCAAAAGTACATATATAAGTATGTGTGTGCATGTTATAAAATTTTTATTTTCACTTTTTAAACATAGAAATAGCTCCAGTTCTCCTTGCTAAATCATGGCTCTGTGAGTCTCTATGAGGTTACTATGTCCTATTTGTTTTAAGTGTTAACTCTGTATATGAGTGATTTGATATTAAAGTCTGCTTTCATGATGAGTGAATTTCAGCAGGCTAGTGAGCTTTTGTGTTTGCTGTTATGAAATGGAGAGCTCAACATGCAAAATAGCTGGCAAATGAGAAGAAGGCCCTTCTGGTAATAGACAGAAGCAGGTGAGTCAGATTTGGTAAATTACAGTTTTCTTCAGATTGGACATAATTTTCTCTCCTAGATATTTTTCAAGGCCCTTTATGAATTCCACCTTCTGTCTTTTCTTATATTTATGGTTTCACTAAAATCCTCAGGTAGCGAAATACCTGCACTCATGAATCATTTGCAGATAATAGTGGTTCAGACACTCTCTGTCCAAATTGATAATGGGTATCTGATCCAAAGCGATGCTTATTTTTTAAGGTCTATATAAGGAGTTCATGAGGGAAAAAAATCCCTTTCTCTCTGATCTCATGTTCATTATCAGGTCCAATAGTTAGTATCCTAGATATAGAAATGTAGAATGAGGCAAACTAGAGGAATATGCTATTGTTTGAGTCTCCAAATTACTTTATAAAAAGCACATCTGTTCCAGACAAAATACAGGATACTTTGTGCTGTTAGCACCCTTATGAAAAGTGGAGGTTATATTTACTTTTCTTCTTTATGTCTTCATCCTTCCTCAAGTATTTGAATCAGTGTTTATGAAATTGTATTTTTTTAAAGTTATATTTTCACTAATGAAAGATTTAATATATGCTTTAGGAAAGGAAGTGAATTTATGATATACAGTATATTTTCTAATGAGCTAATATTCTTTTTAATTAAGGTGTACATTGACTTATTTGAATTATTTTCTAGGGGTAGAATAGGTAATTCCTTCTGGGGAGTAATGTTGCTTTAATCACTAGCTCTCAGTCTGCAGTGTGTATGGGTCACCTTGGGAAATAGCAAAAAATGTAGATTTCTGGATTATACCCACAAAGATTCAGAGTGAGTAAGTCTGGACTGGGGTTTTTGATAGATAGGTAAGTAAGTAGGTAGGTAGGTAGGTAGGTAGATAAATAGATAGATTGATAGATAGGTGAAAGCCAGATAGTTGTGGTGCACATTGCACTTAGAGAAACACTGAGGCCCTAAAAGACCCCATTGACTCTGATAGAGATTGTAAACTGATGAATTACAGTTTCTGATTTGCATATGTAGCCTACATGTATCTAGCATCACTCCCATGTGCAGCCCCACTAAGTGGATGCCTAGTGTATACCATGACTGTATGGACAACATGAATACCTCACAATTGCCAGTCTCTTGTCCATCTCTCTTGGTTGTCGTGGGGAGGCTCACTATGAACAATGCACTGCCTTTTCTTGTCACGCCACATGGTGTTCCCTCTGCTCGAAGAACACTCTTCTCTCCACCCTTTTCTCAGCCTCAGCTCAACTATCACCTCACCAGGACAGCCCTCCTAACCTCCCTGAAGGTCTCCGTCTTATGGGCTCTCATCCTAGCATGTGCTGTTCTTTACAGCACTTGTCATAATTGCAATTCATGTCTGTTTGTGTGAGTGTTTGATGGTTGCTTGTCATTCTCACTAGACTCAAAGCTCAGTAAGACATAGACTATGACCGACTTTTTTGATTGTTTTTGGCTCTATCTCCAGAGCTTAATACAGAGCCTGCTTATAGTAGGCTCTTAGCGATTAATACAGGGCCTGCACATAGTAGGCTCTTAGTCAATATTTATATGAATGAATACATTGAAGTTAACCCTTCATCTCACCCTCTGCTGAAGATACATAAGTTTATTAAGGTTATGCATTAAGTTACTCGTGTGTCAGTGTGAGTGACTGTTTGAAGGGCCAGGGGTAACATTAGTGTCTTCGGTAACTCAGGAAAGTGGACAACCCTGGAAGCTAAGTGCTGAGAGGGGAGGGGCCAGGTACTAAACAATAGCTCTTGAACTGCAGGTTACAAGAAAAATGAGAAAGTTTTCAAAACTGTTAAACTGTTAATGCCGAGTAGACTTAAGGATTTATTAATTTTAAATAGGAAGATATGTTAAGGTTAAAAGTTTTAATAAATTCAATTTTTTCTCATGTAAGTTCTGCTCACGGTTTTGGAAACCCCTAACACGAATGCCACTTTCCCTTTTTTCTTCAGGAGGCAAGGGGTAGGTCTAAATAGGAGGATCAGGTGTTTAGTGTGTGCTGTGCGCCAGGCATTGTGTTTATACTTTGCATGTAATTTCCCATTTGATCTCCACAACTACCCTCCGAGTAGTGAGGAGTAAGATCAAAAGCCCCAGGGAACATCCATCTACTCAAAATCATATCTAACTTTTCTACCAATCTTTGAAACACCAAAGGGTCATGATGCCTTCAAGCTGCAGGCTCTGGTTCCTTGCTAATCTTCTGGCTTTGCTCTAGCTTGAGTTTCAGCTTCATTCTTAAGTTAGTATCCCTCACGGTAGCAAAAATTTCTGGATCCTTACACACACAATTGCACAGCCCAGAGCTAAGGAGCTCTTATGTCTAGGCGTTTTTTACAAAAGTCTTCACATTAATTTTGATTGCTCTGGCTTGAATCTCGTGTTCACTTCTTGAAGCAGTCATGGTGGAGGAGAGGCTAGAATGAGTAGTCTTGGTCATGTCTCGTGTGTTACCCCTCTTGAGAGCAGAGGGAATCAGTTTCTTAAGCCACATAGAAATTAGAGGAAAAGAGGGAAGGAAAGGATTCTGGGAAGGCAATTCATGCATTGGTTGGTCTCCTCTTGAAAAGTGCTTAATTAGTGGTAATGTAAGCAACAGTGTAGGAGAAATATATTTGGAGAAAATATTTGAAAAAGATGTTCTGATTCTCTAGATATACTTTTAGACAACCCTAAACAATGATAGCTTTAAAAAAATACCTATATTTTCAGTCTTCAAGCAGGTTGGTGTGTTATCAGTTAAGATTGAGTAGCATTTAGGGAAAACACATTTCTGATGGCTCAGGCTGTCCTTACGGTGGCCATATATTTGAATATTTATAATGATGAAATGAATATTTTAAAGCACATGGATTAGTGCTGTTGGACTAGTTGTTTCACTTTTGTCTGCTTTGAAAATATGTTTGCTGCTCTGTATGTCTGATACAGTTATTACAGCATTGATAGATATGATAGTAGAAATTTGTAGAAAGCTGACTATTTGTCCAACATTGTTCCAGAGTATTGTCTGTAATGCTCACTGCAATCCAATGAAATAGGCACAAGTATCCCCCTTTTCCAGGAGAAGAAATTGAGGTCCCACAATTAGTAAGTGGTAATATAGGAATGTTAATGCATGCCTCCTGCTTCTAGACCTTTTGCTGTAACCACTGTGTTATTCTCTGTCCAGGGTCAAACAAATAAAGAGGACCTTCAACCCATTGCTTGAATAATGTTCAATTATTTGTTGACTTTTTTCCTTTTAAAACAAGTTTTGTAGGGCCACTCACTACACTTGAGTAGTTTACTTCACAATAAAGAATATGGAATGGAATCACATCATGGATTCGAGTATGTTTTGATTTTTGCCCTACATCAAAGTAAGGTTTATAACTAGATCATATTGCCATTGTCAAGGATAACAATTGTCGAAACTTAAGTAACAAAATATTTTGATTAAGAGCATTAGTTTCAGTGAATGAATTCTTTGGCAAGAGGGGTCCTGACTCAGTAGTGTTAAATATAATCAGGATGCACTCTGGAAAGTAATTCTCCTTGACAACTTGATGATATAAATAAAAAACAATCATTCTTTATAACCTTGATCATCGTTTGTCCCTCTTTTAGAATTAGCCAATATTTACTCTATTACCATAACACAGATAATAACCAAATAATTGATGAAATATTTTTCCCTGAAAATTCTGGGACCAAGTTGATTTTATCTCAGTTAATTTAGTCAGAGGCACTTTGAATATTGATAATATCTTTGTCATCTCATAGAGACCTCTTTTGTAACTATCCAAGGATTTGCAAAAATAAATGCCGTCTTTGAAGAGGGGCAGATCACAATTGTAACTGATATGTTTATCTATTTGTCACCCTTTCCATCTGTGTTTACAAACGATGCCTACACACCTGTGAATCATCAGCATGTTCGTACAGGAGCCTCTGCTGAGATTTTCTTGTGCTTGCTGGATCTATTAACATAGATACAATTATACTTCATCTTTTTAGCTCAGATGGATAGCAACTCCTCTTTCATGGTACAGTTTATTTATTCAAATTAAAGTTTAATTTCACTTGTAGATTTGATGAAACGCTTACTCTCTGTTGATTTAGTCTTCTCAAATGTCCAAACATTTTTATAGTTTTACACATCTCTCATGCATGAAAAATTGAGAATGTGTGTGTTGATTTGCTGGAAATGA
This sequence comes from Equus asinus, assembly GCF_041296235.1. Lineage (NCBI taxonomy): Eukaryota > Metazoa > Chordata > Mammalia > Perissodactyla > Equidae > Equus > Equus asinus. Next base: position 52,860,967 of record NC_091801.1, read on the forward strand.
GTCATGCACTGAAATCATGCAGATTCCTTTGTGTTATTGCAACCACATAAGTGCTATAAGCAGAGAAGAAAAATAGGTGGAGTTGGCCTGAAAAGAGGTGTTTTCAGTGGCAACAGGCTCTTTGAAATGTAATTGTTATGAAGGAAAAACCTAGTTGAACATTGCATGCATTTAAAAACTACATGCTAGACTAGCAAGATGAGCTAGCATTCCCTACACTGATTTTGGTTTCTGCATTTTGGAACATGGGCAGTGCTGGTTTATTTTGAGATTGAAATAGATCACAATTTTAAGGGAAGTTATAGATTACATTGTGATATTCCTGAGGATAACTATGCAGATGTTTAAGCATACTAAGGACAGAGAGTGAATGGATGAATGGATGATGAGGTTTTTTGATATTTATTAGATGAGGGCAACTTTAAGATTTGGGGACAAGAATAATAAATATACCTAACATTTATTAAGTGCTTACTATGCACCACACACCATTCTACACAGCAAATATAAATAACTCATTTAATCCTCTCAACAACTTCATGGGGTAGGTACGATTATCATGTGCATTTTATAGATGAAGAACTTGAGGCCCAGCAAGGTTCAGTAACCTGTCTGATGTTGCATAGCTTGTAAATGGCCAATCTGAGAGTCAAACCCATTTCCAGGACCAATGTGCTTAAACTATTACGCTACAATGTATAATTGGTGTGATGAGTAAAAAATAGACATGGAATTTTGTCCTGGATTTGTTCTGAGAAGTAAGATAATATATGTAAAATGGTTAGCTCAATATCTGTAAAATAAAGGAAAGAAATGAGAAACTCCTAGAGCATCCTCCCAAACATTTTTATTTTAAAGACTGTAAGGTACTTTTGAATTGGCACACTTCTGAGCCTGGATTTCCATATACTTGTTTGCTTCCAGTGTGAGTTTCATAACACAGATTGGAGATAGCATAGTTAATACATTAGGGAACGCATTGACATTATGCAGATATTTTTGAGTTGTAATGAAATTGGATTTGGAACTCACATACATAAGAAAAGAACAGGTTTCCTCACACACAGCATAGGAAGGCTTGACTGCGTGGTTAGAGTTCCTCGTTGGTTTGATTTCTCATTGATGGTCTTAAGTGTGTTCAACTTAACATTGATGGCCTAGATTTTGGTTTCCTTTTATGTGTTCTTCAGGATTTGCTCAGGAATGTTTAGATGTGATATTGTACATTTTGATTAACCTATTATCTTGCAATAACTATTAAAAATGTAGAGCTGTAAAACACCTTTGTTATTAGAATTCCTGCATGAAAAATAACTTTTCTCTAGTTTTTAACTTTCCTTTTCTCATTAAAACAATTGTTTTTATAACATAAATTCTTTAATAAGCTATGTTCTTAGAGACACAAATAACCTGTTATTGTAGAAGACAGTATTTCAAAGGGAAATGAAATAAAGAAAATAGCTATTAAACTGATAAAGAAGGATCAAAAAGATAGATAAATTTAAGTTAAATTCATACAGGGTAATAGGACATAGTTTAAGAGAAACATTTCAAAACAAAGTAAAGGCCAATTCCTGTTTTAATACCAAGAAATAAGTAAGAAGGGTAGAAGTAAGTAAGAAGGTATCTAAACAAAGAAGTCATTTAAAATGATACAAGAATGCAATGTATAAAATGATCACAAGAGCATTTAGTATCATGGTTGGGTATCAGCTTCTCCAGTACTCTGCACATGCTCAAACATGCAGGCAAATTACTTATTAATATCAATGGGATATAAAGGTGTAGCCTGGAAAAACTAGAACAAAATCACCATTTTACTGTAGAATTCAATGATAAGCCTTCTAACACTAATATTTAAGAGAAAAATGCATAATAATTCAACCTAAGTAAGTTACACATTGTAGGGATACGCACACAAGTATATATGCGTATATGAAATAGTCCCTTTTCTCTAGCAGCGTTAATCTAGTTAGGAAGATAGACACATGCCTAGTAGCAGATGATTTATTGTGATAAGCATTGTCATAGAGGAACAAAGTCTTTCCGTGACGTACTGGGAGTAGACAGAGATAATTTCTGCGTGGGGAGGATATGGGGAAGCTGTTTTGGAATAGGTGGTTTTAGAGGTGGACTTTCAAGTATGTGTACTTGATAGGGAGATATTTTATTATACGCAGAGAGTATCCAAGTTTAGATAACAACTTGAGGAAAGATTATGGACAATTTCAGAGGGCGAAAGATACAAGGGGGTGACTGGAGCCATAAAGCATTGAAATAAGCCAATAATAGAGATATGCAAGACGTTGCTCAAGAGTTTCAAAGCCATCCTGACTAGTTGGGGAAATTACTGTGTTAAAATGATCATGAACAATTTACATGTGTACTAAAATTTGATGTTACCAGAAAGATCAGGATTCAAGATGGTAGACTGAGAATATGTGTCCACCCACAACCCCTGCTGTCTCAAATCCCATAAGCTGTCAGAAGGAGTTTTATGCATACACATACACGTATGTATGTGTATGGTTTGGAAAACAGGAAAATGGGCTTTCAGTAAACCCAGAAACTGTAAGCAATTTCTAGAAAACAGAAAATAAATAGAACTGAACTCCTAAAAGCAAAAAACAGAAAATACAACTGTGGATACCTTTAAGAAAAGAACTACTGTGAGGGAGAAAAGCGTTTCAGTGAAACTCCTAGCTCAGAGGAAAACATTAAAGGGAAAGGAGGGCAATAAGCCAATCACACATCATGTAATTAATGACTTTAAGAAATTATATAAATATAAAATAAACTGCATTTAAGTCATTGAATTGATAGAAATTCTAGAATACAATATGGAACTAAAAATGTAAAGATTATCATTAGAAGAATAGTAATAAAATGTGTAACTTACAAATAACTAGAAGAAGAACTTTCCCTCTACAGATATAAAAACCTATTATGTACATATAATAATTAGATCGCTATGTTCTATGATATTAGTGTAAGAAAACATAAATGAAAGAGTGGTGCAGAATCCATCCAGAAATCGAGTCATACATACGTGCGTATTTGGTTTGGGATAAATGCATATGAAAACAAGGAACTAAAATAAGTATTTAATAAATATTATTTGGTCAATTGGCTTGTCATTGGAAGTAAATAAAATAATATGACTTCTCAAATTGTTAACAGTCCTGGCCTCTGATTAGAGAACTGGAGTAAGAGAAGGTTGAAAAGAAGTATACTTTTCCAAAATACGTGTTTTGGATGATTTTTATAGGTCTGTATTCGAGTATTATATAAAAATTTAAAAGGAAAAATAAGGAACAGATGTTTGAGATAGCAACACCTTTTGACTTATCACACGTAACTAAACTAAATGTCTGCCATTTCCTACTAGGAACATAATACAACTTTGAAAATCACAATAAAAATATTATGCTTTATAAATCAGCAGAGTTCAAATCTACATATTCTTATGTTGAGAAATGGTATCGAAGGTATATTTGTGTGTAGAGTCAGATATTGTTATTTCAATTTGAAATTATGGTTTTCATCTTCTCTAATTGGCTATGCAAATTTGGAAGCTGAAAGCTTCAGCATAAATACTGAACTCGATCTCAGTGCAAAGCACGTCCTCTTACTGCTTAAATTACATGGCCTCTCTGTGTGGCTCAGTGGCTGCCATACGTGAGGCACTCAGTAAATATTACGAGCACAAATACAGCATGATGCTGTGACGGAATTAAATACTACGTCTAGCTCTTACTTTAGCCCTTGCTCTGACTTTGGGGAAATTACTTTTAACCTCAGTTTTTTTCATCTGTATAATGGGGATAAAATTACTTATCTCATAGGATTGTTAATTGATGAAATGAAAATACTCAATACAGTATTTTGCACATAGTAAATATTCAATAAATGTTGGGGACTATTCCGGGAAAAGTATTATCCAATAAATTTTTCCCACACGGACAAGAAATCTTATGAGTCTTCTGTGTCGAAATTACGTTAAGACTGTACCTTTACACCAGTCCCCCAGAAAACATGAGCTCGATGTGACTTGGCCTCTTCAGAACATCTAAAAAGGCAGTTCCAATACGCAAAATCACAATCTATTTCCAATCCATTTATTTGTGTTCCACCTTGTCCTAGTATTCCCCAGCTGCACTGCTTGTCCCGATCTGGTGTCTCCTTGTCACCATTGCTAGGATTGACAGCATGCAGTGGCCTAACCAGGAATGATGCTAAGGTGATGCCTTTTCAGACATCAAGAATTACAGCATCCAGAGCTTTGAAGTAAATCCTCTGAAAGAGTAATTTCTTCTCTGCTCTACTGCATCAGACAATTACTGCACCTCCCTACTTCCTCACTGGGGATGGCTGCTACCACGCTGGTAAAATTCTCTGCAGATACTGACCTTAGAGGAGCTGTGACACTAAAATAACGCAGGAGTTTGGTTGATTTATTACAGAGAGGAGATAATCAACTAATTGACTGACTCGCTAGCAAATTATTTTTGTGTGTGTGTTGCCTGGACATCAACTCTGAGTAATGATATTCAAACCCCCACGGGCAAAAACAGCCAGGAGCACATAGTGGCAGAAGAGTAGAGTGAAAATGCAAATGCACGGACCGTGTGTACCAGCCTGTGTTCTAGACTTGACTACTTCAGATTGGTCCCCCAGCTAGTCTCTTAACCGTGTTTTCTTCATTGCATCAATTTAGAGCTGTACCTACCTAGAGTTCCTGTGAGTGTCAAATAAAATAATGATGTAGAAATTCTCATAGCCTCAAAACGCCTATATGTTAAGTATTAACTCTATTGAGATCCCAAAGGTACAGGAAAGTGCTTATACTGTATAATCGAGGGGCATTAGGGAGATGTAACTATGTAAATTCTGGAAAATTTACTAAAATGTCTTAGATGCTAAACAAAATGTAACCTTTCCTTGATAGATTAAGGCCGTCATAACTGTCGTACTTAAGACCATAATTTCTCTGACAGCAGAAGGATTTTGATTCTCAGTGTTACCCCAGTACCCAAAGTTGTTGCTCGAAAACATTTGCAGAGTGAATGAATAAATAAGGAAAAGGTGTCAAAACTATACTTATCCCTCCCTCCGATTTTACTTTATCTAATTTTGCCACGGCTTTGGCAATCATAGAAACATTCTTGGGTGTGTCATCCACACACAAACACACACACACGTTGACTATTCAGCTTCAGCATCGAACAATGTTCAGACCAATAATTTGAGCAAGGAACTTTCTTTACTCGATGGGTAAAGTCAGGAAAAGAGTCTGTAAAGCCTTTGGTGCAGAACAGGATTTTCTCTCCACATCAGGTTTAGATGATATCTGTGATCAAAGAGACATATGCTGTTCGTATGCTGCCTCTGTACTTCAGAACTGGCTGTGACCTGGAGGGTGCTCACTGCCCTTATGTGGTTGCCTAGAAACTTTGGCTGCACAAGTGTCAACTTTCTTTCATGGCTCTGAGGGAGAAGGAGCCTCGCAGAGAGCTCTAGACTTTGTAGAGGGGGAAAAAAGGTCCTTGTGTGTTTTAAAACAAGTATCTCACCAGGAGATAATGGTCGAGCTGTGGGTTATAAATGATGCATTTTGTTCTTTTCGTCTTGCTGATGGCACAAGGGAAAAAAAAAAAAAGTTCATCTCTCGCTTATCAAAATACTGTGACATTTCTTCTTCCACAGGAAAATTTTCAATCACAGCCTTCTACAGCAACCGACACCAAATTTAACAATTGTAAAACTCTACAGTGCCTCATTAAAATCTGTGTTTGACCTCTGTTCTGTTAGGTACCTCACTCAAACTAAAACACACGCACAGACCCTCACTAAAATCTTTCGTTAATCTCCTACTTCGTTTCTTTAGAAGCTCATCTACTACTTAGGATATAAATATAAATGTAAATACTTAGAAATATGACAAAGGTGGGAGGGCTTTTCTATGCCAGTCACCTGATGAGTATGTCAGGAGTATTAATTTTTAATTAAAATCCTATGTCTACTTAGGTTTAGATAGTTATTTGACAGAAGAGATTTTTGCCCTCCAAGCTGCGTGTTCCATGTGTAAAAACTGGAGCAGACACTTGGTCAATGTTGGATCGATAGGAATAAGGATTGTGTAACTCAATTTTCAAACATAGAGTACTGGGTGGTTAGGTGATATGATTCCCATGTCCTTACTGAGATTAAATTGATTTTGTAATTTTTATGAAAATAGGCATAGCATATAGAATTTAATATCTCTCAGTGGCTACAGATATGTTATATAAAACATATGTCCCAGTTATTTAAAGGACAAACTGATGTGGTAAAGTGCCCAGACAAAGGGCTTTTAAGGAAGCTACCCTAACAATCTTGTGAGCCTATAACCTATAAGTAGACTTATAGATAAAATAGCACTTAGGGGCCAGCCAGGTGGCACAGTGTTTAAGTTCTCATGTTCTACTTCGGTGGCCCGAGATTTGCCAGTTCCGATCCTGGGTACAGACATGGCACCGCTTGGCACACCATGCTGTGGTAGGCGTCCCACATACAAAGTAGAGGAAGATGGGCATGGATGTTAGCTCAGGGCCGGTCTTCCTCAGAAAAAAGAGGAGGATTGGTGGCAGACGTTAACTCAGGGCTAATCTTCCTCAGAAAAAAAAAAAGCACTTAAAATAATCAAGGCTTAAATTTTGAATGACTGTCAACTATTTTAATATATGGATGTATTTGTATCAGCCTGCTTGGGCTAAGTGCTCAATAAATGTTTATGAAATGAATGGTCCCCACGTACTCATAAAGTGCATCCACCTATATGTAAACTCTATTTCCTGATAAATTAATTTATTATATTTTTACAGAAAATTGAGATGATGGTGCTGTTTTCTTCAATCTCAGACTTTCTTAAAATAGTTAACTGAATTCACATTTTCTCCTTCTATAGGGATAAATTCTTCTCCTTTCTCTTGAAAACCTTCTCCTTTGCTCTTCAAAACGTTCAAAATTAATATATGCACATAATTCACCCAGAACCTTATATCTAACACTAATGAACCTTGATGCACATGTTAAAACCTGAAAAACCAAGAAAAGACAAAGACATAAAAGGAAAATTTGGATTCATTCACACTGCTTCATGTTATTTTCTGCTATGAAGGAAATGCAGGAAAAATGTTATACAAAGAAAAATGTTCAAATTTGATGTTAATAGAAGGTACTAGCCTCCAAATGTAGCTGGTTTACATATGTTTAAAACAATTTTTTTCCTACTAAATCCAGAAACTAACTGGCTAGCCTCTTTTATTTTTATATTTTCTATTTATATTAGAAGTTTTAATATTAAGTCTTCTTAAAAATACTGAGAATAGTGATCAACAGTGAGATACATTGAAATGGAGAAAATGAGTAGCAAAGAAACAATGAGTTTGGGTAGAATACCTAGCTTCCTTAGGAAAATGAAATCTAAATTTATGGGTTTCAAATAATAAGAACTAAGGTAGCAATACGTGTATCTTACTTCCCTAAGATCACGGTTAAGACCAAACAGTCTAGTTTAGATACAGTCCAAGTTGGGGTGCAGAGAGAGAAAGTGTTTGTAAATTCATAAAAGAGCATCTATTTTCTCCCCCTCATTCTCTTTCCTTGTAACATGGACTCCATCCTGTCCTTCACATGGTAAGTTGCCTCCATTGACCAGTTGTGGGATCTTGCACAAGTTAATCTCTTTATGCCTCAATTTCTTCCTTTTTAAAATAGTGGTAACAGTATGTATTTCATAGAGTTGTTATGGGGATAAGATAGAATGAATCTTTGTAAACTGCATAGAACAGTGCCTGGGGCATGAAAAGTGGTATGAGTATTTGTTAAATAAATAAAAATAGCATCCCTCTATCTGAGCATATTTCAGACTTCAGAAACCTCACAAAGAGTGTTCCTAGGGACGAGGAATGATTCAGCTTGTGCAGTCACTCGGTATTTTTAAAAGTATATTCTCCTTGTTCACAATGTGTGAACTATCAAGGGCTTTACTTAAAACTTCAAAAGACCCTTCGCCTTTGCAAAGACTACCTGGTAACCAGTTGGGGGTGAGAGGATGTAACCTTTTAGTCTAGGATGGAAGTATAAATTTTGAAAACACATGAGGAGCAAAAGAGCAAAGTTCTCTTATTTTTGCCCTGAAAGAGTAGACATTGAAAGGGTCTGCATGGATGTAGAAAAATGGACAGATTTGAATGGGGTAGAGTTTTTTTTTTTTTAAGGTCTATAGTGAAACATAACTCAACCAATGATTGAGTCTTATTAAAGGGTTCCCAGCCTAGGCCAGGTGCCTCCTTTTAATGCCCTCTATTACTTTTAAGGTGTTACAGGCTTGTAAGACCGGGATTTTAGATATCCAGAGTTGCTTCTTGGATTGATGTTGAACTGTAAGACCTTCCTGTTCAAAGTGTTCTGGCGTGAGCATCACCTGCGAGCTGGCGTTGGCAATACAATCTCAGGACCCCTGCACTGCCTGAAACAGAATCCACGTTTTAAAAAAAGATACAGCCTGCATTCAATCATGAGCAATGTATGGCACCTCATATAAGAATTAGAATTACGTCTTTATAGAATTTTAGAGCTTTAAGAGATCTTAAAAATTAGCAATCCAACTCCTTTGTTTTCTAGTTCCATGGCTTTAGGAGATTGTTTAGTATTTGCTATGTGCCAGGTTTTTAAACTCTGTGTTATTTTTACAAAGATAGATAGGATATGGCCTTTGCTCTGGAGGGCTCTTCAGAGGGCGCGATGGAATGTAAACTAGTCGGTCAAACATAGTGGAAGGACTGCTCTTCCAGAAGTAGATGCGGAGAACTATGGAAGAAGCCCCTGGGCCTGGATGGGAGAGTCAAGGAAGCCTCCCCGGGTACCATTACTTTGAGTTTGGGTCTTAAAGGATGAGTGAGTGTTTCAGTAGGTCTGAATTTCAGGGCCCCAAGATTCTGCATTTCTAACAAGCTGCTAGGGCTACGAAGGAAACTTGCAGCTTTGTGTAAAAAGTACTGCAGGCTGGATGGCTTAAACAAAACTTATTATTTTTTTTCTCAAAATTCTGAAGGTTAGAAGTCTAAGATCAGGGTATGGGCTGGGTTGATTACTGGAGGCCTCTCTCCTTGGCTTGAAGATAGCTGTCTTCTTCTGGTGACTTCACATAGTCTTTCCTTGGTGTGTGTCTTTGTTGTAAACTCCTCTCCTTATAAGAACACCAGTCATGTTGGATTAAGGTCCACCCGTATGACCTCATTTTATCTTAATTACCTTAGGGGCCCTGTCTCCAAATACAGCCTCATTCTGAGGTAATGGGGGTTAGAACTTCAACATTTGAATTTGGAGGGGACACAATTCAGCCCATAACACCAGGGGAATTTTGAGCATAAATTTGCCATCAAATATTACTGTAGCTACTATATATTCCCAAGATGAAATCTAACTACTGAGTTTCAAAGTTAGTAACCAGTACAACAAGTAACACTGCACACTTTGCTTCTAAATAAATGCCACCCGGACACACAAATTCACTGTCAGCTGCCATGTGCTCTTTTCAGCAACAAAACACTAGATATTTTTTTTAGAATTCCTTGAAGCTACCACTCAGTGAGGGCCAAGTGAACACACCCATTCGGAAAGCAACAGCTCACCAAATAAAATAAAAATAGAGTAAGAAGATGAGCTCAGTTTATGGAGAAAACCTGCCACGTTGATTTTTAGTGTGCCAAAGTATGCCTATCAAATTCTTAAATATGATTAAAAGTCAGGCTGTCATGTTAGCGAATGTATTATAATTCACAAGACAGCTGCAGTCTTTGGCACTTGCTATAAAGAAGGCATGCCAATAATTGTTTGTTCCCGGTGGGAGACTTTCTATAACTTTGTAAAAGCTATTATTATCCTATGAAACCAGCAATACCAGCCTCTCATAATCCTTACCAAAATCTCAAAATCCTTGGTGGATTAGCCTCATGACAGTTTGATGTTCTGCCACATACTTTTGTTCTGGATCTTTCGCCATAGCATATGCAGTGGTTAGGTCACCAGTGTATTAGCTTGGGCTACCATAACAAAATAGCATTGACTGGGTGCCTTAAACAACAGCAATTCCTTTTCTCACAGTTCTGGAGCCTGGAAGTCTGACATCAGGGTGCCAACATGGTTGGATTCTGGTGAGGGCATTTTTTCTTGGCTTGCAATCAGCCGTGTCGGTGCATGTGCATAGAGAAAGAGCACGAGCAAGCTCTGGTCTCTCTTCCTCTTCTTAGAAGGACACCAATTCTATCATTTTAGGGCCCTACCCCATGACCTCATTCAACCTTAATTACCTCCTAAAGACCCTATCTCCAGATATAGTAACATTGGGGTTAAGGCTTCAACATATGAATGTCAGGGGACACAATTCAGTCCATAGCACCTAGTAACCATTTATTGAGACAATAGTAAATACAAGATGCTGTACTGGGTACTGAGCTCTACAATGTGGAAGATACAAGTCCAGGCAACAGACAAGCCTAGCATGTTGGACCAATGTTCAAATGTGATGGTGTCTACCAGTTTATATGAAATTTTGCTTAAATGCCCTTTGATTGTTGCTCAATATATTTAACGAAGTTTTGATATTTGGCTTAAACTCCCTTTTTAAAAAAATAACTGTCTCTAAGATTTCAGCTCTTACAGTGGTAGAGGTCTGAATTATGAAGGAGATGTTTACAAAAGCTGCTTCTGTGTTCTAGTGGTATGAGTTACTGAGATAGCACCAAGGTTAGTAAGCGGTGTTGATTGATCTGACTCACACTCTGTATGTGCCTAATTTCCCTCTTGTGTTGATTTCCTAGGGCTTCTGTAACAAAACACTACAAACTGGGTGGCTTCAAACAACAGAAATTTGTTTTCTCATAGAACTGAAGGCTAGTGGTCTGAAAGCAAGATGTTGGCAGGTCCATCTTCCCTCCGAAATCTGTTAGAGAATCCTTCCTTGCCTCTTCCTAGCTTCTGGTACTCGCTGGCAAGCCTTGGGGTTCCTTGGCTTGTAGATGCACCACTTCAATCTGTGGCTCCATCATCACATGGCACTCTCCCTGTGTGCCTCTGTCCTCCCATGGCCATCTTCATATAAGGACACTAGTCATATTGGATTAGGTGGGCACACCATAGTCCAATATGACCTCATCTTAATTTCCAAATAAGGTAAATTTTTGAGATATTGGGCATTAGGATTTCAACATATCTTTTTGGGGGGCTGGGAGAGCGGAGCACAGTTCAACCCATACCATCGCTTAGAGAGAAAATACTTTGAGGATCATTTTTGAAAATGGGAAAATCTTTTGTTTTGACAAAAATTTGCAGAATATAATAATTACCCATTTTCCAAACTCTTGCTAAGATGTCTAGATAAAAATACTTAAGGTATTAATAGTTTATATAAAAATGGAATTCTGAAGAAGATTTTTGTTGCTATAGTGGGTCATAAAAAATGTCCAAATAGGGCCGGCCCCGTGGCTGAGTGGTTAAGTTAGCGCACCCTATTTAGGCAGCCCAGGGGTTCGCCGGTTGAGATCCTGGGCGCGGACATGGCACCACTCATCAAGCCGTACTGAGGTGGCATCCCACATGCCACAACTAGAAGAACCCACAACTAAAATTACACAGCTGTGTATCAGGGGGCTTTGGGGAGAAAAAGGAAAAATTAAAAAAAGAAATGTCCAGATAAATTACTGTTTCTGTTGATAATTTTAAAATCAAATTTGTATTCTATACCATGTAATTATGATGCAGATTTATCTACAGAAAGAATGCCTTGTTTTATTTATTAGTGTGATTCTGTAAGGTATATGAATTTTTCGGAGCCAAATTTTCAAGTATCTCTAGATATACTTTTCACAGGTTCAGAATTGAATCACTTTTAGAAAACATTGTTTCGACCATAAAGTAATAAGACAGAAGTCAGATGTGAACATGACAAGTTCAAAGGCTATTGACTTTTTAATTTTCCTGCTCTAGAGTTGTAAGACATGATTCTTAGTTCTTTTAAAGGAAAGCATTGTTTTACATGTTTTAAAAAGTGACTGGAAATGTTAAAACTTTTCTTTCAACGTAGTAATATTTTTGCTGATGTTACTGAAAAGAATGCTTACCTACATACATAATTCTTTTGCTCAACTTTCTCGTGGAGTAAAAAGAAGATAAAACCATGTTGACAAATTCCTGTTGATCTACAGGTAGTGGTTGTACATTGTACATTTCTGTTACATACTTGTGCTCATGGGATGATGCAGTTGGGTGCACAAGGTACCTACTCTGCTGGGCATGATTTTTACTCATTATAGCAGGTTTGCAAGAGCTATGGAAGAAACAAAAACAAGAGCAATCACCAGTGGCATTAAGTAGTTGTGGCAGAAAGACGCATAGGATGTAGCTAAAATGCCAGTCTTGGAAGATTTGTGTGTGCGCTGGGAAAGGAGAGATGTCTGTATCACTGCATCATGATTCAGAACCATGGTGGTTTTTTTTTTTTTTTGTATCATAACATCTTGTAATGCTCCAGAAAATTGAATAATATGTAGAATTAACAAATCTGATTCACATGTAGGAGGAATAAATGATCTTTGAATGTATTTCTTGACATTTATATGATGTAAACAGAACCAGGTGAAAGACTCTGGTATGAAATAGAGGTAATTTGAAACTGCTTTCCTTAAGTATGGCCGGAGTAAAGAAGAACATATACATAATATTTGTTTTGCTTGTCTTATGACTCTCAGGAGCGTAGTTTAATCAGACTGGCCTAAAAAAAGACAATTTTAAAAGAGAAGATGTTTATAGGTTTTGGTGAAAGCTGTGACGGTATAGACAGGAATCCCTACGGGTGGTCGAGATGTATTTCAGAATTTGTAAGGGCTAACCAAAGAGATAAAACATGAACTTGCCTTTCCAACTGCTGATGGATGGGAAATGTCTGACTTCGTAGGCAATCTTGAGACGTCTTATGTATCTGGAGCAGTTCTATATAAAAAAGCCATATAACATATTACTTGAGAACTTGGAAGCTATATTATACTGGTTACCATCACAATTTGTCTTATAAGATCAGCAAAGCAGAGAAACATAATAGACTAACCCTGTAAACAACTCCCAAGAATTACTCCCTAGACTCCTTAAGCCTTGTTTCCCCTGCCTCCCTCCCTCCTTGTGTCCTTCCCTCCTTCCCCTCCTTCCTTCCTTTCTTTGCTTTCTTTCCTTCCGTCTTTCTTTCCTTTCTGCCCAACTAGAAGGTGAGCTCTATAGAGGATGAAAGCTTTCTCTAAGGGAATAACTTCAAGATGAATAGGAGTTAGTCAAAGAGAGAGAGAAGAATGTTCAGGCAGAAGTGACAACCTGTACGTTGTCTCTGGTACGTATGAGAGGCTCAATGAAAATACATGTGGCTGAAACACAGAGACAAGAGAACAGGGAAATGGCCAGACCATTTAAGAGATGTTAAAGATTTTGCCTTTGTCTTGAGACAAATGACAAGGCATTGTTTTACTGAGCAAGAGGTGCTGGAGGAGATGATATTTACAATTTGAAAATGATTGCTTTGGCTGTAGTGTGGTGTACAGATCGGAGGGAATCAGGAGTATGCTTTCTTCTCAATGACCAAAGAAAGATGTGTCTATAGTAACAGCAAGTTTTTGGAGATTAGTAGCATTGAGATCATAAGATAGCATTCTCCTAATACATGGTGTATCTCCTAAGACACGGCATTTGGCTCTTACAGTTTTCCCCGCAATGTTTAAATAAGGTCTTGAATCAAACATGTGAAGGCATATCATTGGGGAATAAATAGACTGGAAATTCCAAGTGGCCTTGCCATTGGCCTCCTTCCCATTAAATAAATAACTACTTTACATTATGATCCAGATTTCCATAGAAGCTTCATAATTCATAAAGTAAAGACAGTCTGTTTCCCAAGTAACCTTTGTGTTTCTATGTAGCATACATACAGAACAACAATTGTGGGATTTTTTTAATTAATGCATGCTTCCTGAGGCAGTCCTGTTTGATGCCCATCTCTTATGCACCAATGATTCGAAAATTAGTCCTAATCCTATGTAAGTAGAGTGACAACCACTATTAAACCCAGATATGATTGCCTATCATCAGAGAAGACTCTTGATGAAATGTTTCAGAAACTTACTCCTGTATTGCGTGTAATAAACAGGATTTCAACATGTACTCCATCACACAAATGGAGTATTTTGTTTGCTTTGGAAACAAACTGGCCTTTGTGTTACAGTCTACAGTTTGGATTCTCTGGAAAATAATCTTTTGCTTTGATTTTTCTGGGCTGCTTTTCAGCATTTCAAAGAACTTGTACAGTCAGTCTCAGGCCTAGAAGGACTGTGAGGCTCTCTGAAAATTATAGTGTCTATATTCACCTGATTATTTTAGCCTCCCAGCTTACTTTAGACGTTCAGCCCCGGAGGGAGAGTTTAGCTCTGTCTGCTTTCTGATTAGAGTCATTCATAAGTATGTTACATGGCATGCTTGAGATTTATGTTCATGGACTTCAGTATTTACAAATGACCACACTGTGACATTATTTTTAACCCTGTACAACCGTTTGTTTTCAAAATTAGGAATTTGGTTTTACTTTTCATGTATTTGTTATTTTTATACTGCTGGCTGTGCACAATTTTATGACAATTTTAATTAGAGATGAGAACTCTCTGCATAGGCAGCAGGTCTTGACAGAAACATCTGAGTTCTAGAGAGTTATGGAATATTTCAAAGATTTAATGAGCTGTAGATTTGGCTAAAACAAAGATGCAGTTTGAAATCATATAATAGTTAAAAAAAAATTCTATGTAGTAATAGACCTTGAATAAATCATGTGTTAGTTAGCCCTAAGTTCTTAAAGAATAAAATGTAAGTTGACTTCTAAAGACCTCAGGTCATATTGGGAATTTTGCCGTTTTAATTTTACTATTTAATGATGGATGAGGTCTGTTTTAATATTTATGTTAACTTTCTCCATACCACCAATTTCTTTTGTCTCAAGGTATTATTATTGGTAGTATATTCTAATTATCTTAAAAAGAGAAGAGATTTGTTTATAAGTAAGTCAATGTTCTTTGCCAAGTTCCTTTTCTCCCTCCTGTCTCCTTTCTAACTTTCCTGGTTTCCTGTGGAATCTTATCCTTTTTTTCAATACTATACTCCTCAAGTTGAAGGTCAGGGGGCCTTTCATAATGTTCAGTAAAGAAAACAGATTTCTGTTAAGAACTACTTTTATTTGCACCAAGATAATGGGGCCTTTGTCCATGATACAAACAATGAAAATTCCTCAAGATGGTTCGAAAGACATATTTATGAACACAGGGCACATTGTTGGCTTTAAGTGCTGTTTTCAGTTGTGAACGCTGAATAAGATAGCCAGAAGATCACATACCTTTAGCATGATTAGAGCTAGGGAGACTCGTATTAAAACATGGGGGCAGTCAGGGAAGAATGGATGTCAGAAAAGAGGAATGATAGGACCAAGGCTCCCTTTTGGAACCTGTGGAACTGCTTTGGAAAGCATCCAATAAATGGGTATTTCAAAGCTGTCAAATCAAGAGTCTGCCCCAGTGAAAGCATCTTCCTTTGAGCTGTAATGTATCAGTTGTGGATATTTCTCTTGCTCCCTTGTGATTATTGTATTTCATAGATTAAAATAGTGGGTGACCTCCATATATTCTTAAAATCATAGGGTTAGAAGTAATTTTCAAAGTTCTTTTGTTTGCAGTCCTCTTGCTAAATTGGATTGCATAATCATGGCCCAACAATTGTTCTCTTATGGTCATGAAATTTTTAAGATGAAAACCTACCACAATCTCATTTTTTCCGATGATGAAATATTGTAGTTAAAGTCTTATTATGGTCGATTCAGGTTTTCTTCTACTTCTATCAAGGTGCCTGTTACCAGTTCTTCCTTAGCTTAGGCCCAAACTACTAAACCAGACTACCAGGGTATGGAATCTTTGTTAGTAACTGCAACTCTTAAATGAGGAATGGATTGGTGATCTTGCTGGTGGAAAATGAAAGTCAAGATAGCTTCACTGAAATCTTTAATATATTTGGTATAAGCTCTATGTTGACAATAAATCTTCGCTAATGAGCAAGACATCCCTTCCTAATTTAACAACTGGACATGTGTCATATTCTTAATGATTTTGAGAATGATATTGAATACACACCCCTCAATTAAAAGGGGTGTGGTATATAGTACAGTGTGCAGGCATTGATTTGAAGTCCTCACCGTGCCCACAACAAGTTATTTAATTTCTTTAAGCCTTTTCTTCATATGTAAAATGGGTATGATGATACTCACCTTATGAGATTATTTTGAGGATGAAAGGAACTATATCCCTAAGAAGCCTAAAACAACCTTGATAAACGGTAGTCTGGCTTCATCTCTTCCTGCCTTCTTTACTTCAATGGAAGGAAAAATATTCCTATTCCAAAATGATATACTTTATTTACTCTGGCTGGGAGATGTTATGTTTAGGACACTGTTGAAGTGCTATTACTGTATCTTTGGAAGTATCTCTTATCCTTTAGGGTAGAGATCTTTCCACTTTTCAACAGTTTAATATTATATTTCAATTGAAAACTGTTGTCTATGCAGTAGAGGCCAGGAGGTACTGGAGACTGTCTAACAAAAAGTTCAAAACTTCATCTATGACTTTTTTCATTATTTTTACAAGGTTTTTTAGATTTCCAAAGTCATTGCTATTTTTTTGACATTTAAAAATGTCGCTTCATTTGTGATTAAAGCAATGAGATGTTTCATATTTTCTTCCACCTCTCGTACCTTTTGTTTATAAGTCCATTCCAGCAATGTTTTCCTATCCCAAAGAGATAGTTTGGGATGCCTGAATAGTTCAGTAATGCTATGATCTCACTGTCACTGTTTTACTCACAAAGTATAATGTTTTGTTCAATAGTGATGGATAAATGATATTTTATTGTGGCACCATAAATGGTAATACATCATGGTTTACATACTTCATTGATTTTATGAAAAGCCTTAATTTGATCTTAAAAGAGGAACGGTGACACACGGAGTCACTGAATATAGGCACATTGGGGAATTATCAATGCCGGAGTCTCCCTGTTCTTCCCCGCAACCACCCAGGACCACCCACATATGGAAATTTGTTTAGAGTAAACATCACAGGAATGACGTTCTAAGCATTTTCCACTATAGACATTTTAATACACTGTACATTTGGAGCCACAGCTTCAGCACAGTGACTACACATTGTGGAAAAGAGTAAGGCCTTGCCTGAGACGTATTTATTGTCTACGGGACAATTTTTATGTGCAGTCATGACTATGATAGATAGTAAACGAACCCATAAAACTGACCTTCAACAATTTACATGCACCTTTGTGAGCTGGAGGAAAGAGTCTTGGATTTATTATAGACCTCTTTTTATTGCAAAGTTATAATTATATTGGTGGAGGAGATAGTCAGAGGGCCCTAAACACAAAGTTGTCCAACGTCAGCCAGGCAGATCACGGGGTAGTTGTTTCATTTTACAAATGTTAAATCTCTTGAGTGTATCTTGAGAATATTTAGATCTTTGGCCTTTCTTGGTCAGCCAATTATTTATTTTATTATTCATTCATGTTTCTCCCAAGAATTTGGGCTTTAGGCACGTTTAAAAATAAAAATATTTGCAGAGCTTCTTATTTTGATATTCTCAGAAATGTTACTTGTTAAATCTAGTTTTCCTCAGTATTTTCCTTTAATTTTTACTGTGAATTATTATATCCAGATCAGTCGCTTCTTTCTCTCTCAATTTCACCTTTTCAATCTCTCTCTCTTTCTCTGTCTCTCTGTCTCTACCCTTTGCTCTGTCTCTCTGTCTCTGTCTCAGTGCTCCCTTTTTTTGTTTCAAGATGAAAGACTATTTTTACGTGGTAGAATATTTTTTATATAAAAATAATTCAGTAGTAAGTTTTAACCAGAGATTTGGGGAGGACTCAAATATATTCAGAAATTTTTTTTTTTGAGGAGTAGGATATTTAGCATATGGGGTACATATTTACAAGTATCTCAATGCAGGCTCTCCTATTTGAGCAAGGATTTGTGAACAGGGGCAAATGACTTAATCTCACAAAGGCTCAGGCTTTTCATGTGCTAAATGGAAAATAATATGCTTCATATGGTTTTTATAACAGTTAAATGAGACACTACAAGAAAGGCAAGTAGGTTAGTACATGGCACACAATGGGCACTACAAAGTGTTAGTTATGATATATGAATAATAATAACAGTAACATATTTGCTTTATATTCAATAAACTGTGTTAACATTACTAAAATCTAATTAAATGAAACATACTTTCTCTTTATAAGCATAAGTTAATGGATTTAATCCTCTCCTTAAAATTTAGTTTGGAGACCCTGCTTTAAAATACTTGTTCCATTTAAAAGAAGCTATGTAACATCATTTTTTTTTCTTTCGAGGAAGATTAGCCCTGAGCTAACATCTGCTGCCAATCTTCCTCTTTTTGCTGAGGAAGATTGGCCCTGAGCTAACAGCCGTGCCCATCTTCCTCTACTTTATATGTGGGGCTCCTGCCACAGCATGGCTTGACAAGCTGTGTGTAGGTCTTCACCTGGGATCCGAACCGGCAAACCCCGGGTTGCCCAAGCGGAACATGCGAACTTAACCACTGCACCACTGGGCCGGCCCCAACATCCATTTTAATGTTTAAGTGAAAAAATGGTTGCTGCATGTCAAGGAATTATTTTTAGCAAACTGCATTCTCATCCTTTTTGTAAATCTTTTATATGAAAGTTCCTAACATCACAAAGAAGCAATGTGAACATATGGCTGAAAATAAGAAATCAGCAACAAGTTTTCACATTCAGAAAATTGTAGCTGGAAGGTTTTTTTCCCTTTGCTTCCACTTCTTCAAGTCATTTAACTTGAAAAAATGTTTATGAATGTGGAATTTGTTTTTTACATTATGCATCATTTTCCTCTCAATACCATTACATGACTTTGAAACAGTTTCCTGTAACTTGCAGTTTTGGTAGTTTTATTACTGTAGACTGACCTGTAAGTTCAAATTTTTCTTCTCCAAAGTTAAAACATGAACCCATGTCTCAAAACTAGGCATCTGGTACTTATTTGTAAACCAACGAAATTCTACATTTATTCTACTCTTACAGAACCTATAAAAAGTTTTAATATAATTTCTGATATAATATTTTGAAGTGCGTGCTTTATATTAGGTCTTATCATGCATATTTTTCTATTTAATTATTACAAGACTCTCACATGATAGGTATTATTTCTCTCATTTTTATAAATATTCTCCGTTTCACCGTACCTATCCTATCAGACAGTTGTTAAGCTGCAAATCTGGAATTCAAACCAATGTCCATCTGACTTCAAAACATATTCTCTTTCAATTCCACCATGCTGTGCGTGTACTTTTAAGTGAACTATCATGAATATCCTGGATCAAAGCAGAATCTTTATGTTGCAAGAAACACTTGACTTATTGAACAGAGTTTCGGATGAACATACCCATTTAAATGCATTTACATCTTGCTTAAAGGCAGTACTTTCCAAGGAAACTGCAAGCAATTAGATTTAATTCACTTGTAGGTGTGCACCTAAGGCCATACCTACACCAGCCAAATAAATGGAGATTTTAGTATCTGTCACCAGGGAGCAGTAATATCTGTGTTGCCATTTTATGAAATGTATAATCTTACAATATATTTCCATTTAAAACAGTGTAGTAGATTAAATCCATTTTGGCAGTCTATTTCTCATATTTCACTATTTTATTGCAGTATTGTAATGACTTTATGCGCCGCGGTATAGCATCTGAATCTCACGAAAAGGAATGGATGAGAAAATGGACACCAGATGCCATTTAAATCACCTGCATTTTGAAGAAATTGCTAATATTTTGTAAATGTAGAAAGTCATTCTTCCTTAAACAAACTGATATTTGAAGATTAATAATGAATATTGTTGATAAACATTTCTGAGTATTGGGGAATTAGTAATTGATATTAATATTTCAAAAGTAGTGTTTTGAGAAAAATTGTTAAAAATTACTTTTTTTAGACTCAGCAGGAATAAAATCAGACTCCAAAGACAGAATACTTTATTTTTTATGCAATAAACAATTCTTATGATGAATAATTATTTTCTGGCAGCTGTTGTAATTAATTTTTATTTATTGATAGAAGTTACAAATATTGAAGTTCTACAAATAAGTGATAAATATTGAAAAGAGAAATATCATGTTGTTTGTTTTCAGCTCTTCTATTAATGAGTTGGATATTTGAATATTCAAGATAATTTCTCTTCTCATAATTTATAATTGTGAAAAGCCTAAGGAGACAGATTCTATATTTGTTTCAGTTGTTGATTATTCTATCTGTAGTTAGATGGGTTAAGTCCATTTGGTTGGCTTTGTTTTTGATAATTATAAATTAGTAGTTTAAGGGCTTGTGAGGTTATAAATCTGTATTTTTAGCTGAAATTTTTGTTGAGGTAATTATAGATTCCTTCTTCCTTCCTTCCATCCTCTGTGTATTCAAATAATATTTATGAAATCCTGACTTTATTCCAGGTATGGTACCAGGAACTATAGGAACAAAGTTGATTAGACATAATATCTTCTTTCCTGAACTATATAACTTGTTAATCGTCAGCCAGACATTATCATTGACATTGGTCAGGCATACCCATGTATACACACACATTACAGTATGCTAGACACTCTAATGGATGGTGATGCAAAAGGAGAAAGGAGAGTTTGAACAATTCTAACTGAGAGTGACTGGTTGTCAAGAGACATTTTGGAGGACTGCCTCTTTATGTCCCTTTGGTAATCTACACAATATTTCTATACGAATTGCAAAACTAGAGGCTTTGGGTTTCCCAGATAGTAAAATTCTAAAATAAAATAGCATGTTTCAAAATAAGTTTCTTAATTATAGGAGTAGGCAAACCACAGTGGTCTGCACTATCTAGGGGATGGTCATTCCTAGCGTGGAGATTAGAGTCTTTGTAAAAGAAATGAAGATCTGTCATTTTCATTTCATACAGTAGAATGTATTTATGACTAACAATATTCTAAGAGAGGTCAAGTGGGGATCACCACGATTTGTAATTGGAGTCTTCTTTCGCCCTGCCCTAATGATGCTGGCCTCTTCTTTTCTTGTAATTGCATTGTGTGTATGTAAATTAATTTCTCTTATGTGTTTTAGAATTTATTCTATTAAGTAGTCTCATTTCAAATCTTGTTTATATTATTTCTCTTGCTTCTAGCTCCTGTTTCAAATTTTAGCTCTGCTCCTGCCTATTTGATTATAATTCCATAGAATGAAGCTGAAACTAAAAACATTCTATCTACTCTAATTCCATGTTCTGGAGAAACGGAGGTGTAATGGCTCATATGGTTGCAATTAAATATAAAAGTAGAAGTGTTTGCTTTATTGTAGACACAAGCTGGGTTGAAGTATTTATTTAATGATACTCAGTTGAGTAAAATTATTTAAGGAAAGTGATCCTCAAACGCCCAATGATTACAGGGCCATATGCAAAAGTGATGCTCATTGCATGTTTCTTCAGTGAATGAATCAAAAAGTGAATGGGTTAGAACTAAATGCCGCACACTTTTCCCACAGCTTGCTTACAGAACCTCAGGAATCTTTCCTGACCTGCATGGGTTAGTAATAAGTAGTGGGAAATACAGTCATTGTGTAATACCTTTGATTTGTTCATACTTTGTTGGCTTTGAAAATTCAAAAGAATAAATTAATGTATTTTTAAAAATCCTATTTTTTCCTGAAGATTTGCTTTATTTAGATTTAACGTCCTTGGTTTAGAAAATCACATTGTTGGCCAGAATGGCCACAATTATGATGATAGTAATAGTAATAATAAATCTGCATTTTCACAAGATTCAGATTAAGAAATAACCTTTGATTTTGATAAAGGGAGATATGTAAATGTGAGGGATTATAGTAACTAATATTTTTGAAGAAATATTGTTGTGAATGTCTGTTTATATGTCACATACTGCCATTTTCCCATCAAGAAATTACCATTGTCCCTGACTTGAATATAATTGCCCATTATACATTTAATCATTGCTATTCAGTAGAGCAGTGTTTGTTAGGGTTAGGGACTTCTGTTTCTTTGTAGCAGCCATCTTTCATGTAGTGGAAGATTGTAGCTGTTCTTTAATCTTGGTCAACTCTTCTCTCTCACATTGTAACATTTAACTGCATCAATTTGAGTCGAAGTGTTCTATTGAATTAAAAAGAAAAAGAAGGTAATAGGTACCACTACACTAAGTAACTTAGAAAAAGTAAAGACCAGTATTCTCAAAAATAAAAGAGATTGATAACTAATAAAGATGCTTTTATTTTCATTTAAATGGTTTACCATAGGCATCAATTTATTTCCCAATTGTTACTCCTAACTTTGTTGTGAAAGTGAGAACATTAGGTAAAGGACTCAATGTAATGTCTGGCACGTAATAAGCACTCAATAAATGCTACAGATTTTGTCTTAGTTATATTACAATTGAGAATATTTGAGGAGGGAAATGTAATGATGGACAGTAAGGTAGGGATGAATGTTTTTCATTGTTTTAATGTGATTATTCAAGGGTTTTTTAAAGCAATATATAAGCATGTTCCTTATTTTCTCCTCTCTGGAACTCTATAATTTCATGATAATGTCAGTGGAGCGGTTAATCATGGTTATCTAGAAATGGACTGGGTGACTTACGTTTGATGTTACCCTTCACAGCTATGTAGCACTGCCTGGCTTAGCTATGAAGTAAAAATAAAAGATAAAAAATAAACCAGCATGAGGTTACTATGGCTTGAAGTTGTCCATTCCCTGTGTGGGTAGAATGAGCTCTAGGAACTGCTTCTGTCATCATTTGTATTCAGAATGATCTTTTATGCCTCGATTTTTCTTCATCTGGTCCTAGTTTGGGTAATTATGGTTATCAAGCAAGTCTGTATTTTGAATGCAAGTAGTTTTTATCCATATGATTCACTTTCCTGCTCAATTATTCTCAGCTATAAAATACTAAGATGAAATTTATAACATTTGTTGAATACTTACAGTGGGCCAGACATTGTACAGAGTCTTTTACCTATGTGGTTTCACATTTACAACAAATTTAGGAGGAACAACTAGGAAATTAAATCAATGCCCATAGGAAGTAGCAGCAAGTCGATGGATACACAGCTGGTGCTCAGGATGGTCCATACAGTTTTTTTTCGTGTGATCTGAATTATTGAATCTGAAGAGTACATGTAATCCCAACTTTCACTGATTTATGAAATCATTGTAAGAATTTATCAAAGCTAATTTAAGAATGTCCCATTGTTCATCTCCTTATTATCTATATATGCAATTATTTCCTAGTATGCTCATAAAAGTATCATGGTTTCCCCTTTTTTGGATCAGATTCATCATATGAGAAAATACAAAATTGTGAGACACTCGTGCATTTGGTGGGGGGGAAACTATTATAGATTATTATTACAAATTGAAAGAAAGGGCTCAAGCCTATGTTCTTAGCAATGGAAAATCATTACTTTGACTCTAGATTAAGACTTGTGCCTAATTACTTCCATAGCTCAATGTCTGTTATATTTTAATTGTATTCCAGATAACTCATACTTAAAATGAACAAAATAAAGACACCAGAGTGGATTTACAGAATGCTGTTTACTATCCATAGTTTTAATCGTTAGTGAATCTAGAGAGAAAATCAGACGTAACTTATTTGACAGCATAGTCCAAATTATCTTTACATCTGTACTCATCTTTCCTTTAAAAACAAAGAAGCTTTTTTTTTAATGCAACGTTTTTTAAGAAAAATGTTTGAGTGCTTTTTAAAGGTATGCTTTTTGATAAGTAAGAGTGGCCTTGAGCCAGCATCTGTTGCCAGTCTTCATCTTTTTTTTTGTCTCCCCAAAGCCCCAGCACATAGTTGTATATCCTAGTTGTAAATCATTCTACTTCTTCTAAGTGGGATGCTGCAACAGAATGGCTTGATGAGTGGTATGTGGGTCTATGCTTAGGATCCAAACCGCAAACCCTGGGCCGCCGAAGCAGAGCACGTGAGCTTAGCCACTCAGCCATGGAGCCAGCCCCAAACTAGCCTTTTTGAAGGATGGCACCAATGGACATGTTTATAGATATTTGACAGATATACATTATTCCAAACATACTTTCTAGATTCTAATATTTATTTATAAGAGCTGTTGAGATTTGTAGGCAACATCTATTAATTTACATAGTAGAGTTTTACAAATATCTTTTAAATTTAATATTTTTTTGACTATGTGAGTATTCTGATATATTTCTTGTTAGTACCATCAAGTCGATTCTGACTCCTAGTGATCCTCAGCAAAGCAGAACACTGCCTGGTCTTTTTTTATGCTGTCTTCTCATCTTCCAGTGCTATATCAGACAATGCTTCGCTGCTATTCATAGGGTTTTTGTGGCCAATTTTTTCATAAGTGTGTGGCCAGCTCCTCCTTGCTAGTCTGTCTTAATCTGGAAGCTCTGCTGAAATCTGTCGACCATGGGTGACCCTACTGGTATTTGAAATACCGGTGGCATAGTTTTCAGCATCACGGAAACACACAGCCACTACAGTATGACAACTGACACATGGGTGGTATGGGTTCCTGACCCTCTGAATGTGCTCACATGTTAGAGAACAAATAACTACACCTAGTCTGTCGTAGGAACACGCGATGAAAAGGGTCCCTTTTATCTCTAGGCACTGTAAACTGAGAGGATGTGATAGATCCGCTAGAGATGAGCTCATCGCTCTGATCTGAAGTGCTTGAGGTGATAGCTTCTAGTATCATTATCTCAATTTCAGGAGTTTAAGTGGAATTACCAAAAAAGAGTAAACAACATTTTTCTAATATTGAAAATATTTTATAAGAAAAGGCTAATATTATTTAAGATGAAGGCAGCTTACAAAATCTTTTCCAACAATTTTTAGAAATACCATTTTTTCTAAAATTAACATACTTACAATAGTGAAAAACAGGAACTCTTGCCAGCAGTTACAATTTCTATGATCTTAAACCTTTTTTACAACAAATTTCAGTCATTTGTTTCTTCTGATTTGGCAGTAATTTTATCTCAATGCAATGCTTTCTAATTCATTGAACCTCTGCCTTACAAACAATTTTATTTGTAACGTAATAAGTGTGTTTAAATGCTCATGTTAACATTGTATTGTGTTCATTTTTGAAAGAGATTGTTTCTGATTAAGGGAAAGACATGGCTTATCCTGTCCTTTGCCACCTTTCCCTCCTCTGAGATGCCATTCTTGATTTCTTTCGATTGTCTTAGATTTTTTTTTTTCTTTTTGGTCAAATTTTATCTTCTACCTTTACCAACAACTTTATATGTTGGGTCATAATTGTCTCACCATCCTTAGAATAAGTCACACAAGGAAAAGATTTACATTGGGTTCATGTTTATATCTCCGGTGCTAAGCATTGTGGCTGGTATTATGTGTTTAACAAATAATTTTGAATGAGTGAACACTTCTTTAATTAAAGTTCAACTGACTATGGTTTTATGAATAAAAGAGTCCTGGAAATAATTCTGCCTGCAAAAGTGTAATGCCCGGTGAGTTATCATAGCTCTATTGGGCCATGCCCCAAATGAGCATATGCAAGACTTCCTATGAGAGGCCACTTCACAGAAAAGATGTTTGCAGAGGCTCTTGCCTCCCTTTGGAGGCAAGGATCAAACCTTAGATCTGAGCAGCAAACTGTGAGTTTATGGAAACTTCACTCATGAGTAATAGTATCAGCCAGCATGCCTGCCTGTCTGCCTTCTTTGCCCCTCCTCTCCCTCTCTTTCCTCTTTTCTTTCTTCAAGATCTGGTATTTCTATATCCCATATTCAGGTTGGAAAATGGAAAGATCCAAGGAAAGTAAGTGAAAAGGAGAGAGAAACTGGAGGGAAGAAGAATAACATATATTTTGAACATATACCTGCTTAACCCACTAAGTGTGTTAAATATGAGATATAGAAACATTTTACAAGTTTGCAGAATGTGGGGGCGCCATATTTTCTAGTTTGCAATCACTATGTACAATTTCACATCAGAAAGTTGTCTTTGGAAAAAGTGTGATCAACCAGATGAAAACATGGGGAGTCATTTCAGAATGTTCAGAATGACTTTGTCACTTTGTACTCTTAGGAAGAAAAGTTTCTATCATTTCTCATGCTAGTAATGACATGCCGTATTTAATCAGACTTTCCGTCTTTTGTTTTAGTTTATTGAATAATTAAATATTTTCTCTGAAGAATGATCATTGAAGGTAAGGGGCGAAACTCCACTGTTTTAAAGCCATGTATCTTAGATTTCTTCTCTCTGAAATATTTGACACAGAAATGTAAAAGTTTATTGTGAACTATGATAATCAATAATTTTGCCACAGATTTTTTTCCTGTAATGCTTTCCTAGTGTTTTGTTTGTTTAATCTTTTCTACCACCTTGCCTCCTTCAAAACTCGCCCCGTGGCCCCATCCTTCAGGCACTCACATTCTGCTTTCCAAATTGACTGGCAGCTAATCTCATAAATGAATCCACTCTAATGGCTGCTGATATGATACTGGGGCTTGAGGTCAATCCTTCCACCTAGTTAAGTTGTTAAAATTTTTTAAAAGAGCCAGTCTGATAAAGTGAAATGAGGATGAGAGGGTCAGAAAACTAGAGTTGGAGCCCTAGTTTCACTACTAATTTTGGAACTTAAATAAGTTACTTTAGCTTTGAGTCCCAGCCC
Source organism: Equus asinus (assembly GCF_041296235.1). Classification (NCBI taxonomy): domain Eukaryota; kingdom Metazoa; phylum Chordata; class Mammalia; order Perissodactyla; family Equidae; genus Equus; species Equus asinus. The sequence continues at coordinate 52,887,856 of NC_091801.1, forward strand.
AATAAATATGATGGTAAAATGGTAAAAATTATACCTACTCTGTCTGCTTACTTCTCAGGGAAGTAACTATTAAAGTGTTTGTTGTAAAGTGAAAAAATATTGTGTATGTACAAAATCGAATGATTTGAACACTTTCCAGAAGCAATGATTTAACCCAGAGCAGTGAACACATGCAGATACACACGTGCGTTTATATCTTCTGCAGCGCTACCAGGTACAAAGCTTTGTGGGGTATCTATAAAGTTCCATGTCGAAAGGTAATAAATACATACAAATCGCTATTATTAGGAAGAAAATGATGAGGAATGTTAGTGTTAAAACCAAATATTGTGGGAGTTCAAAGGCAGAGATCACCTCTGGACTTCTGGCACGGAGAGGTAGTATGAATCAGGGAAGTGTTCATCAGGAGGTGACAGATGGACTTCACAAGGTGGCAGGGTTTAAGCATAACACTCATGATGGGTATTTTAAGTATTATGCCACACAGCTAAGGCCTTCAAAAAACAGAAACATCAACTATGTACTGCACCCAAGAAACAGGGTCAAGGAGCCTGCTTTTGGCAAAATTTCTCTTGTCAGTTATGTATAACTTAATATATGCAACTGTGAGGTTATACAGGCATTAATAAAAGACTGTAGAATTGCAGCTAAATGACTGCAATTTGCTTGATCTTTAGGAATTGTAGTTTTGGAAGTATTTTCTGAAACTGATAGTATTTTCAGCAATACAAGTTCAGACTTTAGAGATGAAAACTTTGTGTCAGTATTATGGCCTAGACTAAGCATTTTCAAATTAAATAAATATATATGAATATTGTATTTCTTGAAGATGCCACTCAATAAGAAAATTAAGTGGATGATATAGTTAATGATTCAGTGTTTAGTACTGCACAGTACTTATTTTTCCAAATTAGGGAACCCACATCAAGGCTTCATAAAACATTTCAGTCTTCTATATGATGTGCTGGCAGTAGTGTTAGGCATCAACTCAAGTATTATATGATCTGTATTCATTGGTGGCATGTTAAATTTTTAGTCTCTGTGGTTCTGTTTTCCACTCTATTATTTCAAACTCTTACAAGTAATACCTGTACATTTGTTCTCCTGATAAAAATTTTCAAATTTACAATGGAATACCACTTTCAGACCAGTCTTCTGCACATTTCTATTATTGGCTAAGAGTACTTTATAGTGCACTGTTACTTCCCTGGATTAGATTAGAAGCTTTCAAAGTAATGCTATAGTTTTTCTCATATTATTTGTTCATCTGTCAAATCATTCTGACATCCTTTGGTTCTCTAATATTGTGACCCAAAAAGTCACATTCCCACTCCCAAATGGGGCTTCATATAAACCTTTCCTTCTAGACAAAATTAGTCTTAATCACAGTCAATGCTGGAGAATGTTTATCTGGGGGGGTTAAGTTTGCACATTCCGCTTCAGTGGCCTGGAGTTCGCCAGTTCAGATCCTGACCGTGGACCTACACATCACTCATCAGCTGTGCTGTGGCAGCGTACCACGTAGAAGGACTAGAATGACTTACAACTAGAATATACAACTATGTACCGGGGCTTTGGGGAGGAAAAAAATAAAAGAAAAAAGAGGAAGATTGCTCAGGGCCGATCTTCCTCACTAAAAAGCATTAAAAATAATCTATGAGAAAAATTGAATGTTTATCTGGTAAAGCTTGTCAGTATATTTTCTTTCATCCCCATCTATACCATTTTACAATGTAAAAAATATAACTATATTTTGGTTTATTATGGGTGTTAAGCTAAAGAAATACCTCATAAGCCAGTAAACAAGTACATGTGGTCTTTAAATATCAGCAATGACCTGTGAAAAGTTCCATTGTTCGCCAACTATTTTCTATATTAATAAATGCAACCCATGAGAAAGCATGCAGTTTTAACAGACAACAGTAAATACTGCCTAAAATTTAGAACCAGTGAGGTCCATTGAATTTCTATGTTAAATGTTTTTTAAAAGCTACTCCTTGCTTCTTTTTCATTGAAGGGATCTGTGGTTGATTTTTACCCCAAGTTTCTCTTTTAGAGTTTCTCCCCCTGGAGAAAACGAGTCTTGCCTGACGGGTGCTCTGCAGGCCCTGACCCTTCTATGGCCCTCCCGCCGGTAGACTGACTTTTGGCTGTTGCTCCTCCACTGCTGTTTCCTGTGTCTGCTCGCCCAGACCTCTCACATCCATGATGATTCCTCCCTAAGCATATCTCCCAAAGCATACCCTCCCTCTGCGTCTCAAGATTTGAATCAGGAAGTGGTGTTGGGTCAGCCTGTGACAAGGAGGGTTGGCTGGAAGGTCAGGGAGGGTTTCTGGCAGCAAGGAAGCATACTGTGCCAGGTTTCTTGAGCAAAGAGTGGTGACCCCCCTTCCTTCTTCCAGCAGCTGAAAAGTATCCAGAAACTGCAGCTCCTCCTTCCAATGACTTTTCCAAACGTTTGCAAAAGCCAGTCGCACTCCAGGTGAATATTTTCAGACACCTGGGATGAGCTGAGGGTTTTTTCTTCGTATAAATAGAGCATACAACAAAGGGCAAAATATGGCAATTTCTTTCTCCCAATCTTGAACCTGGTCTCTGTATATAAAACTTATTTTGTACGTGAATATGCAGGTGAAGGCTTTCTAGTTATTTCAGATCATGTTGTTGTTTTAAAAAATCTTGAACTTTCTATTTTATTACCTATGACGTTACTACCTAGAGCTGTATTTTATCTCTTCCTTTTCTCTATCTTTAAGATAAGGATTTGAAGGTTTCAGTGGACCTAAGGAGAGAAACAATATGCAGACATATATAATAACCTCAGAATTCATCCTTAAGTCCAGCTAGCAGAATAAGTAAGAGTTTCTTGAGTTTGTAAAACATGCCAATATTTGGTAGCATATGCATGTAAATTTGCTTCCTAAACAATGCTGGATACACCGATTTCTGTGACTTTTTGGAAACTATAGCCAAAGGGTGCATTTTGTATTCTTGAGAAATGCAGTGCTTTAACTTGCTCTGGGCTTTAGATAATTCCAGTGTCTTAGAGTTTTTAGGCATTGAATGCATCGTGTGAAAACGGAATGTTTCTCTTTTACCACCACCACTATGTTATCTTTTCCAGTGTAATTACAAGCTAATTCAGGGCTCTTTGTGTTAGACTAATAGCTTCGGATTCGCTGCTGTCACCCAGTACCTCTTCATGCACTTCCCCTACCATCTGCAGTGCCCCCAGCACTTACCTAGGGTGAGCATTTTTCTCTAAGTAGAGACTCGTCTTTGGCAAATCATTAATGGAACATCAAAAAGATCCCATCTGTTAGAGTTACATATGGCTAAGATCAGAATTATCAAATATCTCATTTTTTTCTTTATTCTTTCTTTCTTTTTTTTCTTTCTTATCCACACAATAAATGTAGTTGTCAGCGGGATAAGTTCATGCGCCGGATAAGGTCACAATTTCATTTAGTGACAACTTCCAACAGTACGAAGTTACAAGGTTCGATTTATTAAAGAGTCAGAAGGGATAAGATCGCCGTGTGGCCAGCCTGATTTATCAGGGTTTGACTGGAGTACTTGAACAGGGAATGTCGTATTTCAAGTTTATGTTCAAAACTGTAGTTTAGTGTGTGTTATGACTGTATGACTCAAAAATTGAGGAGGAAAATTAGAAAAGGTATCCCTATAAGGCGATGTGTAGCCACTAACCAAGAGCTATCATTTCCTGTGCCGAACCATGCCTTGAGATGGAGCAACCTCACATAACATAAACGGCACTATTTTGACTTAAAATGCAGATGAAATATGCTGTTATTAATGCCTGAGGAAATACACGTAGTGGCAAGACTGCTGTTTGGCTGTGAAGATAATCAGCAGTAAAATGATCATCTAACATTCTCATGTATCTGGCAGGCAGCTGTCAAATGGTTAAGCCATAAAATAGCAAGAGCTCTGCCATACTTCAGCCACCTTGGCTGACTTTGAAAATGTTTTGAAATTTTTAGAATCTTTGAACGGTTTTTGAACTCAGCATGACTTCGGGGCTGTCCATGTTTGATACCATGATGTATAATGTTTTCCAACCATGAAGAAAATATAAATATGGGTTCTGACACTATAGCCTTCTGCCATAGTAAGACGTGATAAACATTATGAGCTAAGTCATGTGGTCTGCTTTAAAATTTGATTATATATTTAAAACCAAGTTCAAACCAATCCACAGTTTATTTTCAGCAAATGAAATATGATCTTCCATCATCTCATTTACTTACAACCATGTCTTTCTATGAAATCTGAGCCTGGAGTTAAGGGATGTTCTGTAAATACCGTATACATTTGTGTCATCAACTTAATGCTGAATTCAGTTGGCGTATGATTGCTGATAACTATGCTAAAAGGTCCACGTCTTGTCTGTTCTCCTTTGGTGTCTACAGTTTTCATATACTTTGCTTTCTAGAGAGGCATCAAAAGACCCTTTTAAATAGAAGCAAAACAATGGCTTGATAGCACCTTCAATAAAAAAAGATTTGAGTATCTCTCTCTTGATTTTAAGGATTTCTTTCCATCCGTGAATTTCTTTTATTTGGGAAAAAAAGTGGGTTGATATCTTAAAAGCTGCAGCGTGTTTGGTAGTGATGTCTGACTTAGGGCTTTTTTTTTTTTTTTTTAAGTGAAGCTATCATAAGTCTTTGAGTAATCACAGACTTTTAAAAGTATGCATTATCAAGAAGATAAGAGAAACAGCCCTCAGCACTAACAATATTATCTTTTACCAAAATTGATTAGTCCATCCTATGTGTCTCAAATATTTTGTGTGAACTTACCCAGCATGTAAAAATAAGGCTTCTTTTTGAAGAATAGCTGCAAAAATATGAACTGAGCAGAGAAGAAAATCTTTATTTTTCATCCTGCTCCGTATTTTGAAGATGAGTTAATGTAGTAAAATGTTGAACAAATAAAATGTGTGATTGTTGTAAAACAAAGAGAAGACACACATTGACAACTTTTTTGTCTTTAAAATCAACTTTGTACTAAAATACAGTCTATGACCTTATGAAAATTTTTATCCCATCAACTATGTTCAATTTCTATTTTGCAATTACCACATGTCACAAACTATACTAATTGCTAGAGGATAAACAGACACAAAAAAATTTACCTGTTGTTCAAGATGCTTATACTCCTTTTGAGGTGAAGAGTTATCAAGGGGAAACCACTAGGGAATAATTAAATGCAAAACTGTGTGGTGTTGGACTATAAACGTCATGAGAGTATGAGGGGAGGAGAACAGTTTGTTCTGGAGTTCAGGGACATTTTGATGAAAGAGAATAGCTTTGGGTTTGATCTTGCAACATTAGTAGGGTTTATGAAGGCAGCCAGGAGGACAGTGTGTCTGCCAGGTAGCAGGAATAATTGTCAGAAAGGTGCGGAAGTTAAACTGTAGATGAGGAGGAAGGTACGGTGAGGAGGACTTTCCTGACTAGAAGGAATAAGAATGTATTCTGGCAAGCAGAACAGAAAGTGAGGCAGGCATTGTAGAGTAACATTGGTGTGGTATTAAGATTCAGGCACAGGGGCCGGCTCCGTGGCCGAGTGGTTAAGTTCACGCGCTCAGCTGCGGCGGCCCAGGGTTCAGATCCTGGGCGCGGACATGGCACCGCTCGTCAGGCCACGTTAAGGTGGCGTCCCACATCCCACAACTAGGAGGACCTGCAACTAAGATATACAGCTGGGTACAGGGGGGGTTTGGGGAGATAAAGCAGAAAAAAAAAAGATTGGCAACAGTTGTTAGCCCAGGTGCCAATCCTTAAAAGAAAAAAAAGGAAGATTGGCAACAGTTGTTAGCCCAGGTGCCAGTCTTTAAAAAAAAAAATGATTCAGGCATAGATGTTGAAGATGGCACGGTCAGAAGGGCACTAGTGAAGGAACTTGCACAAATGAGTGACATGATGAAAGTGGAGTTTTGATAAGTTTATCCTGGCGGGGATTTGAAGCCAGAATTGGAGCTGCAGAGTGAATTGAAGCTGGTTGGTCATCTACATCTGAGTTGATAAAAACCTGGGAATTGCTGATAAGACAGGTGAACCTGGGAGATACGTGAAAGGAAGATAAGTCAAGATATGGGGAGGATTTTTGGATAGAGGTGTTAAAGAGCAAGTGTGAGCACAGACACTGGTGAATGGTTAGATGTGATGATGGAAGCATGGCACACTCTTAGAATGCTTCAGTTTCTTTTTGGTGAAGTCGTAAATATTTATTATATATTTTGTGTATGTAATCTGAGTTAATCCTCACAGCAACTAGATGAGGATGATATTGTAATTCCTATTTTCTGTGCAGAAACTGAAGATCAAGATGTTAAGGGACTTGCTCAGCATCACATGGCTTCTGTTTACTCTTCAATTCAATTTTGAACCCATTCCAATCTGTGTTCTGGCTTCCCATTCTACAAAACTTCTTTCATTACATATTTCCATGATCTCCATCTCATCAGAAGGAATCTTTGCAGTGCTTTGCTTACTTTCATAAATTTTCAGATTACTTGATTGATCCTGCCTCCTTTAAATTCTCAATCAGTTCATTGGCTGCAGTGGTATCATATCCAGTTTCTTTTCTGTTCTCTTGCACTTCTTCTGAATTTTCAACGCGTGCTGCTTCATCATTCTGCCTTTTGAAGATCCTTGGAACTCTGTCCTAGCTCATCTTATTATACCATGATACACACTCTCCTAGATCAACAATCGTATGGCTTTTATTACCATATTCAAACTGATTTTAATTAATGAATAAATGCCAAAATTTATCACTCCAATCAAAATCTTGCTTCTGGGCCCCGCGCTTTTACCTGCCCTCTTGACTTCCTTACAGCCACTTCAACCTCATTATTTCCAAACTATAACTCCTCATCTTACCCTTAAGTCTTTTTTTATTTGTTTCTTATCTCAGTAGGTATGTGACCATTGGCCCATTTGCCCAAGCCAAATACTGAATATCATTGTTGGTTTTCCCTTCCCTAACTCCTAAAATCTACATAATCACTAAGTTCTATGGCTTCTACTTCCCAAGCCTTATGGATTGCATTTCCTGAAATTTGTCTCGGGTCCAGACTTGTTTTGTTTGTTGCCTTATGGCTGGGCATAACCCCCTGTCTGGTATTTAGTAGATACTCAATAAATAATAGTAGAATAAATTAATGAATAGAGGCAAAAGAGAATGAACAAGCAAATCAAATAACAACTGGAGCTTTGCTTTCTGACTTTGAAATCTCTGATCTTTTCAAATCAAACATCCATTTATGATAAGCCTGGTGCTGGGACCTGGGTCTTTGACCCACTACCCCAGTGTCCTTTCCACTTCTCATAATATATCATATCTGGGGAAAGACAATCATGGTGTCGTGAACACCTTACCAAGTAGCAAGGGAGTGCAGACCCCTCTTTAACAATGACAAACCAAAGACTCACAAAAGATAGGACTTGTTCAAGGCCATTCAGCTGATTATTGGATAGAGTTGGGGCTAAAAGTTAATCTTACTTTTGGTGTGATAATGTTTCCTCTATTTCATGACACTTATTAATCTTTGAAAAAATTAAAAATATTATGCTCTTAAGCAGCATGTATGTTAAATTAAATATAACTTCCATTTATACAATGTCTTATTTCTCTTCCTATCATTAACCTATATAGCCTTAGTAGTGTATAAATGCTCATTATTTGCAATGTGCTTGCAGTTCTCTACAACATTGTAGTGAATAAATGAATATTTTTATTTAACTATTTCAGCCACAGAGAAGATTTCTCCAGACCTCAAAATAACTTCTTGATAAGCAAGAAAGGAGAGTGGGTTTGCCTGTTTGTCTAATAAAGTTGAAAAGATTGACTTGATAATTTGAACAGTTACTGGACTTTCTGTAATGGCCATCTTTAAGAGCTCATAAATGTGTTTTTGGTCTGCTTAAAATTTTAATGCATAGTCAAAGACACCTCAAAAACTTTGTAGATATTTGGGTATCATTTTATTATCTGCCCTAAGTTTGTAGTTCTTAATCCATTAAAAGACAGACCTGCTTGTAAATCCAAGGTATAGATAAGACGTCACTGTTTGACTGAGTCTGAACCCTTTTCAAATGAAAAATGTCAGTGGCAGAAAGAGGATGAATTACTTTTTTAAAGGGTTTTCGAAGATTCTCATGATTCCTCTGGTATCACTTAAATATGACATGACTCTTTTTTATAAAAACGAGCAAATTATTTGGGCATCATTTTTATGTAGAAAAGAAAATTCTTAAATAGTGTTTAGCTGAGAGGTTTAAAAGTATTTATCTTTAAATGGTAAATTGTAAAGAAATGTTTAGAATGTAAGTATGGCTGAAAAATACTAACTCCTATCAAATAGAAACTAAACAGTTCCTTTTCAAATAGAAAAATTATCCTAAAGATTTAAATAACTACATTATCACATATGAATATGCATGTATATGTTGAGGGATATTTCCCACTGAGTCCTTTTTGACATCATAATAGATTGTTAGCTGTCTGTCTTTGAGGATTTTCTCTACAAGGCCTCTGATTCCAAAATATTTATCAAGAAGATTGTACAAGGATGAAAAACATGTTCAGGGGCAATCTAGAAATGGGTTTGTTATTCTGTATATCGAAGACAAATTATTATTGTTCCATTCCCTAGACTCTGGATAAGCTTCAGGGTTTGATACTTAAGCACTAATATGCTATTTAATATAGACATTATATTTGTAAAACTGTATTTCAGATGCTCAGACTTACTGAATTTTGGGGGGGCCATTTTTCTCATTGCTGATCATCTTTAGCTGTTGATACATCAGAATGAAAAAAAAATGGAAGGTATGTCTTCATGAGTTTAGCATGTTCTTCCATTTTTAGTGTATTTGACAAGTGGGAAAGGAAGGAAGTATGAAAAGAACGGAGAATGGGGGTGTAGTCCCTGAATTTAGATTTTTACTGTGAACTTGGAATTGTTTTCATTGAATCTCATTGTTCAGATATAGCTAAATTTATATTTCATAATAAACACAATTTAACCATTACACAATATTTTAGCTTATTATGGTTTCTATACTTTGATTTTGGTTTTGGGGATGAGCAGTAATACAAACACAAAAAATAATGTCTGATATTTTAACTATTAAAGGAGGTGACAAAAATGTAGGGAAATAAGGAAGAGATATAATTGAACTGAGGTTGATGGTATTGCCTTTCAAAGCATCAGGATTAAATCTATATCTGTAAAGATAGTTATTGACTTGAAAAGAAACTAAGGCCATATTAAGGCAAAATTTCATAGTATATTACCTACCATGACTTATATATTACTTAGAAAATGTAATTAGTGAAAACCATTCTATTTTATTTAGAACTTTCTTCAGCTGTCTATTCTATATGAATTTCCATTTATATTTCTTCTTAATCCATTCCCTCCCATTTTCATGTCTCCTCTTGAGCAGGCTGAGAAGAAATACCATTAAAAAAGAACAATAAATTATATTAATATTAATATTTTAGAATATAAAAATTTTGGTATGATAATATGGATGGTAATACTGTCATGGCATAAATATCATAGATTTAATTATTTAAAGAGAAAGGCTACAATTCCTGATTAAGGCTGATAGCCATTCTTTAAATTTTTGAAACTTGATTTATTTATTTTTGTAATTAATCCATTCATTTATTTCTTAAGCCAGCATTTGATGAGTTTCTGCTTTATGCCAGTGTGTATACCATTTTCACTTCCCATTTGCCTTTAATGATTCCAAAGTAATAATCTGGAGGAAATGAAAGGAAGAAGACCATCCTAAACTGGATGTTAAGTGTTTTTGTGCAAATCCTTTTGGTAACGTAGAATCTTACTTAAAACACCCAATATAAAAAAGTAACGACTTTGATTAGCATTTTTTTATTTGGGAAAAGGTACATCTCGACTTTTTGTACATGTGGATGTTTTATCCACTGAAACTAGGAGTGATTTCAGAAAATTATCACGTACTTTCAAAAACTGTCCAGATGTTCACCAAGACTCTTGAATAACTATAATAAAGTTACTGCCTGAGGTATATGTCTTTAATGGTAATTTTTAGTTACATTGGTGATCAATATGAATTTTAACACTAAGTCATTGTCCTAATGTTTCTTGTCAATCTGTTTGGCGTTGGATCAGTGCTTTTTGAGAAAGTGTTATTATGTCTGGTTCTTAAGGACTTACTAAATAGAATTGACTTTAGTAGATGATGTGTGTGAAAAGGCACAAGGAAGAAATTGGACTAAATTTTAATACAAGTATAAGAACAAGTTTTATTTCCTGTAAGGATAACAACATCAGTTGTTTTTCAGACAAGCGTAATTAATTCTCTTTATATGAGTACTGAGAATATTGTGCGTGTAAAGCAAACACACAAAAAGAGGTGGCTGTTTATTAAAAAGCCGGTGAAAATACTCTAAAACGCCTCTTGTTTTCATTGTCTGCAGGAGAGCTGGAGGTATTTCAGAAAGACGGGGAACGAAAAATTCAGAGTCGGCAGCAACTTCCTGTGGGAACAACCTGGGGGCCATTTGCTGGGAAGATGGACCTGAATAATAATTCCTTGGTATGTGGATGTCCTGAAATGGTTGACTCAGTATTTTGTCGTAGCTTAGAAATTCTCTCTCCTTGCTTCCCAGGGAAATCACAACAAAAAGTTTTTTTCTTTTTCATGGACCACGAAATTTCAATATTTTCCAAGTGGTTTGTCTCTGACAGTAATATACCCAGAATTCAGTAGGAAACAGGTTGATCATACTAAATGGTTGTTTAGTAAGCTAATTTATTAGGTTGTTGCTTTATCTGCTTAGCCAGACTAATACTGTTCGCATTTAATAATATATACAAATGCTTTTATTTTTAAGATGACACAAATTAGTGTCATACGTTACAGGTTTACGGGAAGAACACAAACAAACAACCTTGTTATTTCTCGGTAGTAATCTTTGTACCTTTAAGAGCAAGGATGAATGATAAGCATCATAATTTTTGTTGTTAACTTTTTTGTGAAAGTTCAGAGATCAGAACGTCTATCTCTAGGTAAGATTATATGGACAACTGATTAATTAGATGTTTTAAAAAGTAGTGGAAAGATGGGATGTTTGGTTACATTTAAACTTCATTTCTTAATTGAATATATGTTTCCTATTGCTGCCTTAGCAAATGACCGCAAACTTTGTAGTTTAAAACAACACAAATTTATCATCTTGCAGTTCTGGAGGTCCAAAGTTGGAAATGAATCTCACTGGGCTAAATCAAGGTGTCCACAGGGCTGAGTTCCTTTCTAGAGTCTCTGGGGGAGAATCTGTTTTCTTAGCTTTTCCAGCTTCTCAAGGCTGCCCACAACCCTTGGCTCACGGCCCCCACCATCTTCAAAGCCAGCAATGGCTGATTGAGTCTTTCTCAAATCCACATCCTGACTCTGACTCCTCTGTCTCCGTCTTCCACATTTAAGAACGCTTGTGATTACATCAGGTCCACCTGGGTAATCTAGGATAATCTCCCTATTTTAAGGTCAACTGATTAGCAGCTTTAATTCCATCTGCTTTCTTAATTCCCCTTTGCCATGTAACATTAAGGTTCCCAAGTTCCAGGAGTTAGGACGTTAGGACCTCTCCTATTGTAAGTGATAACACAAGTGATAAAACTTGGGGAGGAAAATGTTTTATATTCCTTAGAAGAACCAAAAATTGTATATATGCAATGGAAGTCCTTCTCTCTAAACGCCTTTGATGTAGAAACAGTCTCGTGGCTGCTAAACAACTCCATCCACACTGTGGGGACAGAAACCTCCACAGGGATTTTGACAAATGAGCTGGACTCAGCAAAATTGCATTCTTTCTTCAATTTGTTACATGAAAGAAATGGCGTCTTCAACTTATTACATGAAAGAAACTGAGACATGTGGGGATCTTTGTTTATTCAGTGCCATGTGGACAAGACAGAGGTTACTGATTGAACTAAAAGTAATGATTGAAATAAACAGGAAAAATCTGTCATCAAACTTTGAAACAACATGTGAGATTCTAGGAGTGTGCTTTTTACTTCCTAAATCCATGTATTTATCCATAAAAGGATGAAGTAGGGAATGTCACATGTGTTTGAGGACCAAACAAATTGATAGTCCAGGCTAAATATTTAATAATCTAGGCAATTTAATTCATGGTAGTCGAATTAAAGCTACTTCATAACGAGTTTGGGATGTGGCCCTGCAAACACTGCAGGCCTTGGCTGAGTTCTGTCATAGTTCTATTGATTCCTCTGAGAGAGCAATATTAACTCAACTGATTTCTTAGGCAAAGGCAAGAGGAAGATTGTCTAAACAAAGGTTGAGTTAAATGCTGTTTGAAACCCATTTTATCTTGGAGTTTCTATTGGTTCTCTAGTATTGTTTTAAAAATGTTTGAGGCAATAAGATATTTATCTTATTTATCGTGCATATCAGACACCAACACAACGTTTAGTCATTTCTCTAATATTTCTCCAAAAATGTACTGCCACTGAAGTGACACCTATTCTTGATATGAGATGAACATTTTCCCCTTTACTATACCAAAATAGTATCTATATGAAAACACAATTTTTGATTAATCTTCATTTCATTACCTATGTATGTAGAGTGGCACTTATACATTGGTAGCTTATGCTAAATTGTAGTATGGAAAATAAACCTATTTGTGAAAGTTTAGTTTTCCAGTGAAATAATTTCCTATTTTTTAGACAGATGATATTATTTTTTTAATACTGCTATACCACTCAAAAGCTATTTTATGCCATATTTATTATTTTTAAAAGATTCAATTTACATAAATGAAGTTTTCAGAATTTTTGATACTATTTGAAGTGTATAAAGACTCTTTGGGTATCAAAAACCAGAAGTGGGTAATAGTTCTTGATAGAAAACAATCTTAATACCCTAGTTTTCTTCTTTTGTCTTGGGTATTAAATATTTGATTTGTGTTGTTTCCTTGAACTATAGTGTATTTCTCTATTTTAAACTTAGTTGTTGCTAAAATATACTTTAGAAATATTTTTCTTTTGCAGTAACATTCTTTTCCAGAATTTACTTCTGATTTCATGTTACTAAATACTACTAGTGCCACTGCTGATACTACTGTAGGACAATTGAGTAACATACACTGCGTACTTACTCTTCTAGACACTGAAAGGAGGATTGGGAATGGATTAACTCATTTAATCCTCAGAACAACCCTGTGAATTTGGTTCTGTTTAAAATTGTATTTCATAGATAAGAAAATAAAGGCTTAGGCCTTTTGATTCCAGAATCTGCATTTTTGAAGACCATACCAACACTGCCTCCTCAATAGCATCTATACCTTGGTTTGAGCATGACAAAATTGGTTGGGGGTTTCTTTACAAGAACTCTAAATTTATAAAAATCTGTGGGAGAAAATATGCAATAATTAGAGGTATGCTCCTTTTTTCTTACTTCAGGCAAAGTATTTCCTGTAATACTTCATAGATTATTCGAGCAGTTATAAGTTAATTCAAAGACTTCACAATTTTATTACCTCTTTATAATTTGAACAGTACTTTAATATGTATTTTATATCATGAAGATAAATTTTCCTTATCATAAAATATATAGCCCACTAACCCTTCCTTACCCAACCTTGAATCAAATTTGGAATTAGCACACTCTTTAAAATTGCTTCTTCACCAACTGATGTAAATGTTACTCTGCTCAGACTCATGGTGTTGGCTCAGGAGATCCAGCACACTAATTAATCCAACACAGTAATTAATTGAGTCACCATGCCAGATGTCAAATCCTTTTTCTATCTTTCAAGTTCCCATCTTGAAGTGCGTTAGCAATATGCCACCTTCTGCAGGAAGCCTTTGCAGACCAGGCATTTGGATGTATATGGGACATTTCAAGAAATATAGGCTGTATAGAAACACCAAACAAACTGATTTGACAGAAAGTTATTCTTGGAATCATATAACACTGAATGTAGAAATAAAGAGTCTTTTGCCCACATCTCATTATCTTGTTAGAGACTTCATGCCTTAATGGTTTAATAATAGTGGCAACAACAGCATACAGTTAATAGTTTCATTGGGCCAGATGTAGGTCAAAGTGTCTTACACGTTTTATGTTTCATTTAGTCCTTACATAAGCACAGGAGAAGATAATATTTGTCTCCTTTATAACAGAGGAGGAAACTGCTACTTTGGGAAGTTAAATAATTAGCCCAAGATCAACTCAGTCTGATTCCATAACCCATTTTGCAATCAAATACTGTCTTAGAAATTTAACTGTACTAAGGAATAAAAATACTATCTAATTTATAGGGCTTTTGGAAAGACTAAATGAGGTAGTGTGCACGAGTTAACAAATACTAAATACTGTTACTGCTCAGTCACCCGTAAACATTGACCCATTAAAATCTATCAAGTTTAAAACTAAAAAGACACTCCAAATTAAACAAGTAAAACTGTAGACCTTTGGTGTTTGGGGGTTTTATATACTCAAATTTGAGTATTTTCTAAGGACTCTATATTGGCGTTCTCCAGAGAAACAGAACAGGTAGGATGTGTGTGTTTATGTATATGCATGTATATAAATACATAGAAAGAGAGAGAAAGAGAGACAGAGATTTATTATAAGGAATTGGCTCAAGTGATTCTGGAGGCTGACCGGTTGAAAGTCTGCAGTGTGGGAGACCCAGGAGAGCTGACAGTGCAGTTCTAGTCCAAAGGCTGGCAGGTAGAGAGCCATGAGAACCAATAATGCAGATGAAGTTTGTTGTTCCTGGAGGCCAGTCTTGGCCAATCTTTTTGTTCTAGTCAAGCTTCAACTGATTGGATGAGGCCCACACACACTATGGAGAGAATTCTGTTCACTGACTCAAATGTTAATCTCATCCAAAACACCCTCCAAGTTGACACCATCACAGGCTCCAAAGCTCTATGATAGATTGTAAGTTTCAGTTTTTTCAGGTACAGCGTTACATGCCTGAATGAATTGTTAGCCAGTTGGTGAGTCTAGCCTTCTTTCCAACATTCCACCTCTGTGGCAAGGAATAACTTAAACTAAGCTATCATGGTGACACAAACTTTATGTTTTTGAAAGTCTTGCAACTTTATTCACTGAAAATATCAAAGGGTTACTGACAAAGGATGCATTTTAAAAATCACTTTAAATCGTGATCAATATCTGTTTTGAAGGTGTTTTAGAATTTCTATGTTTATATGTTGTGCCTGTGATTTTTTTCCATTTTCTCCTAAGGACAGAGATCTTTGTAATAGGCTAAATTGCTGCTATGCTAGCACATGGTAAGTGCTTAATAAGTATCAAGCAACAATGATTTTTTGGAAGGTTGGATATCTGGAAGTTAAGTGACATTTGCCCTCTCTTGCTTTTGAATATGTCAGCTGTCGTTGGCCAACTAGTCTTATTCAGCCAACTGCTGGAGTCATGCAAAGTGCTTGCTTAATTAAATAGAACATACATAGAAAGTCCCAGGTTACTTACTACATAATAGTAGACTCTTCACAACCTGTTAAACTCAACAAATGAAATTTTGTAGAGAAATCTTATTTTATTTATGCTGTTCAATCAGAATAGAATCTTGTTTTATTTTCCCATAGGGCATTTGTAACATTGAATTCTACAAATAGGAAATACACATCATAAAGGGTACTATAGACAACATTTTATTGACTTCATGATGAAATAATCCATGCATTAGTTTCACCTTAAAATTTTTGAGATCATTGTCATCATAGAAATGTGGTTGAGGAAAGAGTTAGAGGTTCCAGATCCACGTTATAGGAAAATATTAGAATTGTTATGTCTCCATTTCTCCCCTTCCAGTACTCACTCTTCCAGTACCAATCTCTGATCTCCTTCATTGCCAGAGTCTTCAGGCTTCATGTTGTACACACCCTGTAGCAAATATATCCCAAACCCTAAGTTTTCAGCATTCACCTGTATAGTCAAAGGCTGCCTAGTGGAAACATCTGTGACCTTCTATTTGAGGACTCTTTTTCAGTCTCAGGAGCAAACTCAACTGCAAGCCAGGCAAGCTGGAAATGCGGAGAATTAAAGTTTCCGGAAGTAATCCTCAACCAGTGATGGACAGAAGTTGGTGGATAAATACCCCTGCTTCCTCGCCTCCCCATTAGAATATGAGAAGTGTTCTACACTGTCTCTGAGAGTTTGCCAGTGGAATCGAGCTCCAGTTGGCTTTATAACACACCCTTTATGGACTTTTTCCTCTTTCCCGCTTTCTCCTCCACACTTCTACTGAATTTTTCTGAGGTTATATCCCCAATGAACTACTTGCACTTGAATGGGTCTCAGGGTAAATGTCTGCAGAAGCCATGCCAAGACAGCCTCTAAGATAAAATAATGAAGTGAATTTGAAAGTAATTTCCAAATTGTTGTTGAAATTCTAGAGGACATAGGTCTTTTAAAAATCTTTCTTATTCAGTTTTGGACCTCTGCTCCTGGCATGTGATAGGTATTCAATAAATGCTCTTTAAAATAAAAATCTAGTCTAACAATTTCCTTACCACAAGCATTCTGACTGATTCCACCCATAACCTCCCATCTTCACCATCTCAATGATATAATTTATAATTTTGCCTAGGCATGACTTCTTTTGGGGTCTTTTATTTCTTTTCATTTATGTTGACATTGTGAATGATATCCTCCTTCTTAATATTCCTTTTAATCTGGGCTGAGGACTACCATACTTTTCTACTTCTCATCTCTCTCTGGGTCTTGGCTCTTTTGAATTTAACTGTGCGTGTTTCCCAAAACACTCTGGCCTTTCTTCTCTTTTCCCTCTGTTCCCAGTGCCCCAGGGAGCTTATCCACTTGCAAAGCTTCAGCTACTAATTTACAAATGACATTTAAATTAAAAAATCTCTAACCTTGGCTTTTTACCCTTTCTCTCATAGCACATTTCAGCTGTTTTGCAAGCCTTTCCCACTGACTTCCTCCAACTAAACAGATGTAAGGAGAGTTTATTACTGTTTCCACAGATTCTGTCTCTCTAGCTTCTCCCTGACTTCTAGCTTTTAGTCACCTTTGACCCTAACTCTTTGCACCTTCTTTCCTGCCTCTGCAGGAAGTTCATTCTATAAGTTATTCCACAGTTTTTTTTCCATTTCTACCTCTCCCTTCTCTCACATCTCAAATGTCTATTTACACATGTAGTTACACACACACACACCCCTCTCTTTTATTTCCTGTAACACTACCCTCACTTTTTCCTTCCACTCAGAGTCAAACATCTTTCAAGATTCTCCTTTTCACTTCTACAAACCAAGTACCATAACTCCTGCTTTCTTAATGTCTGTTCTCTCCTTGGTATTTCTCCTACCACTGCTTAGTTGAAACCTCCATCGTTTCCTCCTTGATTACATGTTATTCTTCTAACTGTTCTTCCTGGCTTTTCTTCTTGTCTCCTTTTTCTTTACCCAAAAGACAGTGTGTTCCCTAAACAAAACTAGCAATTTTTGTGCTTAAAATCATCCTAAAGGGCACAAGAGAACCCAGACTCCTTGGCAAAGCCTTTTGTGATACTCACCTCCTCTGCTCTTACCCCTTTTCCACGTTCAGTGTAGGTTTCAGTCAGCCTCTACTCCCTGTAGAGCTCTGAATATGCTCTTTTCTCACATCTCTGTGCTTTTGGCCTTGCTATTTCATCATTCTGGGAAGCCCAAAGCCCCCGCTCTTCCCTCTTCATCACACTAACTCCAATTCTTACTTAGACTTAGCTCAGAGTCACAACAAAGGAGACCTTCCTTAAAGCCTCCAGTCTGGCACAGATATGCATTCCTCATGTATTTCCATGATGCTCTAGGTTTATTAGGGTAAGAGCTTTCATCATATGATGGTGTCTGTTTACTTGTCTGTCTCCCCTGCAGACTGTATGCTCCTTGTTTGTCTTTTATTTTTGTATTCTTCCTACCTAGAACAATGTCTGGCTTACAGCAAGGGCTCAATAAATAACATTTAAAGAGTGAGTAAATTAATTTTTTAACTTTTCCGCAGTATCAGTGAATGATACACATCTCTCTTTCCAGGATCCTTGCATTTTCCTCTAGTCTTTGTACCCAGTTCTCCTGTTTCCTCTGAGATCTTACTGCATGTACCTAACTTAGCAATACTATTACCACAGTTAATGCCGTCTTGTGCCTGTTTTATTTCGTTATATGTTTGTTTTTCCTTGATCTCATTTAAGTGTAAAGTTCAGTAGGGCAAGACAACTATATCTATTTCTTCAGTTTTTTACCAAATAAGGAGATATGCTCATGATGGCTTCTTGATAAATATTGACTAATTTCAGTGTAAGATTTGCAACCCTTTGAAGCAGTTAAGGAGGACGAGGTGTTGAGCCCGTTGAGGCAATTATGATTTGTTTACAACAGAATCAGTTTTCAATCCCTCACTATGACATGGGTGAAGGCCAAGAAGGTGTTCTGCTCTACCATGCTTTCTGTGAAGTCTCATCCAGCATCGCACTTTCCAGTGACAAACCATCTGGGAAATTCCATCTGTCTCTGCTTGGAAACTGAGGTGGCAGTCGCCCACTGTGAGCAATTTTCTATTAACTTCTTGGATAAGATCAGTCAGATTTATACTGAATTGATGGGAACAGTAAGAGCAGGGTTGTTCCAAGAGAAGACAAATGTACTGATTCCTCTAATTGGGCTTAAGCCAGTTTCATTCACAGGCGCCCTTAGGTTCTAGTAGTGCAAGGACTTATAACCTTTTTAATTGTACCCCATTCCCCTTGGGAAATGTTGGTTAGATTCATTATCGATGGAGGTTGTAGATTTGTCCCTTAGGGAGGCCAAGATTGTGGCTTCTCTTATACTCGTATCTGCTTTGTGGAGAATTAATGGAAACTGAGTGGACAGGGAAGCTGCTCGAAGACATGAGGCAAGACATTTAATGCAGCAGAGCCTTAGAAAATGACGTGTTGGCCTGGTTTCTAGAATTAGAGTGGGATTTTTGTTTGTTTGTTCATGGAAGAGAGGAGTGCTCAGGGAGAGGGGAGAGGTGGGTATGGAGTCCCAAGTTAGTAAAGACCTCCTGTATAATATGAGTCAGAAAGGCAGAAACCAAACTCCAAAGAATTATTTCACAATTCAAATCTGTAGAAGCAAATCAGGTCAATTGCATATGGATCTGAGGGGACTGATTGCATCACAAAGTAGGCAGAGTTATGATGTTGGCAGTGGATGGGATCATATTGTAATATGGGAAAATAACGTTGAAATGAAAACATAAATTGCACCTTTCCTGATAATTAGTACCTGCTTCCAAGATACTTCTTTTGTGTATAGCTAGTCTGCCTGCTAACCTAAATCTCCCTTTGACTTACTTTTTCCTCTGCTGGTGAAGTCTGTCCAGGTTCTTTATGTTTGACTTGGATTTGAAAGGTAGGAACTCAAAGACATAATTCCTTACCATAAAACTTACTTGCCTATTCCTGAAATTTAAACATACTTTTGCTTTTGGGTCATGATACATAGCTAAACCTATTTACGTATACTTAGGTCTAAGTTTGAATAGTACTAAGTTTGAATAAACAAAAATCATCTTTTTCTCTATTTAAAATTATTCTTGTTTCTCCTTCCTAGCTTTCCAAGGAGAACTTTTATTGAAGATGATCTTTTCATGAGTTGTTAAAACAATTCCATATTATGTTGTTAATTTAATCATATCTGGAAGGAATAGTTGTTCATATCATCATCATATGGTCAAAGTTGCTCTGCTGAGAAGAGTATATGTATAAAGTTCAAGAGATGAATGCGTAGCACTACCTTTCCCAAAGAGTATAGGCCTGAAAGATGAAGTTTGGCTATTGGTCTATAGCTCCAGATACTCCTTGTGGAGTTGTCCCTGTTTGCATATCTTTTTCACTCTTCAGGGTCCCTCAGGGGATACAGACAGAATCTGCTCCCTAAGGGAAGTCTATCAGCTGCTTGGTTGGTGAGGAATTGTTTTGCAAAACATAGTTCTATTGTTTTCATAACACATAGTATAGAATATAAAGCTTGAAAAATATTTTGGCTGGAGAAGTTAAAATGAGAAAGCACTGTAAGGGGCAATTATTTGAATAGTTGACTAGAACTTTCTTCTGTTATTTGTTGCTTTATCTGGCAAACCTTTTAAAGTCCTTCTCCTTGATTTTTTTGAAGACTTGCCATTCCACAACTCTTTTTACAACAGTCGGTTTGGCATTGTGCACTTACCTGTTATCTGCATAGTTATAATAAATATTGTTCCAATGTTATGAGGGGGTTTAGCAGTGATCTCAGCTGGCATGAAAATTAATGCATTCAGTAACTTGGAGGTGATAACTGTGAGAGAATGGACATAGTACTATTTTGTATTTCTCAGTATAGTCTTAAAAAATCAATATTACTTAGGAATAACTCTTTAAATATATCATAAAATATTATAAGATATTGGACTCTGTCTTTAAACTAATTATCAATAGTTATTCCCAGGACACCTTTAATCAAGTATCATAATTTAACAGTAGCCTTCAGTTGCACTGACAGTCTTGTATCATATGCGGTTTTCCTGGTATAGGCAAGTTTGTGAATATGACTCTGTCCAACCCACTCCTACATGGTTCTGTGTTGACATTGTATCATGGTCTAGAGGCAAGAATTCTTGCATATATTTGTAATAAAAGAAAAATAAAGTAATATTTCTTAAATGCTTTTGGAAACATGAAATTATTTGAGAAACTCTTTAAGATTAACATCTCTTTTACTCATTAATTTAAGTATTGGATTTAACATTGTTCTTCGTTGTTCATTTGCTCTTACATCACTTTTCTCATAAAATCCTTTGGCCTAGTTTGACAAAACTGTGGCTTCTTGATTCTAATGATTTGTATGTCTTGGGCCATTTTATATGTTTTATTTCTCCTTCTATTTTAAGGGTCAGGAAACCAGAGTCAAGCATAGGGTTATGTGTGTAAGCCTGTGGTTTTTCTCATATTCTTTATTCAAGTTTCTGAGAGTCAGAAATATAAACACAGCTTATCTAGGTGTCTCTGGCATAGTATCTTTCACAAGACTGCATCAAAATGACAACCGGGGGGCCGGCCCTGTGACCGAGTGACTAAATTCACCCCTTACGCTTCAGGGCCCAGGGTTTCGCCAGTTCGGATCCTGAGCGTGGACATGGCACCGCTCATCAAGCCATGCTGAGGTGGTGTCCCACATAGCACAACTAGGAGGACCTACAACTAGAATATACAACTGTGTATTGGGGGACTTTGGGGAGAAGAAGAAGGAAATAAAAAAAAGATTCACAACAGATGTTAGCTCAGGTGCTAATTTTTAAGAAAAAAAAAGTAAAATGGCAGCCAGGGCTGTGGTGTCATCTGAAGGCTCAACTAGAGGAAGATCTGTTTGCACGCTCACTAGCATGGTTATTGACTCAGTTTCTTACCTCGTGGGCCTCTGCAGAGAGCAACTCACAACATGGCAGCAGTTTCTCTTCGAACAAATAAATGAGAGAGCAAGAGAAGGAGCCCAAGATGGAAGCCACAGTCTTCTAGTAACCTAATCTTGGAAGCGGCATTCCGTCACTTTTGCTGAATTCTGTTCATTAGAATGGGGTCAGTAGGTCTAGCCCACACTGAAGGGAAGGGGATTGCACAAGGGCTGGAAACCAAGCCTGGAATCACTGGGGGCCACTCAGAGGCTGTTTACCACTATGGGTAATTTGCATAAATAGTTACCTGACCTCTGGATAGAGAAGGACTTTCAAATGATAAGAGCAATGAAAGAAATCACAAGCGATAATCCAATTAATTTGAATAAAAAAACTAAATCATACATTATAAAGCCTCATAAACAAAATCAAAGGTTGACTGATAAGTAAAAGACAGTTGTGAAATTGAGATATATTTTATTCTTATTTTTGAAGGTAGATAAGATTTACCACATAGGAGATGATCAATAACTTCTTGATTAATTTACTTAGAAATTAGTTGTAAAGATAGAGAAAGAAGAAATGAGTTATACAGAATCTAATGGAAATTAGGGACCAGAAGGAGATTGTTTGCTGAGTGTTCCTTCTTTAGGAATTTTGAGAAACATACACTAATACATTGTAAAGATCAGAAATGAGAGAGCCCATGATGTGGTCAGAGTTGCCTGATTCTCATCCCAACTGTTATTATCCAAAGTGGATATGCTGTCTTGGGTAATCACACATGCTCTCAGTTTCATCATTTATCAAATGGAGGTTATTCTACCAGCCTTACACTACAGAGTTGTTGTAAAATTATGTAAAATTATATACATTTAGTCACTTCGAAAAATATACAGATTGTTAGACGAACCTAGATTATCTCTTATTATGCCTGTGAATAGAAAGTAGATTACTCATTCCTTTAATTCCCCAAGCAGTGCATCCAGACTTTTCTCTTCTGTCCCCTCTCTGAACGTATTTAAAAAGCACATTGGTTGTCATCATACATATACATCTTCATACACGTGTGCACACATGTATTTACACACACACACTCACACTTTACTGATTGGCGGGCATGAGTATTCTGAGAACTCAGAGCCTAGAGAAGCAGAAGGTGTGTACTTAGAGCATTTATCATCTAAATACACAATCACCACAGAAACAGCGAAAAACGTATATTTTTAGGAAGAGAAAGAAAGGTTAAGTGGTCAAATTGCTTTTTGAATTATCCTGGTTTCTTTGTGTTTTCTTTCTGCAAGGAGTTATTCTTTAGAAAGCATTTCTGAGGTGTGTGATTAGGGATTTTAGACAATTGGAAAAGTAATTTACCCTGTCTGATTCACTTTTGAGTTAGGTTTGTATTTTAAAATGTTAACTCAATTCTTTCATTATTTATGGCATTTTAGAGCTCAGTGCAGAAAGGAGTGAATAAGGTAGTCATAATAGACAGTGATGCACTGTGAAATATGGAGAAAGCAACAGAGTTTGGAAGAGCAAAGCCATTTCGCCTACCTTAAGTTTGAGCTTTTATTAAGAAGTCAAACAAATACTGTTTCTCATTACCCTCTGTGTGAGCATTATCCTACAGACAGGAGCAGCAAGGGTCACCTTGGGTTCTGATATTAATATTGGATGTGGCATTACCAACTTGCATCTTCAAGTCACTGCTAGCTGGCATGTGTAGCACACTAGTTCATTTAAGTGATGTTCCCATGTGCTTCTGAGATAAGCATCAGGGTACAAGTACGTGTCCAGTGAAGTATCTACAGGGAAAAAAACAAAGATAGCATTTTCTTTCATTAAAGAAGTCCAGAGACGGTGAAAAGAGAATGTGTCCTTTTCCTGAATATTTTCAGCAAGGAACATGGGCAGTTTTATAATTGTTGCATTTCTTTAAAACTGTGTGAAAACGACAACTCTTCAAAGGAAGCAGCCATTTCCAGAAGTGTTGCCCATCTCTGCTGATACTCCAGGAGGAGAAGGGGTGAGGGAGGAAGAGTGCGTGATGGAAGTCCAACAGTGGTCGGCTCCGTGACTTCATTAATCAGGTGGAGGCATTCTGAAAAATGTTTCTCTTTGGTTGCAGCCATCTATTTTTTGGTGTTAATCTGCGCCCTGTGGCAGGGTTTTGTGAAAGGAAACAATGGACAGTTGTATCACCCCCCTCCCCGAATTGTTGTAGCCCCTGTCAGAAGGCTCCGAGGATGATGCAGGTCTGTATCAGCCTGATAAGGAAAAGAGGATTCAAAATGGCTTTGGAGAGATCTGTGGGAGTAGAGTGTGCTGTTTTGGACCAGAAAAGCTATGGAACACAACAGAGGCCCTTAATGGGATCCTAAGGGTTCAGTGCCAAACCTTCTGCTGCTTCTTGAAGATTTTCTAGTGAAATATTTTGATGGCGAAATTCTGTGACTGTCAGAGAGGCCGAGGTTCAAGATGCTGTTTTAGGTTATTTGCTCCGTAATCTGTGATTAGTCCATCTCGGTCAAAAAGACAAAAAGGAAAAAAGCAAAACTCAAGAAACCTCCCAGAGTATGTATGAAGGTCACTTTTCATCTGCTGACAATGAATTCCTGTGCCATTGTCATCGTGAGCTCTGTGCAAGTGGCCAATACATTTTCTATACTGTAGGTTCCTATTTTATGGCTAGATGAAATATGAAACTATCTTTTATAATGCTGATTCCATTTTGGCAGGCTTTTGGATCCACATATGGTTCAGTTAAGCTGTTTTGGAGACTAATGTACCTTAGTTATTTATCGGGATTTTTGAAAGGGGATAAATGTGCTATTTTTGCTCTGGATTTAAAAAACTACACATTAAATGTTTCCAAAAAATTCATACAGCTAAGAAAATTCTAGTGAGCTTTAGAAACTGATCTACTGTTCCCAGGACAACTAAAATAAAGTCATTCTTATCCATGAAGGAAAAAAAATTAAAAGACAGCTGAAGCTTTAGAGAAATAGAACCAGGATTTTATAGCACACAGCAATAATAAAAACGGAGAGCAGTAAAGTTGGCATCTTGTAACAGGCTGTTATCTTTAAGCATCTTTAGGCTTATAGTTGCTGCTGGGATTTTCTTTCATTCATTCCACTGTTGTCCTGGCATGTTATAAATAAACATACAGGCATAACGAGTCAAAAGCAAAGTGTTTGTCAACGGGATGAATGATAGGCAGTGACCTCACATACCATGGATAGTTCGATGCTCAGTTAGGAGGGCCTGGAGGTGCCGTGTGCCCCCGCTGCTGAGGCCTGGCTGATAGAGGGAGACTCCCTCTTCCACTTTAATCTGCTTGTTTTGGTGAGTTTAACTCAGACTCTTAACTTTTGTTTAAAAGAATGTCTGTAGGCAAGTATGAGAAAAGATAAACTAGAAGGAAAGTCACATATTTACCAGTGTCATTTCAAAGCACAACGTTTTCTTCCTAAAAAAGCTCTGGAAGAATAGATCTATTTGGATAATAATACTCATACTTTGCATTTGTGAAGAGCCTTCAGATTTTTTCATGTGGTCATTTTTATTTGAAGTTAATCATTAAATAAACTTACTAGAAGGAGCACAATCTAAACTTTTGGCCATTGGTTACATAAGGGTCTGGATGAAAGAGTGGAGATGGATCCATTTTAACTTGTCACTCTAACTAATCCATCCTACAAAATTGTGTGCCTTCCAAGTGGTGTGTTATTTTTATCTTCTTTATAGCCAAGTGAGAGGGGTAGTGGAACAATTATTTCTATTATTTCATAACTATTTTAATGGTCTTGCCCTGCTGTTATTTACTAGCAATTGAATAACTAAAATCTCTTTCTCTAATGTTAGATATGTTGTGCTAGATGTCTTGAATGAAAACTTGACTTCATATTTATTAAGTATGCACTATATGTCAGACACTCTGCTAAGAAGTGGGGCACAAAAATCTAAATTCTCATCAAACAGAATTACTTCTTGTCTGAGTATTTAAATATAACTGAATTCCATCTATAATCTTTATATATTGCTTTGAACAAATCTCACACACAAAAAGTCATATTCCCAAGTACACAGGCACACACATACACACACAATAAAAGCTTATTTTTAAGCCAACAAATAAGATTATATCTTAATTTTATTTTGTTTATACTCAACTTTCTTAAATAAAAAAATCTCATGAAGTAAAGCACTCCTCTATTGTTGAATGAGTTACACAGACTTAGTCGTTATTTTCCCATCATAGATTAGACAACATTATAAATATTGATAGTGTTTCTAACATTATTTCTTTCTGGTAATTTCATTATTTTATCTCATGGCAAATCACACAATTGTCAAATTTTCATAAGAATATTTTAAGTGCTCTAATAGGTAACTTGGAACATTTAGTTATATAAATCTGCAGGATGAAGAAGATGTTTAAAATTCTTGACCACCTAGAGCTTTATAGGAAGACTCAATTTAGTTAGTGGCAAATATGCTAAGAAAAGAAAAAGAAAATGTGAGAAATGAAAAAAATATGCAAGCAATAAAATGTTCCCTCATATTATTTGATTTTCTGTGTTTTCGTTTCTCCTTATTCTGTATTCTCCATGAGCCTGAATTATTGAGAACTGTCTAACCTTCATCAAGATGGTATGATAAGTGTTTTATGATTACACAAGATTCACACAATTTAATTGAATTAGGGATACTAAATTGTGTCTTTATTTTTCAATGTTAATCTCTAGACTTAAGAAACAGAGTAGTTTGGTAGCAATATCATTGTTATAAACCATTGCTAATATTTGCTGCATATCTTACATACCACTCACATTGTAGGGAACAAAAGGGATCTCACTCTTTTCATCATTATTTTTATACCTAATTAGCTGTTAAAGGCTTTGAAAACAGAAGCAAGTCTTCTGCTTTCAGTTGGTTTGACAGCATCCAAAGGAACAGGGAGCCTACTGTCTTAGTTGCATCTTCTCAATAGTTCTCCAACTGTTACCACACAAAATTGGGGTTCTCTTGCCTGATGCACATGAACAGCCAATTAATTACAACATCAGCCTTTGGGAAAAGAGATCATCTTTATTTTGCGAGACCAATCTGCAGGGAGAACAGGGGACATGTGCCCCCAGATCTGTCTCCCCGATTCAGGATTTGGGGTGAAATTTAAGAGGTGAGGGAGAACAGGCTGGCTTGTGGAAATGCTGGTGGGTTGGATTTTGATTGATGGGCTTCGAACATTTATGGTAACATTTTATACATTTATGACAGGGTTCTGAATATTTATGATGAGTTTCTAAAGTTTTATGATAGGGTCCTAAACATTTTTTGATGAGGTGGGGAAAGAATTGTAACACCAGATCTTCCTGAATGAGGGACCCTTCACTTCTGATGAGTCTGACTTTCAAGTTCTGGTAGTGTACCAGTCCTTGGGCTCTGTGGGAAGGAGGATCTTTGGTTCTGCGGTCATTTCAGGTCAAGATTTCTTCCTTTGTGCATGCTCTGGCTATGTGACTTTGCATATTTTCTGTAAGACGATTCTTAATCACTCCGTTGATAAGAGATGGGGTCAGTTGAACTGGCCCTGGAAGGTCCATGGTTGCACAACTATCTTTTGCTAGCTCATATGCAGTTATCTTCAAGTTGAAGGGAAATCAGTAGAAAGAAGGAAAAGTACAGTCAGTCCGTTTTAGCTGATCAGTTACTACAATCTTTCACTTACCTTATTTTACTGTATTATTTTACCCTAGTTTCTTCTGAAATGCATTGTAATGAGAGCTGAATGTGTTCTTACCATCAAATAATAGAATATTCATAATGTATATAGCACTTAAAAGCTTCTTAGTAGTTTGCTTCCATTTTGCAGATGTGACTCATCTCAAAATCTACATAATTCATTTTGACCAATTGTGAAATAATAGAATTTAAAAAAACTTAACTACTAAACCAACATGGTAAAAGTCTTGAATTCCATAGCACTTCCCCTGGATATTAATATTAATACTCTATTGGTAACAGAGAAGTGCTTTCATCATTTGGGGTATGTGGGAATAAAGCAGATTCCACTGTGAAGTGACTGAATGCTCACTAGAGTTGTTTAAGTTGGAGATGAGTTTCTTTCTAATGCTTTAAGAAGAATGCTGTTTATTGAATGCAATTGGGTATACTAGAAAACTGATAAAACAGCAGTAACTTCATAACTCCACAGGTATTAATTACATTTTTATAGTTTCCATTGATATTTATAATGCTCTTTATGCCATTAAAAATCTGAGCCTAAATCAGGATGAAGTTTGTTATTATTCTGTGTGCTCTTATTTATGAAATGGTAGGTAAGCCTTCTTTAGAATATTTTCTATTAACCATGCATTCAATGAAATATGATGACTTCCAAAATAGCTAAAGAAAGGAAGTAGGTTTTTTTTAATGACAATGTAATTAAAGGTGCTACAGATTTTTTAAGAAATATTTTAACACCTGTATTTCTGTCAAATTCTTGGACTAAACAGCACTGCATTTGTGATACAGCAAAATCTTTGGATCAGACTCTATTCATTCTTCTACAAACAGATTATCTTGGTTTTAAGCATTTATCATCCAACATGGCTGTTCTTAATTTGTCACTGAGATTAGAATATGGAAAGTTGGATTAGAAAGTAAAAACTAGCTTTAAGCTTTTTTAAAAAGAATTTATATAATTCAGTCAGTCCAGATCTCCAATTTCTCCCTCTAATCCTTTGCTCCCTCTTTAGAGACAGTACCGCTGATTTATAAGGATGATTGTCTTTGGTTCCTGTGTCAGGGCGTTGAGAGGTGAGGGCAGCGGGATTGCATTTTCAGGATGCCACACGTGCACTCTTTGATCTGAGGTACAGTGTGCCTCAGGGAATAAGTTCAATCTTGATTTCTTTAGTCAATCATCCACTATCAGGGACCACTGCCCTGATTAGCAGGGTGAAGAAAAAAGAGCATATCGTGAGTATGTGTTACAAAGATGAAAAATAGTGATGAGCCTGTTGGCAACAGAGTCAGCCCCTAGTCTCACTATGTGGCATTTGCTTTCTCTTTGCATAAATCCCGTTAGTGTGTGAAGGAACAAACATCAGTTTTTCCATGTATCTTTCCACAAACTGATGAATTTTTTTTTCAGATAGTAGTTTCCTTTCTTTGTTTAATTCATTGTTGCAAAATGGAAACTGGAGAGAGAATTAGCAGGATTCATTGTGGAAGTTTCTAAGAGAGATTCAAATATAGCTGTGCCTGCTTAACATTCCTGCCATTCTGTGAACCAAGCCAATGGCTAACTCTTGTGAAGTGTGCCGAGTCTGGAAAACTAGCACCACACCTGTGCTCTTCCTATCTCTTCATCTGGTCTTACACAGATGTAAAATGATTCTCTAGACCCAGAAGGCCTCAGTATCCATCCAACCATTACCCATCAGTGATGTCTATCCTAAAAATTAGAGTCTAAGGACTTTCTGAATTGCCTCCAATACATCCTCTTTTCTTTGGTTAAAAAAAAAAAGAGAATATCTCCAAACATGTGAGGGGATACGCTGATAACAACTCTTTAGATACATATTTGGGATTTGTCCATGTTTATTAGATATTATGATGTTGAGGCAGAAATGGAGGTTGTGGAAAAAAGGCTAAACAGTGGATGGATATACTTTGTATCTGAAGTCTTTGCCAAATTTCACTAATCTATTTCAAAATTAAAAGTGTTTACTGAAAAAATATTAATTTTTATTTATGAGTCCTTTCTGTAGAAAACTGCAAGGTACAGATATAGTTGTATCATAAATGCTTATGGTATGCTCCTATCCAACTGAAGTTATTTACTGTTGTATTTGACCTTGATGATGGGACCAGTTTGATAAAGTTAAGGTCAATGACTGCATTATTTTTAGACAAGATACAAAGTGTAGAATGTTCTGTTTTGCTTTACCATGTTAACACTAGTAGCATTTAGAGTTCTCCACGTCCTGCTGACTTCAACGATGCATTCATCCTCGGTGATTATCCAAAAGATTTCAGCACCTGTAATTAATCACCCATTTGAGAAAAGAAACACAAACTAAGATATAGTTTGGCTTTTCCCCCCTCCCAGAAAAGTCTGGACAGAGTGTGACTAAGAATAATAACAGTGCTAGTAATAATTATAATCGTGATTTCAATGTATATGAAAAAGCTCTCTCAGAGAAACATCCTTTTGGTCACATTTACTAATTAATCCCCTTAGTTTTGCTTGCTTTATATTAAATGGTGTGTCATAGTGGTAAGAAAAGGAATTTTTCTCTCTGTTTTATGAAAGAAAAGGGAGTAGTGACCTATTCAGAGCAAAAACATTTGTGTTCTATTAATTATTTGTACTAATGATCACTAGGATCTTTTTTCCTGCAAATATTTATTTAGTTCTATGTAACAAGCATAAAAATCTCAGTAAGCAGCAACGGATTTATATAATAGACCTTCCAGAAAATAAAATCTTCTACTAGATGCCATGAAGTCTATTAAAGGGTCATTAATGAGTTAAAAAAGGCAAAAGGCATCCTGACTTTTTTGTAGATTGCATGTACTTACCTACTTTGTTGAGAAATAGACAATGAAGTGATAATCATGAGTTTTTTTGTACTAGGGCATAGGGGCCAGAGAATGAATGAATCAGTGCAGTACGAAGATCTTAAATTTAAAAGTTTAAAAAGCTATTTTTGAACCATTTCTGCATTCAGATGCCTTACATAGTGTCATAAGAATATACTAAAGCTGGGCCAAGGACTTAAGGAATATGAACAAACCTTTCCTATTTCTTGTGATGGAGATTAATTTATCAGATTGATGTCTGGTAGACTGCAAATAGCAAATGCATTTAGCCTCGTTCAGAAGCTAGAACTAACCTGTTTATAAGTACTCTAATTAGATCAAAGCATAGAAATAACTAAAATGGATGCAATGGGCAAAAAGACAAATGAATGCACCTGTATCAATAATAAAGGGGCATTTTTCCCCTTACATGTGCATCGTGCTAAAATCATTCTGCACTTACCTGTTCACTTAAAATCTAGTATTTTAAACTTTAAAAAATGACTTATAGAACACCTAGTGCCTTAAACTCTGGTTCTCAACAACCTTGTTTTATCCCACTCAAATTTGTTAGACCCCAGTCAGGCCTGCTCTTTCCTGTGCCAGGATCTATTAATGATAATTACTTAGAATACTATCCCCGTTCTGTGATACCATCACATCATTGTGAGGAAGATTGCGATCTTATCCCAGCCTATTCTGTTTAACTCTGACACTCCTTCTATTATAGTGGAACCTTGATAAGATCATGCCTGTTAGGATCAGACATTAGTTGGAATCGATATTTGAAAATGTGCCTGTTTTTGCTTAATAGTAAAAGTGTGAGCATGGAAGTGAGATCATTGGTTGGATGAGATTGTATAACTTCATCTTGTCAAGGGTTCTTTCTAATACTGTATGCACAAAAGTACAAAAAGACATCTTGGGGAAACCATAATTTTACTGACCAACCCACGTAGATATATTGTCTTTTAGGTAGGTATCCTACTCTGATGAGAATATATGATATTTTTAAACTGATTTAGGTCAGAAAAATGAGTTGGAAAGAAGGAAAGACAATCTTCATAACTCTCCATTAATGACACACAATTAATTCAGTGGTTCTCAACCAGGGACAGTTTCACCCCTAATGGACATTTGGCAATGCCTGGAGACATTTTTGGTTGTCACAACCTGGTGAGGGCGTGGGGGGAGGGAGGAGAAGGAGAGTGGTGCTACTGCCATCTAGTTGTTTAGGCAGTATTGTTGCTAAACATCCATCAGCGTTCTGGCTAGCTCCCCACAACGCAGAATAACCTGGCCCAAGATGTCACTAGTGCCAAGGTTGAGAATCGCCAATATAATGTATACTGTGAATATAGGAAAAAGTGGAGGTGTTCACCAGCAACAGATTTTAATTTTTAATGTGGCTATCTATCAGCCTGGGAGGAGCAAGTGCTGCAACTGTCTACGTTCCTTTTTCTGGTTAGCGAGATCTGATAGATCTGTAATTAAGGAATTCTTTTAGGCATGCACGTCCAGAAATCTGGGTGGTTCCTTCAAATTTGTGCTGAATGGAACTTCAAGTAGAAAAGGTGAATTGAGAAATCAGCCATGTAACGTCTTTGGTCTTAACGAAGCCAAAGCTCCTTAATACTGATTGGATACTATAATCTGTGTTTGGAACTAATTCAGAATTTTTTTGAAATTAATGAAATACGGAATGGTATATCTGTATTTATCACTTTTCCAAACTTCTCCGACTTGCTGAGATTTGCTTATTATTTAGTTACATATTTTGTTATATGTATGATTTGGTTATTTATTGATGATATATTATTTGGTTACATACTCAAGTATAAAAGACAAAATTGAGTATTATACTTTTCATAGTATTTGGGCTATTGTTGTTACAGAGTAAATGTTGGAAAAGGGAAATGTTACATTTAACAAAATTTTTAGCCTTTTAATGCTTACAGGAAAAAATAGGCAACAAGTTTACAATATGTTTCTGAAAAATAAATTAGAGGATGTCTTTCTTGGGTTCGTGCATTTTATAATTACTGAAGTCTGTGCAGCTGGGTTTGAGATGAGCTCTTTCATCTGCCAGGACTGTAAAGGGAATTTTTTCCCTTTGTATTGTTGAGAGTCCTAAAAGCTTTTTTCCTGAATACTCAGATGGGAGCAGCAGAATGGGGCCTAGAGGTGCCAATGGCAGCGAAACTGTGGAAGATTAGCACACTTCTTTTGATGAAAGGTGACTTCCCAGAGGGTTGGAGAATAAACATATGGGCGGAAGTGCTGGTTTGGAGAAAAGGCACTGAAGTGAATGAGAGGAGTACTCCACTGGAGCCAGCGAAGGGCCCAGGGCTCTGAACCTGCACCACCCATCCATTCACTGCTCCTTCTCCATCCTTTTGAGTGAGGACCACAGAATAGCCCTATTGCAGACTGCTATCTTCATAAATCTTATAAGAAAAGGTATTTGCTATACCTAAAATGTTTATAAGAAGTTGGCAGGTTAAATAAAAGTTTTTCTGCTTTATTTCTAAAATTCCTCATGAAGTAAAACATATTCTTATCATATTTTCTTTTCTTTTTTCTCTGTTTAGTATTGTTTTTTCTGAAAGGGCCTGATCAATATTTTAGCCTTTTTGGCAGCCAAAACAAATGATTTTACAAGTGAAAAATTATTATTTTTAAATATTGAGAAATCCTAAATTGTAATACTGTTTGGGAGTATACTCTGAACTAAAATAGTATAATTATGGAGATCATGCTAAATGCTTTTAAGGTTAACGTTAGAAATACAGAGTTATTAATTCTCCTTTTAAGTTTTCACTTTATTCTTTTCTAAATTTTCTAAAATTATGCCTCTATATCCTCAACAGAGCATGTCTTTTCATATGTATTCTAACAACAAGAAGAAATATTTTAAAGAAAGTAAATTACTTCCTAATAATTCTGGATCTGACTATGCCAAGAAAAAAGGCAGATAGGGAATTTGGTATTATGCACAGATTTCTTTTTTCTCTTGTGTCAGAAGCACAGAGTAGCCTGGTTTTGATAGAGTTAAGTAAACTAGAGACGACACAACCCCATTGCCCTCAACCCTCTACCTCCTAGTGCTTCTCAGTCCAACAATCATTTCTTCTTGTAGAATAAGATAAGTTTTCATGTGTTTGTGTTTGATGGATTAACAACAGAAAATTAAGGAATTTTACAAAAATTCCAACTTGGCAAATAGTAGCAACCCTTATCGTGTGGAGGCCTGATAAAACCCGCCGATAAAGCACCAGTGAAACTAGTCTGGACAATGTCTTGAAAAATACTAGGTATCTGACAGTGGTCTGTATCTCACTGCTAGAGTTGGGATGATCAGTTAAATGCAAACACCACATTAGATAACAGAACCGTTATTCCTAGCTCTATGTTTCTGTCTTTAAAGGTAGGACATCGGTTATGATAAGAGGACGGATGGCTGTAAAAGCTGTGTAGTGGGGGCTGTGCTCTTCTTCCTTACCAATTTTGGCTTAAAGCAAATGACCCTTTTTGGGAAGAAAAGTATGGTGGAATAAATAATACCACTTGTAACTTGGGACAGGGAAGCATTGGGACCTAATCCAGATAAGGCAATGCTTCAAACTGTAATCCTCACAAATTATCGGCTATTTAATATTCATCACCAAGCTATCTGACCTATATAGAGAAGTTTCTTAAATACTTTAATGTTCCTTTTTTTGGATTTCCATACTAGGCATACAGTGATGACAGTATGATGTTTCTCAAAGAAGGAAGCACAAAACAGCTGTGAGGAATAATAGTATATGAACCTCTAAAGTCTGTGGTTTCCGATTTGTTATTATTTTTCCTTCCATTGATATCAGCACCCAGTGCTTTCTAGTTTCCTCTCCAACGTCCTAGATCCCAAATCACTTCAAACTTGATTGATTATTTGTTTTAAAAGCGTAACTGTGTGTTCTGAGTCAAATTTTGTCTATGTGCTCTGAGTAGGAGAGGATGCAGAGAAAGTAACAGTTTATGTATTTTATTTCATTCATCTGTTCATTAATCTAATAAACATTTATTACTAGCTAACAAGGTGCCAAGTGTGGTCATAGGAACTGAAGATATTTCATTGTACCTGAAATAGACATTGATCTTGTTATCCTGGAGATTATATTCAAGTGGGAAATACAGACAAATAAGTGACAACTACAATATAAGAGGTAATTGGCAATCATACTGTAAGCACTAAAGGAGGAAATACAGTATGCTAGAAGAATACCAAACATATATTTGGGGATAAAAAATAGAAGTGATATCTAAGGGGAGGCTTGTAGAATGAAGAGGAATAAATTAGTTTAAAAGTATTTGTGAGTTGGTGGAATTGGGGGGGGATGTGTGTGTGTTTGTGTGTGGGGGGGTATGTACTGGGGGTGGCAGAAGATGTGGGATATAATTAATGTGCAAAGGCCTTCAGACAAACGAGAAGATGGCAAACTTCAAGCACTATTGAGTTGTCCAATAAGATGAAATAACTCTTTAGTCAGTTTAAAAATATTTTGGTGAGATAGTAAATCATCAGACTGGTTCGTTTCAAACTGTACTGCAGATTATTCCACACAATTTTTTATTTTGTTTTGATTAACGAATGGTACTTCTTCTAAATGTTATCAAAAGAGATTGGCACTAGAAATAATCCTCCCCCCACCTTCTTTTTTTTCTATTACTTCCCATTTCTGAGAGAAAATGTATGCAACTGAGCTTTTGTGCAAGATCATTAGAAGCTTCTCTGGAAGTTGCTGGATCTCTTCCTTCTGATTGATCCAATGTCAGAGCATATTTGAAAATTTTTGACCTTGTTATCTGAAGTGTTTGTCTCTTAAGCCACAATATTTTTTTTTTGTGCAGACATAGAAAATAAGGAAAATATCCCTGACTTCTGGGAGTTTACAGTCTAATTAAAAGCTTAACCAGAACAGATAAACTTATTTTGAGGATTGTGTACAGAGGTGAAAGCTTTGGGCTTAACACTCTTTGAGATGAGTGGCACGTATATGGGATAAAAGTGAAGATGGCACTGCACCGCACTAAAATAAACGCCTACTTGAGCTATAAGCAAAATAACTACCTTTTAATTCAAACTTAGAGCTGTGGGCATTTTACTAGGTTAAATTCAACATCAGAATAGTCAAAATGCCTTCTACATATGCCAAATACTTTTTTTTCTGCGATAAAACCAAGGGGAAATAATGATATATAGTGACAATGCTGACTGCTCCTTATGTTGTAAAAGTACTAGCAGGTACAGCATAATCCAGAAAGAAATTCCTGACAGGTCTCTTTTCAGGTTTCCATATGGAGCATTTCTATAAAGCACAAATAACAATGGAACTATTCTATAGTATTATAAATGATAAACCAGAAGGTAGAGGTTAGTAATATGGATTAAAAAATGTTTTTCATCCTTGGCATTATTGGCATTTTGGACCAGATAATTCTTTGGTGTAGGGGCTGTCTTGTGTATTGCAGGATGTTTAGCAGCATCTCTGGCCTCTATCTACTGGTTACCAGTAGCATGCCCTCTGGTTGTGACAATCAAAAATGTCTCTAGACATTGTCAGATGTCCCCTGGGGAGCAAAATTGCCCACAGTTGAGAACCACTGGAATAGAATATTTTGAGAGCTTAGTAGCATGGATTATGAAAACACAAGACTACCACAGGAAAAGTTAAGAATATCTATACACTTTGTTTTTCTAGCTGTTAACTTTGATCTTTTTTGCTTATTTCGTTTTACTGGCTATTAGACTGTTATCTTTGGTGATAATACATGCATTTGGAGGAAACAGAAATATTGGTTGGATTTGAAAAATAAACCTATTTTATAAGCTATATAAGCAAGAGAAGAATTGAATTAAAAATGTGTTAGGTGATATTTGATCTAAGGATTAATCTGCTTACCGTGTACGTAGGACAGAGATGTGGAGTCTCTTGAGATAGCCGCCTCAGTTTCTGGTGTGGTAAAATTCGTGATGACCCAAGAATACTTCTTTTATATGGAAAAGACAAAATTCCTATGGTAAATGCAGAGAAGATAGAGTGATTGAAAGATGAAAAGAATTTTTCTTCTTTCGGTCATCTTTTCCACAATAATTTTGGAAGCACGATTTATATGAAAAACTCACGTCTGAATAAAAAAGAGTGTTTTATTTCCCTTCTCTCTTCCTCCAGGTTGAAAATGCCTCCTTACACAAGGCTCTTCCTGTTGACCCTTTGGGGCCTAGTGTAGCTTCAGTTTGGAGCTGCTGCAGAGCACTGGATGTGGGTTGGACTTCAATCTCAGTGGAAATGATGATGCTGGAATCAAACTTTCAATCTTTTCTAAATTTCTTTTTTATTGGCAGCTTGAATGGCCTACTTTATTCTCTGGCAGTAGGGCCTTCCATTAGGCATTTGTTTTGTTGACATGTGAATGCTCTTTTGTCAAAGATTAACCACACTGCCTCCTCACAGGCAGGATGCCATTTAAGATAGTCCTTTACTAAATTCTTAGAGTAAGGATGTATGTCAGGCCAGTCAGGGGGCAAGTTTAGGTGACAGCTGATGATGGGTAGGCTTGGGGGCTCCCTCCTCATTGACCTGTTGAGAACATGGAGGCAGACCGAAGTCAGGAGAAACACCTGATCCTTAGTGCCCAGAGCTGAATGAGATTTAAGGATCCCTAATCCCATTATGTTTTAAAACCTTTAGTAGCTCAAAATGCGTTACAAAGCAGTTAGCCTAGAGGGTCACCTGAAAGGTGAAAGCTCAGTGAAGAGTTAAGAGCAAGCCCTAGTTGGTCTTAGACTCCAACTCCATGGACCACCCTCTAGTCCTATTATTCAGTCCCATTTGATAATTTACAGTCAATATTTATATAAGAATTTTTTGTGCCGCTAAGTTACAGCAGACTGTCATTTGATCATGGTTTGAATAACTGTTGGAAGCAGTGCATTAGAAATAACATTCCCCAATTTTTCATATCAGCCAGACTTTGTTAAAGTCATATAGCAATGGTGTTCTCAAGCCTCAACAAAGAGACTCCCTTGGCAATACCTACCAGTCGTATGGTGGTGTTGTGTGTATAATTAGAAAATTAGTTTTTCAAACAATTTCAGCTACCTTACCAATAAGGCTCATAAAAACCTGAAGTTAAGAAAAGCTAGGGATTTGTTTAACATAGAAATCTGAATTTCGAACAGGCAGAATGTTTGAGATGTTTGTGAAGTATTTAGATTAATGTAGCTAGTACTTCTTTGTCATCTAAGTCACCTATATTTGACCTCATCATCTCTACTATTTGCTTAGTGTTGTGTTGTCTCCTCACAATCCTGTTTCTTGCTTTATGCTTTCTTTTCCTAGTTTTTCCACTCTGCCATTCACATTCTTCCTATTCTAGGGACTTCTCTTTAACTCATCTTCTGATTCCTTGTGTTTACAACTATGCTGTTTTGCCCTTTTCTTTTTGCATGAGCATCTGAGTGGCTGTCTTCTGCTTACTTATTATTATTATAAAACCAGTGCCTTGGTTTTCTCTTGGGCTAGCCTGATGCCACCACATGTACTTTTGCTGGGTATACTGCTCCTAGCACTATTAGTGACTGGTATTCTTTGTCTCCGAAGAGCTACATTTTAATTCAGCTTCCAGTGATGTCACTGTGATGTGTCAAGGCTAGGAAACCCCTCCAATGTGTTCCAGCCCAATATAGTCATTGTCCTTTCTTCTGCTGCAGATTGTCGACCTGTACAGGATAATAATCATAATATTCACAGCTGAGATGCATGTGTGGTATAGCATACAACTTCTCTCACACTACAATTTTATTACTTATTTTTCAGTGCCTCTGTTTTGAACCTCATATATACTAAAAATGCTTTGTGTGTTTCATTCTTAGGATCTGTATCGGTTTACTTCAAGTCATGAAAATGGTTTGGGGGGCCATAGATATAGTCAAAGGTGTTTTTGAGTTAGAGATTTAATTTAAAGAAGAGAGGGGTTTGTATCCAAAACTTTAAGAGTCCTCTGTAATGGATGTGGATGGCTTTTATGGTAGGTTGGAACAGTACCTTGGGGAATTTCATGTAACAATATAAGAAAAAAGTGTGCATATACATATACACACACAAAAAGTCAATGGAAGTGTAGCTGACTTTTTACTGACACCCACTCAATCACTTTACAGAAGACACATGGTGCACTTTAGGAGTAAGCATATCAGACTTGAAAGAGTATAGTTCTGCCATACTTTTAGTAGTTTGGGACCTATCCAGGAAAATAAAAATAGGAGGGATTAGCGGGATAATGCAAGGTTATTATAAGTATTTATCAGTTGTGGGTAGATAAGTTAGTGGGGTAACAATCACCCCTGTTCTCTTAAAATAGCTTCGGTTTTCAGACTTAACTCCCCACTAAAGCTTGGAGCCTTAGCTGAATGTTCTCAGATAAAGAAAAAGGTAAATGTAGGTTATGAGTCAGTGGGCTGATTCTGATGGTTTTCTTCTCTGTAGAGGCCACAAACTGGGCTGTAAACAGTAAACTTTATATATTCATGAGATTAAATTTTGGGAACTTCTTGGAACCTTTCAGAGTTCTTCTTGAATTAATTATTTTGAAAAAAAAGCAACAACAGCAAAAACCAAGCAACACCTAAATGTTAATAAATGATTTTGCTTTCTAATTTGGACTACTTAAGCATTGTTATTCATGAGAGTTTTTTGTTGTTGTTGTTGTTGTTGTTAGAAAATTTGTTTATTAAACGTAGGATTTAATAGTTCTTAAAAAAATATAACACTTCTTTATTTTTACAACTGTGGAACTTAGAAAGGTAGTACTCTATATATAGCCTTTAATTAAAATATTGGAAAACAGCTTCTGAGTCTTTAATACAATTTTAAACTTGTATCCAAGACAAATAAAAAGTCAAATAAGTGCTATAATTTAACATTATAAAAATTTTATTTAAAGACTTTTGATTTTTATATTATTTGATAAGCTTCAGAAATTGGATTATCTTAATGAATCTGAAAGTATGCAGGAAAAATATAGTCATATTCATGTTGCTGAATAGAAATGCAATTTATAAAGCTGTACATAAAATACCCAGTAATATTATCATTTATTAGGTTGCCATAGTAAGAACGTAAGCAGTATCATTAATGTCCTCCAACACCTGTATCAGCATGACATCAACACTCTCCCAGTTCACAAGATTAGTAATAAGGAAATGGTAAATTTGGCGTCCTGAGTCCCTAGAAGTGAATACAATGTCAGCCTTTAAAGGTGAAAATAGAACAGAAAAGTGAATACCAGAGAAAGCAGAGTTGTTTTGTTTGTTTACTGTGTAAAAGAAAAATTTGATAAACATTTTTGTTCTCTTCTCAAAACACAAGCCGCTTAGGTTTAAAATTGCATCAGATCACCATTAGGCTTATAAGGCGTTACAAAAACCCTCTGAAAAGTAGAGTTAAATTCCATTTCAAAGCGCTGTAGTGAGCACAGGAAACCTGCAACAAGCCTTCAGTATCATTTGGATAAGAAATAAGGGAGAGTCAAAGCAAAAATATCAAAAGGTCAAGAGGATTCTTTACTCTCAGTAATTGCCTCCGAGGCTTTTATTTCTTCTCCTTGATACATTGTTTTTAAAGGGCTGTCTGAGATGTGAAAATATAAAAATGCAATCAGAATAAGAACTCAGAAATCATCTGGGAAGGTTAGAGGACTTTCCTCTTGCTCATTTGGCTACTGAAGGGTGGCTAAATCGGCAGGCCATCCTTGAAACCCCAAAGTCTTTTGGGTACAATTTCATTTGATTTGAAATGCATTTTCCCAGTTTAAAAATGTTAACTATCTCATAGTGCAATTGAAACTTGCCTTGTGTCAAAAACAGGAAATTCTAAGGAGAAATAGACTGTGGATATATGTCAGATGTTTCTCTTCTTCTTTTTTTTCTCACTTTCTCTTTTAGACACACAAAACCCATATGCACACACATATATTAATATATATAATATATGCAGATATTGATGGAATTCTGTGAGTTGAAAGAGGAGGAAGATGTCTTGAAGGATCCATATCTCTCCCAGCAGATTTGTGCTATTATCACTGAAATGTGGCCTTCAGTCTTGAAACAGTTAAAAGAGTTCTACGGCCACAAAAGAAGAGATGTCTTCAGAATTATCTCCCGCCTCACATTTGCTCTTAGGCGAGCAGTTTAAAAAAGCCCAGTGATTGAGCCAGTGATCCAATTTGAAATGCAGAAATGATTAGAGCTGCTTGCCTCATTTCATATCGAAATTCTCTGATTTATGACAGGGCTGCAGCCAAGATCTATCTCCAAAGGGAATTAGTGTGCAAGTTTGCATATTTTTGTTATTTAGGTTTCTGATAGCAGCTGCTAGCTAGAAATACTGAACTGGGAGGTGGTGGGGCAAGGATTTTCAGCCACTGGAGCAAAAGAAAGATAACAGCCTTCTGTTTAGGACATCGAGACCCCTTGACCAGCATCTATCTATGGTACATATGTTTCTTATGTGTGTGTATATTTAAGAACGTGTTAATGGTGTAGATGTGAGTTTAAGTGTATGCATAAATTAGGAGGTTCAGAGAGCCTAGCAATGTATTGGAATGGTTAATTCTAGTAATGGAGAAAAGAATTACCAAAATTCTGTCTCCATGTTTTAACTAGTGGAATTTTAATGAGGCATAATACTTCAATCATGCAACTGACCTGTGGGGCAGAGTATAGAACATATAATGAAACAGAAATAGAATTCGGAAAAAAAAATTATTACCTTATCTGGAATTTACATGAAGTGTTAACAGGAAATTATGCAGCAGTTATAAATGAAAAATATGGGATTTAATGTACTTATTAATAAAGATTTGTTACATACATGATACCAGTGTCCCAAATCTGCTGTCCGCAGCTGTCCCCAATTTCTAATGTTTCTGTCCTCAGATGCCTCATTTGGAGTCATCTTATTACCATGGAAGCTAATGCCAGTTTCTCTTCAGTGAGTATTCCATTCCCGGAAAAAAAAGAGGGAAATATCTTTATGCACAAGTCAAGGTGTGCAGACTTTCTATCACTTAGATTAAAATATTAAACATACATGCGCACAGGCGTGAGCATGCACACACACACAGCACACACGCACACACACAGCACACACACCCCCTTGCACACAGCTTTCTTAGGTTGGGCAAGTGCTTTCCTTGAATTTGTAGATCTTAATCGTTGTTGGCAAAAACTCCTGATTCTTCAAGCAAAAAATTCCCTTGAAAGAAAGATGTGTTGCTGTCAGTCCACATTAGTACTGCTAGGAGCAAAGAAATCATCGTGGGAAAGTTTATTACCTCCGCTGCTCTCGGGCTCCATATGGAGTCATTATGGCCTCGAGTCTCAGCTCTGCTCCTCGGCTGACCTTCCTATGATGCAGCTGGGCTTCTAGGTATTAAAACCACTCTCATATTTCACTGAGTATTCTCCAGGGGACCTAGGGTTACTGTCGTAAAAACTTTAAATTTTGATTATCTTGTGCGTTGATAAAGAATACAGTAAGATCTTTAAAGACATCTTTAAACTAAAATGCCTGAGTTATTCCTTTTAAATCAGCCCGTCTCTTCTGTTATGGGGCCTTTTGACTTCCATTAATCTTGCCTAATTTCAGGACAGTAACACTTCCTGTGGTTGATGTCTCTTGTGTTTAGGAAGAATATTGTGCCTGTATCTCAAAATATTAATTTTTAGAAGATTCTTCACCCCAAAAAGGGTCTAGTGATAAATTTTAACTTGATCATACCTTTTAAAACAAAGAATGGAGCATTTTTAAAATGACCTTTTTAATTTTCAGAATATGTTGAGGAGGATGGCTGGGTGGTATAGTGGTTAAGTTTGTGTGCTCTGCTCTGGCAGTCTGGGGTTCACAGGTTCGGATCCCGGGCGTGGACCTAGCAGTGTTCGTCAAGCCACACTGCAGCAGCATCCCACATAAAATAGAGGATGATTGACACAGATGTTAGCTCTGTGACAGTCTTCCTCGAGCGAAAAGAGGCAGATTGGCAACAGATGTTAGCTCAGGGCCAATCTTCCTCCCAAAAATAAAAAAGAAAAGAAAAGAATATGTTGAATATTTATTATTTTAAATCACTCAGTTCTAAATTACAAAAGCTCACAGTTCTAAGTTATAGTACGTCATTTTATTAATAGCCCAAATATTAATAGCTTTAGTGCCAGGGGCTGAGCTTAGTGTTTTGTTGCTTCCTATTTCCATAACTCTGTGGAGCTGACCTAGTTCTTCCATTTTACAGATAAGGAAACTGAGGTTTCACTTACTGCTCCAAAAGCACTCAGCTAATAAGTGCAAATCTTAGATTTGAACTCAAGTCTGATTTAAAAGTTCTTAACCACTTTAATTTTGATGCTCCCTCCCTTCAGTTGCATTCTAATAG
Source organism: Equus asinus (assembly GCF_041296235.1). Taxonomy (NCBI): domain Eukaryota; kingdom Metazoa; phylum Chordata; class Mammalia; order Perissodactyla; family Equidae; genus Equus; species Equus asinus. Next base: position 52,930,425 of record NC_091801.1, read on the forward strand.
TGGCCCTCTTCAGCACTCATGTTAATCTGATTCACTCATTAAGACTTTCATTGATTCACCACTTTCTGAATCCCTTCCATGAACCAGGCAGTGTACAATGGGCTGAGGATAGACAAAGGGTTTAGATTTAGTCACTCCCTTCAAGGAGCTCAGTCTAATGAAAGAAACAGATATAAACATGTAACTATAGTATAGTAAGATGATTTCTGATGGGGGGATCTACAAGAAATTGCTGCTTTAAAAAAAAAAAAAACCCCAAATCAGTAGTAACAACCTCTGGCTAACTTAGGTAAAAACAGAATTTATGGGAAGATATGGAGGTGGGAGGTCAGAGAACCAGGTTTAGAAAAAGACAAGAATCAAGGCAGTTTGAGGGTGGGAGGTGTCTAGCAGTAGGAACCATTTTACAGTCTCATCAAGGCACTTTCATAGAGAAGAGTGAGTTCCAACAAGTTTTGGTTTTTTTCTTTCTTTGTTCAGGATTTTGGCCCAGAAAGGGAGTGCCCCGTCAGTCTAGCCTGGGTCACATCTCTGCCACTAGGCTAGGGAGGGAAGGGCTCCCAGGTTAGTACTCCAGCGCCTGTGTCCAATGGAGGAATTGCCCAAAAAGACATAGAGAGCTGTTATCAAGAGGAGCTGGACCAGATGCTGGCCAGCCATAAAACGGTAATTATCCACTAAGGGTAAGTGTGAAGATGAAACATTTGACTATCTCAAGTACCCAAGGAAGGCTTCTAGAGGGTGATTTTCAGAAAAGTTCTGAAGGATGAATTTATTCAGCAAATAAATTGGGAATGTAAATTCCAAGGAGAAGCAAGAGCATAGACAAAGGCATGAAACAAACAAGTGCTTTGGGAGAAACACAAGCAGTTTGGGGTGAGGTGTGGCTAATAATGAGGGTCAAAAGAATACCTAGTGTCTAAATAATGGGAAACTTGCCATACCAGGCCAAGAAATGTGGATTTTATTTTGGATTCAGTGGTGATGGGCAGTGAATATGGTGAAGTTTTTTTGCCAACTTTTTTAATCAACTTTGTGGCTAAGATCATCTTTTTTGTTGGGTTAAGCCATATGGGTGGGCACGTAACTTCTTACATCTTTTTAATCTACGTATTCCTCATGGTTAAATCCTGAAAGAGAACTGTATAATGCTCGCTAATTTCTTATAATTGGTTTTCAATATCATCCAGAATCTATGTGTATTTTAAAACAGTCTGAACTAAGTGAGAGGCAAGCAAGCAAAATTAGCTGATGTCTTGCTTTTATCTGAAAGAAAAAACAAAAAGGAAATGTCCAGGTATGTAAGAAAATTGACCAAAAAGGGTGAAGCATTTTGATATTTAGTAATTTAGTACACTACTGATACTGTGTATTCTGTAAACATTTAGGACAAATAGTGGCATCCATATCAGAATGGAAGAGCAGGTTGTAAAACTGCATGATTGAAAACATGTTTGGATCCCTGATGGTTACATGCCTAGTCTAGTCAGATTAAATGGAGTAAAAATGAATGCAAAGAAATCACCAAAAGAAGAGAGTAAACAAAACAGATGCTAAAAATCAGAGAAAAAGTAAAGAAGTTTTTCTTTTATTCTCTTTTTCTTTCACCCTTTGTATTTTTCTTAAAAAAAAAAAAGAAAAGAAAGAGAAAGAAATAGAAAAGAAGCCCATTTATGATGAAGGTTGCATCTTCCTTATTGGTACCATCCTAGTGGTAAAGAGATTTGTACTCTGCCTAACTATTCTGGGATGCTACACCTAGGGAAAGGTTTTCTACTTTTCCTGTGAAAACCTTTGCAAGTATAGCATCACTCCTAAAGCTCCTGGAAGTTTCTTAGTCTAATTTGGGATCCAAAGCTTCTTTTACATAACAGTGGTGAGTAAAGAGCTCAGGATAGTTAAATAATTTATTTCCTATAGGAATTTAACTGGTTTCTAATCATCGGATAAAGCCACTCACAACAGAGGAGAAGATCTCAGTATATCAGATCCTTATCTGTTTTATGGTGCTTGTGATGATGAGATTCCTAAGTAGATAAAGCATTTGGGGAGAGGGAGCCTGGGACTCTTTTTCTCCAAAGGCTCAAATAAGCAAGGCAGTGTCTATGATGATTTTCAGCATATGGCACCCAGGAAAGGACAGACTTATTCCTTCCATTGTTTCTTGTTTCCTTACTCCAGAAATTTAGTTAAAGCTATTGTTTTTAAGATTTTTTTTTTCCTTTTTTTCCCCAAAGCCCCCCGGTACATAGTTGTATATTCTTCGTTGTGGGTCCTTCTAGTTGTGACAAAGCTATTGTTTTTAGAAAGTAGAATTCAAGTTGTACATTGAAATATTTCTATTTCTCAGGCTTGTATATTTGTGCTTCCATTTGCCATGATGCCTCTTTGATGTAATAGCTGCATCCTTGCCATTACCCAGTATGTATGAAAGCTGTGTTCTGGTATCTGTGAAAAGGGGGCATTTATTAATAGATGCTGAATTTTTGGTTTATGTTGAATGTTAGGACCCCGTTGTGCTTGGGCTCTGTTTAACACCTCTGAAAATCAGGAAGAAACCTTTCAATCGGCAGGAACTGATATGGTCAGTTTTAAAAATGCTATCTTGTTTTCTGTATATATGTTTAATCAGCTTGGAAATTCATATAATTTGAGTAAGAGTCATGTCAAATGCTGAATTAGTTCTACTTATTTAAAACTGGATATGGAGATGATATGTTTCAAATATTTGTCATTTAAAACGCTTTGTGTGTGTGTGTGTGTGTTAATGATAAAAAGAGAACAGGCTTAAACCTCTCACCTGTGTGATTTTCTCATAACCATACCATGTATGTCCTCATTAATGCTCGATGAAAGCACAGCCGTTTATTAAGTAACAACTATGATAGCAGAGTACCAAGAAAAAATTTTTCTTTTTTTTTTAAGTTTAAACCATTTCCAATTGTTTTTCATCTTATTCAATGCAGATAAATATTGTAATAATAATGCTGGTGGTATCAACCCATCTTAATTTAATAATAAAAGGATAGTACAATAATATCCTGGAGTTATCCTTATCCTAAGTCAGTACAAAAATCTCTATATACTACAGCATATTTTAAATGGTCTCCTATTTAATTTTTCCTGTGAATAGTGTCTTTCATTTGGGAATGATAGTGAATCAAATTCCTAATAGTATTGCTGCACTATAACTACATTATATAAGACTATTAATGAGGATAAATATTAAATTTGAATAGATATTACAGGTGTGAGACATCAGATGAGAACTCCAAAGGATTAAATTCTACAGAGGAGCATTATTTAAGTTCTTTCCAGCCCTGTTGTTCTGCTGTATAAAACTTACTTTACTACCTCTCTGGACTGTTATAACATCTGTTGTTCTTGGGAAAAAAAGGAAAAAAAGGTCTTTTTTTTTTTTTTTTTTGCTTCTTTCTGGTCAAAATGGCTGTGTTATTCTGCAGTGTTGGCCCAGAATGCCTTGCAGGGAGTAAGCTGTGTTCTTCTCGTGTTCTGACTAATTAATTCCCATGAGATCTGCTCCTTACAACCAGACTCGCTCACTCTGAGTCCAGCAGTGGGAGGCACTGCCTTTGGGAAGGCCACTTGAGAGAGCTGTACAGCCCATACATGATCATCATGTAAATAAAAGAGGAGGGGAATGACAAGATAGTTAAAATCCAGGGAAGTTTTACAAGAGAGAGAATCGAACTGAATGATTGCTGTTATTATTACAAAGGGCTTCAATCCATCACAATGAGCCAATTTTCAACTGAGAATATCCACTTGCCAAATTAGAATCATAGTCTTAGCTTTGCTTCTTCCAGTCCCTTAAATGGATTAAATTTTACCGACTAGGGTGAAGATTTTTAAAATTAACTTTTGGGAAACTTATCAATTCTTCCTTTCATCTCCCTTCAAAAATATAGTAATTCAATATGTGTTCACGAAAGTATTTTACCTCACCTTACAGCTTCTCATACTAAATAAACTCTAGTATTATTTCTAAAATACTGATTTTCTACATCTCCTTTCCTGTTCCCACATCTGCCTTATACAAGAATTGGTTTTAATTTCTTGGGACTGACCAAGACAAATAATGAAGTCCTTTCAGAAACTCTTTATGTGTGAAACCCTGAAGGAAACCCTAGAGTCTTCTTACTTCTAGCAACCAATTACTATATACAAAAAACTTTCCCCAATTATGAAGTCCACTAATGCGTCCTGCACAGACTCAGTTTCAGGAACTCTGTTGCAGAGGCCGCATTCACAAAATTAACAGGAAGACATTGTGAGTGGCCAGACCTTCTGCTAATTGATTAAATGAATCTATTCCTAAATCAGATTCTCATCACACCAGCAGAGTGCTATGGAACATCGCGTCTCTCACAGAGTTTGCAGAAATCCAAAAAGCGCACCTACAAAAAATCCAGAACGCTCCACAGAGGGCTGCTTCAAAATTGAACCGAATAAAAAAATAAAAATGGCCACATTGCTCTCTTGAAATGCCAGTCTCCCCAGTTGGCTTTAATATTCCCACTTCTGTTTGATCCTTGTCCTTTTGTGATTCATTCTCCACACCCGAACGATACAAAACATGTCATACTTTGGTCCTGGCTTCATGATTGTGTTAGTTAACAAGTGCTGGATAGTTTGCCTGCAGTTTCCTAGTGAAACACACAACCTCCCATCTGCTTGTCAGTGTTTTTTTTTTTTTAAGAAGGCCGTGTTGTTCCCTAAGGGTTGTGAGAGAAGTTCATCCCATTGAACTGGTCAGCAAGATATCATTAGCTCGTTGTGTACATGAAATCCAGGGGTTAGAGCACCAAGCGTCACAAGCCAGTTTCTTTACCTCCTTGAGCTGATCAGAGGATCAGAGTATCAAGGAAGGATTAGCACTGACTTGGGATTTGTGTGATTGGTTAATTTATTGCGGCAATGGCAGGCCTTTCATCTATGGCAACATTTAATCAGTACAGCCATGGAGGCTATTACCGGTTAGCTCCTTTCTCAAGTCAGCCAGGGCTGCACCATCAGCCCTATCACAACTCCCCTGAAATTTCCAAATTATCTGGAACAGGCTTTAGCCTCACAGTAATAAAAATTAGAAGAGATTCCTGATAGCACTAGTGGAAAAGGCTTTCACTTGCACAGGGCAAATTATAAATAGTATGAACGTGCACTTTAAAAAAAAAAATTCTCCACCTCTTAAGAGATGTGCAGGACTTATCACCCCTGCTCTGATCCAAATCCTCATGGTTGAAAATTTATATTAGATTTTATCAGAGAGGCCTAAGTCTAGAAAAATCAATGAAGGTTATCTTTTATGTTGCAGGAACTTGTGGAAATATTGATTTTCATTTTATAGTGAATTTGGAGCATGAGTTGGTAATCACTGCTGAGCCGACCACGATGTTTGCCTACTGTATCTTTTACTGAGTTTTGCTCAAGTATTTAAGATAGTATATTCCTGTTGATTTTAGTCTATAGCGTGAAGACAGATGTTCCTAAAACACCAAGCTGTACTTGATAATAAAAAATACACCCCAAAGCTTTCTGTTTACAATGATGAATTTAGTATTTGGAAGCTACAGTTTGTCTATTAACGATGGATTTTGGAGTAAAACATATTCTGCAATTTTTGTGAGACTATTTGCTTTTTACTTCTTTCAAGTTCATATACCAGGAGAGATTTTTTTAAAGTAAAGAAATACGGCACACAAATGAAAAGCCATGATTTGAAACATTGAGTTTCTACTGACTAAAAGAGGATTTCATTTTTTCCGATTAGTTAGTATGTCTTGGTAAATGACAAATACTGGTCAAAATGTCCCCCTGATGTATTTTTTAATGTTTTTATTCCCTTAATTGCACTAATTTATTTTTATTCCCTTCTTCCTTCTTTTATTCAACTTAAAGTGTTTCATAATTGATATAAGTTAAACAGCTTTAAGGAATGAGTGCTCATTTTTACTTTTTTTGAAATGTTTAATCATCTCTCTACCTCACTTGTTCCAATTTTTGTATATTTAGAGTATAATGTGTTGTGTTATTGTGGTTTGTTTATAATGCATTTCAGGTTTTTATAGCGATAATCTTAATTCAAGATGAGAAACTTGTTTATAAGTAATAACCCTAAGATAAACTCAGGCATGTTTGTCAGTGACTAAACCCTTCAGACTTGAGCACGATTGTTGCAGTGTTTTGGCAGATTTTCTGAAAAAAAAAATAGTGCATTTTAATATTCACTATGGATATTTAAAAATTATAAATAAATAAATTGAGAATAAATTTAGACATATTCTTATATTTTATTTTGTGCTAAGTACTAGATCATCATTCGGTATTCAGCTTTAATTTTCTCCTCTCAGCCCAACAGAGTTCCATGACAAACTCCCGTGGGTTCCGCGGGGGAGCCATCTTCCTCCTCCCCTCTCCTTCGCAGTTATTCCCCTCAACCTACGCCTGGCAGCCAGCAAAGAATCATTTCTCTCCATCACCACCTAAAGCCATGCTCCACACTGCAAGGCTCTGGGGAATAGCCAGCAATCTCTTTATTCTTCTGAACATGCCCAAAAGATGTCTAAGCCAAAGAATTAACAAGATAACGTATGAAAATGCTGAGCCCAGTAGCTGGCACATGGCAGGGCCCACAGATGGCAGCTACTAGTTCCATTATTGCTTGGGAAAGTCCGTAAGGGCACTCCAGAGAATTCATCACCTGTTCCCTGGGCTTGTCCCCTAATTAACTGGATTTGGACATGTCTATTCATGGCCAACTGTAGGTATAATAGTGAGAAAATTGTTTATTTTTTAACTCCTTCTGCCTTGTCCTCCTTTTTCTTCCTTCCTGTGCTCTTATGCCCTCACCTTTCCTTATACTTCAATTCTAAATTACAGCCAAAAGCATCTTCAGGTAAAGATAATGGCATAACCCCAATATGGATGTCGACCTATACTCTTGCCTTGTCTTTTGTCCCCTACACCCCCAGCATGCTTCTTCTATATAGGAAATAGAAGGTTGGGAATGATAGGACCTGAAAGAAACAGAAAATTCTGAGTTTTTGCAGAAAGCCACTGTGTTGATGATGTTGCCTGGATTTTAGACCTCAGCTGCTCTATTTCATTTGAGCATTGGTTGAAGTAATGAGAACGGATTAAGGATTCTTGGCTACAGGTGATGGAAACGCAGTTGAACCTGTTTTAGGAAAAGGGTATCTGAACTGTGAGATGTCTTATAGAAATCAAGATGAGGAATTCACTGGGCCTCAACATTTGTTAGTAGCAAAGATTCAAAAAGCATCAGGACACCTTCAACATTTGTTATGGCTCCTGATTTCTTCTAGTTAGCCCCATTCTCCTTCCTCTCACTTCCAACTGCTCCTTCAATGAGGGGAAGCCTCTGAACTTTACAGCTCATAGTTGCATTCACCAGTGATATCTGTCCTTGATTCTTTCGGTTCTATCATAAAAAAAACCCTAGAGAAGGAACTTATTGTTCTAGCACAGGAGAGGTGTCCGTCCCTGGACCAGAGCTAGAAGGTAAAGGAAAAGCAATTCTCAGAAAAATAGAGTTTCTGGGCAGACAGTTTAATAAGTGCCCACTACACCTGGAGGCAATATAGACTACCTTCTGAATCTGAAGGCCTCTCATGGAGAAAAATGATTTTATGCTGTGGATACAAATTAGAGGAAGGTAGATTTTGGTCAATATAAATATGAGATGTGCTGCCTTATAAAATATTGTTTGTCTCTTTGTCTAGTAACTAGAAATACTCAACTTTGGGTAAAAAAACCTGATGGTATTAATTGTTACTTAAATTTCCTACCCGACGTAGTCTAAAAGAGAAGCTTATATTAACTTGAACCTGGCTCAGATGAATTTCGAGATTCCAAAATTAAGATTTATCAACTCTATATTCTGATAATGGTTTTATAACTGTTGTGTATTTTTAAGAGTGAATTAGTACATTAAATGCCTCATGTGTATGATACATATGTGTATGTTTGTATGTAGATAAATATGCATGTATGTATTATGGATATGTTTGCCTGTCACAGATTTTATGTTCTTCCAGTAATTTTGGTCACAAACTTGGCATTGGTATGCAGAAGCATTGAATATTTTATGTGGTATACTTTAGGCTAAGTTTTGATAAAAAATTATTTGACTGGTAGATGACACATTCGAACCACAGAAGTTTAGAGGCATTCACAGCTTTCTCAGTTTCATTGGTGCTGTTTGCCCAAAACTCACAGACTAGATCCTTCTAAAATCAAGTCACATTTTCTATGATCTCCTCCCCAGTTAAGGTATTTCTTCCGAAAAACTTACTGATAAATTAATTTTAATAAGCTTTATTTTAGTCTAAGTAACGAACTAAAATTTGTTTGGAAGACTCATAAATGTACTGTGATACACAGAGAATCACTGTGATTCATTTCATGATTTTTGCATAGTAGAGTAGTACGCATCCTCTCCCCATATGGCAAGTCTTTGCTGCCAAAAATTTTATGGTGTTAGGCAATAGTGAACGCATTTCATACCAAAAGGTGCTTCAGCTTCGGTTACCTCACATAAAAAAAGACTTGGCATAAAGCGTTTTATAGAAATGGTGTACAAATCTAGAATTACACAGATTCTTGCTTATAGCATACAGGGTTGCTCAAATATTTTGTCTCTAGGTTATTAAGATATAGTTTAAATCTTTATACCATAAGAATTGATTTAGTCTGAGAACAGAATAAAAACTTACACCAAAGTTATTAATGTACAGTGACAAATGGTTCTGAAAAATTAACAATACAGACAAACTCTGGTAAGGACAAACACCTTTGTGAATTTGTTTTTCCTCAAAAACATGACTGTTAATGGTTAGGTGTTTTCTTTCTCCCCAGTTGTGAATGACTAGCCTCACTGAAATTGTCAACTCAGTATGGTTCTGTAATAACTCTCATCTCTGTATTTAAATATCTGTACACTCTTCGGAAACATGGAAATCATGATCTTTCAAAGCAGACAGTGCTCGAATGAGTCCAAACTGTATCACTCATTAGCAGTGTGACATTCATAAAGTTAATTGACCTCCTTCAACTTCGATTTCCTCATCTGAAAAAATCAGAAGTGCATGGAAGTCCAGTTCTTATCTTGCTTCATAGGAAGGCTTGAATGAGCCTCATTTTGCTTAGTCCATCACTCCCTCCTGTCTGAAACACTTCCATAGCTTGGTTTCCATGACAGGATGCTCTGTTCTTTTCCCCCACCTTGCTGGGTGCACTTTCTCAGTTTCCTTGCCTGAGAACTTAACCTCTAAATGTTGGTAAATACCAGGACTTGATCTTGGGGTTCTACTCTTTTCTTTAGATGATTTCATGCCCCATGGCTTTAACTACCGTCAATTAATGCATGATTGTCAAACTTAAATCTCAGCTCTGACCTCTCCTCTGAGCTCCAAACTGATATTTCTAACTGCCTACTTGACTACCCTACATCACAATAAAGACATAGAGATCAGAACTGCAAGCCGTATACCCTGAAATTGTTCTTCTCCGGATTTTCTCCATCTTGATAAAAGTCACCACTATTCACCCACTTCTTAAGGCCTCAAACCTAGGAGTTATCCTTGACTCCTCTCTTTTCTTTACTGACTTTAAATCCAGCAATCCACTAAACTTCATCTTCAAAATCTGACCACTTCCCACCTCCCCTGCAGTTATCATCCTGGTTCAGGCCACCATCATCTCTCAGCAGGTGTCATCAGTAGCCTCCTAACTCATTTCCTTTTATTCATTTGTGTCCCTTACTGTTCTTCACATGGCAGTCAGAATGGTATTTTAACATATAGATCACAGTAGGGTATTCCCCAAACCATCCACACTTGGAGTAAAATCTGAACCTTTCATCTTGGTCTGCAAACCCCTATATGATCTGGCCTTTTCTTTGCCCATCTCCTTCCGCTCTCTGCCTTGCCCACTTCACTGTGCCCATGTAGGTCTCCTAGCTGTTACAGAAGATGCCACATTCCCACTTTGATGCTTCTTCATTTGCTGTTCCTTATACCTCAAACATTCCTCCTCCAACTCCTCACATGGCTCACTCATTGACTTCATTCAGTGAAATAGTTAGATGTGCTCTCTGCAGCAAGGCCTTCTTTAGACCACTATTTAAAACACAAAACAAAACAAACAAACAAAGCTCTGTCATTGTCTCTTTATATCTTTGCCCTACCTGAAATTACATTTATTTACTATTTATGGGTTTATTCTTTTTTCTCCCTAACAAGAGAGAGATTCCCATAAGGACAGATATCTTTTATATTTCACCAGCACCTAGAGCACACCCAATAAATATTTTTGAATGTATGAATGAATGAAATAATATTTTTCAAACATCTTAGCATGGTGGTAGGGAGCCTTAATAAATATTAATTTTCATTCCCTTTCTCATTCTTGCGTAAATCTCCAGTGTAAAGCTGTACTTTGCATCATCATTTTGCTGAAAACATTAATGATGTTCAAAATCTGTATTTGGCTTTTTAAGATACTGATGCCACCACAAGGCAGCTGAGACAGTGAAAAAGTTGGACCCGGGTTCAAATCCTGATTTCACCAGTCTTTCAGTTGATGACCATAAAGAAGTCAATACATTTTTGAACCTCAATTTCATTACCAAAAAATTGTAGATATTAATTACTTCAAGAGATTTTTCCTGAAAAAAGAAAATAATGCTTTTTTTTTTTTACCTTATGTGCTATTTGAAATAGAGTAGGTACTTATTAAATATGACTATATCTGAAAATAGTGATTCCTTCCAAGTTAATATTGCCAGCAAATTAAATTAGCAATTGATCTACTGTTTCATCTATATCATTAATATAATTGATAACTAATCCCAGACAGAGGACTGACAATTGTGAATTCCCAAACACTTATGTTGAGCCATATCAACTATTCTTTGAAAATCTCTTGTAATTAATTTTTGTGTTGATTTGGAGAAAGCATATTTTAGTGTCTTTTAAGGCTTCTTGAGTATTTCATGTGAAATAGTTTGTTAATCTAATGAGAGTAAAGATTTGTCACATTAGCTTGATTGGTTTCTCATTCTTATATGAGAAAATGGGGTGAGAAAATTATGTTATTGTGTTGAGACTTGTCCAATGCAATGCTACATTTTCCTTTAGCTAATGCCCTTTATCTTCAAAAATATATAAGTGGATTTGGTACAACTCACTTAAGTATTTTTCAGGCATATTTCTCCACCGCTCAGAACAGTTTTAGATTAGAGATTGTATTTTGCATATGAGCTCCTCCTTGGTCCTCTTGAATCTCATGTTGCTCTGAGTCATGTAACAAAGTTTAACATTTTCTTAACCTACCTTGTGTGTTCAGTGACTTGGCCCTTTAGTTTTAAACACTAACCATTTTTCTAAATAGTATTTTCATTTTCTCTTTCTCCCATTAAACTTCTTGTTTTTCCTCTCACATATTTGTTTATATTCTAAATAAGTAAACCAAACACAACAAAAAATAAACGAAAATGGTTGATATTTGTATATATGTGTATGTGAAGACAGATGAAACAGATACTTATCAGTGTTTTTCATGTCTGCTTTTAAATATTATCTCTCTGCATCCCAAAAGAGGGCATATTTTATTATACTGATTTCCATGAAACATTTTTTTTCTAATCCTGATTATGTGTTTTATCCGTTGTTCTTCTTTTATATGTATGTTTTATTTTCCAGATCTGATTTTAATTTGAGTTGATAGAGTTTGGTGATAAAGAGTTCAGGCACTGGAGTCAAAATGCCTAATCTTAAATCTGGCCTCCGTCACTGTTCAGCTTCTGGTTCTGGGTACTTTATCTTTCTCTGCGCCCCATTTGACTGATCTTTTGAGTGGAAATATTAATATAACATGCATACATATTTCATGAATTTTCAAAGAAGTTATGTATGTGCAGTACAAAGCACAAAGGCTGGCAGAGAGTAAGCCTTCAGTAAACACTAATCATTATTGTCATGTTAGTAATAAACTATTATGGGCTGTATTCTCTATCTCCTTTTGGAAAGTTATATGTCATCTTTTGGTAACGTTCCCATTTTGGCTTAATGTAGCCAAGTCACAGAATAGGACAGCTTGAAGAAACCTAGTCTAACCTTATTTTCCAAATAAGGAAACTGAAGCTTTGAGAAACAACTTAGCTGATCACATATCTAATTCGAGGAAGCACTCTTTCTGATACCCTGCTCACAGTTCTTTATACCGTTCATTTGTTTGTTTTGGGGAAGAGAAGAAAGTAAGTCTTGTCTTTAACTGACATTTATCCCCCTCCAGATTATCCTCAGTTACACTGTCCTTTGATTGAATAAGCAAATCTTTCCATAAGACTATGTTAACTTTCTAATAAAGCTAACAAAACTTTCCCCTCTTTGATTTTAAGATTTCTACGTAGGTCCTTCAGATCTTCTCATACTATTTGACCCTCTGTTCTCCTCAGCCACCCTTAGAATTTTTTCTATAGATTTACAAGATTGACTTGAAAGAAGGTAACACCTAAATAGTGTGATTTTAGATGTAAAGTGGCTGCCCTTTTTCTCCCTTACAATTCTCCCTTCCTCCCATTGGTCGAGACCTGAAATTCCATGATGAAAACCTTACCCTTTGAACTTAAAACTTGGTTGATTAATGAAATTCAAGTGAGTGAGAAAGTACTTTAAAATGTAATAAATTCTGTCTTATGTAAATGAAGGATCTGAGAAAAGAGGAAGGGAACAGAGAAGGACGCTGATGTCCTCTCACTTTCACTGTCATACATTAATATCTTGCATCCCCCAGTTAGTGAATTATGTTTTAGATCCATAAAATGCCACCAGAGGAAGTGACCTTTGAGAACCGTTAGTTCATTCTTTTCACAGAGACAGGAGCTATAACTCCAAAGAGTTAAATGCATTTGTCCAAAGTCACCTATTTGTGGCACCAGTTGGCCTCTCTTATCATCTCACTAAGCTGAACACGTTCCACCAGGTAACTGGACCTCAGAGTTCACTTTACCCATCAAAGCCTTCCCCAACTGAGTAAGACTCCATGTTCACTCTCCCTTGTCTACCTCAATTTGTAGCCAGCTTTACTGCTTTAGATCTCAATCTCTAAATTACTTTTTTAATATATTTTTTTAGTTATGTGTAGTTAATATCTTTTGAATATGTAGTTAATTAAATATCTTTAAAGTGAATTTTTCTTTGTTATTGTTGCATGTTACATGTTCTTTTACACTTTTGATCTTGTTGATTTCAGTTATTAATGACCATAAGGAAGGCACATGGTGTATTTTGTGTGAACTCCCAACCAAAAGTGTAATTCACTAATGTATAAACATTTTTGAGTTCTTCCTAGGTAATATCATACGTGAAAGTTGAATATATTTAGAGGTTAGAAATGCTAGATACATATAAAAGCTTTTTAAATTGGTAACTTTAATAGAAATAGTCAAATGTGAATGAAAGTTGGGTTTTTACAGAGTTTACTTCTGTTTTAGCCATGTTGAGTTTGACATGATACTAAGAAAAAAGAAATAGCAATATCCAAGAAGAAATATGCTTAAAGGAAGGCTGGGTTGTAGGAGATTGGCTATAAGCTGAAGATTTGAGATTTGAGAGCCATTTGCTAGGGGTGCTGTTACTTTACAAGATTCAGTATAAAGAACTAAAACTATAGAAAGCTAAACTGACTTATGAAAATTGAGTATTTTTAATTAGTCATAAAGTATTTATTGGTGAACTATCCAGTGTGGAGTACATTGATGCTACTGTTGAAATACCAGAAATCAGAAGACTGTTTGCAGAAGAAAAGCAGAGGCAGATGGGAAAAAATGCAAACAAATGAAATAGAAACAAATGCAATGACAGGGGCACAATAAAAAAAAAAGAAAAACCAATTGAAAGCAATGTATCAACAAATACAAAATAGCCTAGTACAGTTATATTCCGAGGGCACACAGAAGGGTGCACTGAGGCAGGCAGGTTAATTGGGAAATGCTTCCTCAGGGCAATGAGAACTGAACAAGTTCTGAAGGAAGTGATGGGTATGAATTGGTAGACAGAAGCGGGGAGGGAATTCAGGATGGAGGGAATGGCCTAACCAGAAGATAAAGAGAGAAATCAAGCCATGTGTAAGGAATAACAAATGGGCCATTTTGCCTCCAGTAGAGCAACTAGGTAAAACGTATCAAGATATCCTTCTAGAAAGATTTGGATGGGAGTGGTGTGGAAGCAATGGGGAATGGAAGTTTATAAAGAATCTTGAATGCTTATAATGTACTTTAAAAGGTACAGACATTTTAATGTAATTTTATTACACAGCTTATTTTTCTAAATCTAACTTTTAATGAATTTCTAGTGCACAGCCTCCTGTTGTCAAAATTACATGGAAATATGTGTTCTTATCCCCGTCCCTTTGCTGTTGAACTCCCTTTTGTGTTTAACTGTACAAAGAGAATAGAGAGTGCCTGATGGATATTTGTTCTTGGCTAAAACTCTGCATAATGCTTTGAAATATTATTCTTCCTAGCAAATGTTAACAGTTGCTAATGTCATTCAAAAATAGTTGAGGAAAATATGTTTGCGAAACATGCAACTTTTACTGTCAAATGATTTCCTGAGTGAAAGGAAAATACAGCAATACTCTGCTATTTATTGAATGGGAATCCTTTAATGTTGTCAAGGATTTCATCAAACTGATGCCTTAAGTAAGCAGGAAATCGTGTGCCCTCTGTTTTAATGTCTGTTTCCTTGTGATGAGGCAGTCACCCCACTCAGCTGTCCAGATGGGACTACCACCCATCACAGGCTCTCAGATAGGATAACCAGAGCATAACTACTCTGGAGCAATGCAATTATGAATTTCTGGAGGGGGAAAAAGGCGAGATAAGTGCAGGGAAGTCAGCTAACATGGTACGTGGGTAGTTCCAGGCAGCAAAAGGGTTAATCAGATTTTCATTTTAGATAGTCACCTTGGTAACAATCAGAGAGCCCAGGCTGTATCTTTCCCATTTGTAGGGAATGTTTAGATTTACAGAGTAGCTTAGCTTATTATATACCTGCCTCGATTGCTGGATAAGGCTTGTGATTAAAAACAGAATAAGATTCGTTTTTATAATGTTGTAAAGAAGAGAAAAACATTAAAAATGATATCACTGGTGGTCTGGGGTTCTGGGAAGTTACTGATATTGGAACTCTAGTGGCCACAGGGCTCCTTGAAAAGTTAACATAATGAAGGTCAGCATCTTTCTTTAAACTTTTAGTGAAAATGAATCTGTACTCCCCATTTCTAAGAGTGAATCTGAATCTAGCAAATGACCACTGGCTAACGATGCTATGAGGAATTGAACATTAACCTCATTTTTATGCCAAATTGCATTAAGCTCTCAGAGATACACTCGTTTGTATTGTGGATTAAATGCTACGTGGCCCTTAAATTGGGAATTGAAAAAAATGTATATCATGTTTGAAAAATGCTTATTTTCAGAGTGTCTGAAAGAGTGGACTAGTGACACCAGAACACTGAGGTCCTTAATTTATCCAGTGGCCAAATAGCAGGGAAACAAACTCAACACGCTGCTCTGCACATGGCCTCAAACCTCACCTGGAGAGACGGATTTCCTAAGGGCAGAGAAAAGTGTTCAGTCTGTTTGCCAAGACCAGGTCTGTCTGGAGCAGCTGCTGCCAATTAGTGACAAGTGATATGTAGTGAGAACGTGATACACTTAGAGCTACCAGAGTTCAGCAGTTGCAGAAATTACTCTCTGAAACTGGAAGAACACAATTCTTAGGAGCGTAGTTCAATCCGTTCCGTGGTAGCGACTTGGTAACCAGGGAGCCTCCTCAGAACATCTCAAAAGTCAGTATGTCAGGCTTGGATAGACCCTGGGTTTATGCATTATTTACAGACAGCTTCTGATTACTTTTGCTTATTATCTCGACTTAAAAATGCCCAAAGTTCCACCTTTGCCATTCTGCACATATCAAATATTGAGCCAAGAGAGCCATTGGAGAGATTTAAAAACAAAACGAACAAACAAAAACTTGGAAAGTTTGAAAACTGTAACTGCCCAAATTTGAAGAAAGGTGGGGAAGAAGTTTTGAAAAGCAAGAGTAGCTTAGTAACTACAGATTTATCAGTGGTATAGCAATTATTCATACCTTAATATGAGTTAATTCAGTCAGATTCCTTGCCTTCTGAGAGCTCCACTGAGTTAATAGAACTGTGTCTGTGTTTGTTTGTTTCATGGTGAAAGAGAGAAGAGTGGTCATTTTCCAACATGCAGTAATTTGAGATAGCACACCTGTACCTCAAACGAAGACCTCTTGTAGGGAGTTGATGTGGCTCCCCTACAAATAATTTCGGGATCTGGGAGACAGTAACAGAGAAGGAAGAAGGCAGAAGGAGAAGACAAATCATATTAAAAATTTTTCCTGTGGCCAAAGAAAGATAAGAAAATATCCTCCCTCTCTTTCTGTCCTTCCTCTAACAAATGACTCTTATTTCTGGACACAGGAATTTTACCTAATATATAGCTGGATTAAGAGCTAAATAACCTTCTTGTAATCTAACCTTGAAACTTTACCATTTGCAATATTGAGTCTATGCCAGTTCTTTGCTCAGTTTGAATAAGGTATAGATTCTTCTTGAACAAAAAACAATTCAATAGGTTCAAGGTTTTCCAGGAATTTATGGACTGCCTTTTGAAAAACATGAAGTTAAATAAATTAAAATATTCTATTTACTGTATTTCAAATGTAATTTTTTACCACGAAGACATGGTTCACCATTATGAAAGATAAAAGTGTATTTGTTTCCATCTTTGTTGTGTTAGGATCAAAATGAAAACATCAAATTGAAAAAAAAATGCCCATAAATATTGAAGACCCAAAGGGGTCTGCAGGCTCTGGTTTGAGATACACCGGTGAAGTTGAAGAATGTATTTTGAGTTCCAAATGGTGTGTTTTCAAATGAACTTTTAAAGTCCATTTATAACCAGGACTCCTTGTATTTAATCATTTCACACTAATTTTTTTCCTGGTTTGATTAAAGAATGTCTTCAGCACAGTCATCCAGCATTTCCAACACAATAATGTCATCCCAACCAATACTGAAAAATAAAACAAGATCGTTGATGGAAAGCAAGCTATAAATATTTGGTAGGAGTATGGAAGAATTTTTCAAATGTCTAATAATATATCTAGACTTGGCTTTCTTTTAGAAAGTCTGTGAACTTTCCTGTCTCCTGTGCTCTCTCTCTACAGGGTCACTACATATTTAAATTGTCTGTGTGTCTGTAACTTTTTAGCATG
Source organism: Equus asinus (assembly GCF_041296235.1). NCBI lineage: Eukaryota > Metazoa > Chordata > Mammalia > Perissodactyla > Equidae > Equus > Equus asinus. Next base: position 52,947,776 of record NC_091801.1, read on the forward strand.
TGAACCAGGATACAGTCAAAAAGACAGATGTTCCAAAAAGCTGAAATAAAGAAGATAATCTTTATTTTCCTGGGGAAATAGTGGAAAGTTAAAAAAAGGATCATTTTCTTAGCCGCCTTCTAAATTCCTGGGTGAAACTTGGATTATCACCCACTCATTTGACAGAATTGCTCTCCATCGCCGTCTCAAAACTCCTTCCTCAGGATCCAAATCGCTTTTGCAATTATTTCTCTTCTTTTACTTCTGCAGCCAAGCCACCAATTGCCCTGGAAAGTTTTTATATCCACCCACCCCACTCACTTGAGCCTTTTCCTCTCCACAGTCCAAAATTAAAAGTTGTGCATTTTCAAAATCCCTGCTCTTTTGTTGTCTTTACTACATTCAGAATTGCCGTTGTCCACAGTAGGTCATCAGTACATATCTGTTGATTGGTTGATTTGAATGAAATGGAGTTAAACAGATGTCAGCAGTCAAAATTATATATGTACTAAAAATTAATGTGCAGGCCAAATAGGTGATTGCGTGATTTAATTTCGACTCATTGTTCAGTTGTCAACACAGGCAAATGATGAATGAGGTCAGTCCTGATGTTGCCATGCTACACAGTTTTCTGTTTGAGCAAAGTAAACCATGGTGGACAGGGAGAGAGAGAGATGGGGGAGTGGGCAGGGAAGCAGTGGAAAGGGAAGGGGGGGAGGGGAGGAGCGGGGAAGCAAAGGAGGACCACCAAAGATGGTGATGGACAGTGTGAATAATTCTCCTTGGGGTAAGTGTCAAAACATTATGGATCAAAACCTGATGAATTTTAGTTAAGGATGCAAGAACTTTAGGTGAAGGAAATAATAAGCATGATGCTAAGAAAAATCAATGAAAACACGACTTTGAAAGAGAATGTTGAATGGTTTCTCTGAATTTTGGTGAGAAGGAAGGGCAAGAAAAAAACTAAAAGATGAAAGGAGTTCCAGGTAGCTTTTGACATTTTTTTTTGTCTCATTGAAGAAGAATAAACACTCTTCAAAGCATCTTTAGCCTCTGACCCCGTGTCTGGACTAGATTCCCGTAGGACCCATCAGCTTCCAGGTTTACTGACACCCTTGTTAAGATATGGGTATTCAGTTTAAGGCTCTGTTAAAGGAAGGCGGAGAACTTGGCCAAATTCCAGAGCAGAGTAGTAAAAATAGTACCGTGAGAAAAGATTAGGGTTCCAGAATATCAAATCGTTTTGCCCAAAAAATAGAAAGCTAATACATGATGTAACTGCCTTTCAAGGTTGAAGACATATTACCTTCAACCAGAGTTCCATCGTCATTTTGGAAAGCTGAAGGGAAATGCTTTTTCACAACTGAACACGTTCAGGTTAGACCTTCTCATGGTTAAATTTTTGGAATCTAGTAGTTTGTCAAAAATAACAAAATTCCCCACTTGCCGTTAATTATCTCCAGTGCATCTTTTAGGTCTTTTCCCTGTTTTTTATTAGACAATCACAGATCATTATATTTTTCCAAACAATTCCAGGGACATGCATTATTTTAAATAGACAATGTCAGAAGTTTAAGATGTTACCTTATTATTACCTCTGTCTCTAAGCCTGAGTATTTTAAATATGAGCATTCCTAAGTGTTTGCTTCATATATTTGGAAATGCTTTATTGCATTTCTTTGATTTAACTTGTTCATGTGGAATTTCCTAAAAGGGACTTTTAAAGCAATGCTGGTTCATTAGTTATTTCCCCAAGTTTGCAGTTTCATGCAAAAAAATATCCATAAGAGTCACCCTTCCTTAAAACCTTAGTCATATTTTGTCTTCTGTTACAGTATACCTAAAATAGCTGAGAAATTCTGATGCCTTTTCTTTGTTTACCAATTTTAAGATCATTATGCATACTCTAATGCATAATTATAATTATGCATTCATGATGTTACTTGTGCTGGCTTAACTCAGAAATAGTGTGAAGCAGCTCATCTCGAAGCTACAGGCTGTTTCCTATCACTTAGATTCTGATCAGAGCTGTTTGTTGAGTCTCATTGGAACTCAGACTCTATATGCACCAGTCCAATGGCTGGACCCTTCCTTTTTATCACAAGTTTCACTCCATGACCTTTCTCTTTCACCCCAAATCTTTGTTATTAAGACAGGAAAACTACAAGATAATTTTGTTTGTTGCATATGCTTAGTCTATTCGCAGTAATTAAGTGAAAGGGGTTTTTAAAATTCTCTCATTTACTTGTAATCCATATTTAGTATTATATGTAATAAATGAAGACATAGTGTCATTTCTCATGCTTGACATTTTACTATCAACTTGCCTTATTATTGAGTTTAGTTTAGTGTAGCTTAAACTGGTCTAGTGCAAAACTACCCAACTTTCTTCCATATGTTGTAGAATAGTGTGATTTTGGCCAAAAAGGAAGTTAGTCTCTGTATGTCATATGTTGTGCCCTTATCAACAACAATTGGAGAGTGTCCATTGGGCGGCTATGGTAGGAAGGATGCTTTCTACAACGCTTTGAAGGATGGTAACATTAAACAACAACAACTACAAAACCTCTTATAATCTTGGTCATTAGAAACTGGAACTTGGGTTAGTAATAGCACAACATGGAAATATGTGCTCAAGCTATTGCCTTATTTGGGGGTGCACATCTCAAAAGGTGGAAGACAGCAATAAATTAAGGCACTTTGCTCTGTGCAGAGCAAACTCCATTTGAGTTTGTAATTTAGCTTTTCCTTTCTGCAGAGTTAAATTAGGGAAAATCCACTTCAGTGTGCCTTAGTGACATTATTTTGTGATTCTTGAATGTAATGGGAGAGGAGCCCCATCAAAGACTGTGCACAGTAGTATGTGTATTTGTTGAAGAGACTCTATCTTTATTCATTGGGGATGGGGAACCACCTGTGTCATTTCTTTAATCACGTATAGCTACTGTGCTTATTTAAATTTCTAAATATTAAAAGAGACCATGGGCTTGTTTTTAACATCAAGAAAGGAGAGCATAGACCTGAAATATCTGAGTAACACTAGACACGTCTGTTTCATGAGTTTCTTCTATTCAGAATACACGAAGTCCAAGAGCCAGAGGCAGGAGTCCAGAGTCCTGGAGTCCTGGTCTTTTCCTTTACAAATGAAGAAATGGCTCAGGGAAGTGATTTATTTTGACCAAGGTAATCCAACCCCTTAGTGACAAAGTTTGAACCAAACCTAAGTTTAGTGAATTCTCACACCATTTTTGAAAATATATACAACTATCATGAAAAAGGAACTACAAGCAAAAGGTCACGGTCTTTGTGATCATGGAGGATTTTTGTTGTTGTTGTAATTGACAAATGAGACAACATAGAAAAAACTATGTAAGTACTTAAGATTATCGTATTTAAATTAAAACTTTGTTCTAGGATGTGGTATAAGAAAAATTTGCATATTCTAAAATTTTGGGGCTGGCTCAGGAATTCCCAATTTAGAGTCTAGGCAGAGGAATGGCATAATTAGGAACTCAATGTCCACAGCCTATTCAAAACTATTTCCCAGATACTTCATGAGCAAATTTTTAGATCTTGTAGGTACTAGTAAAAATCCTAAGTAGAAAATTTGGAATAATTTAAACAGAGTACATTATCTTATAAGCAATAAGTAGAGCTTTTCATCATGCAAGGTAAGATTTTATTCAACTAACACAGGGTTGCCGTTAAAATCTTCTCATTGTGCTAGTAGTGGTGAGGTTGTTTCCACACTAGCCAATCTATTAAGTAGGTAAAAAGTAAAAAGATTGGTCCAAATAGTAAAATCTCTTACATATTTATACTATGCCACACTGATCATTCTATTGATGTCTGGATAGAATATATTAAATAGGCACAAGACTTTTCACAGATATTTAACTATGTCTTAAATTTTTCCCCATTTCCCCAAATCAATGTTCATAATAATTATGAATGAACACCTACTATTTGCCAAGTATCAGTCTAAGTGATTTATAAGTATTAATTTATTTCACCTTCACCACAGCCCCATGAGGTATTATCATTCCCATTTTACACATAGGGAAACTGATGCACAGAGAAGTGGAACTACTTGACCAAGATCGTACCACAGATGAGCAGCAAAGGACGGATTTAAATCTAAGCAATCTGATTCTAGAGCCCATGCTTTTACCACTGTGTTAACTGCCTCTCAAAGTCCGTAGTCTATGAGCTGAGGTTTCTACTTCTTTACCTCATCATGCTCTTTACCTTGTGGACAAATCTTGTTGTGAGTATGCCATAAGTAATATTTGAATTACAACTGACCTCTTTGGTTTCAGACCTATTAAGTCAAAAGAACTACCTTTTTTTCCAGCTCTGCCCTATTTCAACCCAGTGCTTTTTACTGAAGCTTCTTTTAGACTTCTCAGTTTCACCTTGAACTTCTGCTGGCAGGTGAAACTGCTCTGACTGTTTTGGTCCAGTCTACCTGTGAGTAACACCAATTTAAGCTGAGGAACAGGCTAACCAAACCCAGACTAAGATATTTTGTTAGGTGGCGAGTCCTCGCTCAGTGAATCAAGACTACACAGTGCAGTTTAGGTTCATTAAGTGGACGCATCCGGAAGTTCTGAAGAGTGGAACTGACCAGTCAGGCATGAGGCCTGGCTGGACTGCCTTGCAGCCCAGATTGTAGGCTGATGCCTCACCTCGAAGTACTGTGATGAGGCTCTCTTATGTATGTTGACCAGCTGAGCACCAAGAGAATCTGTTCTTCATTTGTTCTTGTGTAATCGGTGCTGAATTGAGTGAATTTTAGCCTAAAGACATCTTGGATCTCATCATGAATTCTGCTTGTGGCTGGAAACATTTATATAGGCTATTTTTTAATCTGTCATAAGGTATAATCATTTCTACAGTTATAAAAATACCTGCAGTCATAAAAATAACAATATTAAAACATATTGTCTGTTTTCAATATTTTTTATACCACTAACTAGACTATGTTCAGTTCTATTCTCCTTATACCTACTCAATGCCTGATATTGATATTTGGTGTCTCAACTAGATGTTCAAGACTCAAAACTGTGCAAATGTGAGAAATAATTCACTACAAAGCTATAAATTTCACAGCTCAAAAAACCCTGAAGATTATTAATGAAGCAGTATGCAATTAGCTTATACAAAGCGCAGCCAGGAATCATGCATAATGTAAAACAGAAACTGTATTCACTGATTCATGGAAGATCATTTAAGCTGGTTTTCATGGACATGAAGAATTGGTATTTGACACAATTCCCAAGTAGACTTTTATTGCTTTAACCCTGTGTAAAGAATTTAGTTTCTTATAGATTTTCTTAGGGAAAAATAGAAGACAATTCATGGCTAAGGCAGTTTCTAGCAATGTGAATTTGAACAGGCTCTTTAACATTTTAGAGTCTCAATTTTTACCTATACAAATGGGCATAACAACATCTTTCTCTTAGAGTTTCAAAAATTAATTTAAAAAGTAATTTTAGGTTAGCACCTAGAATTTTAGCACATAGTTAATGCTTAATAAAATGTTATAAATCTTCTATTAGGGAAATGTGTCACTTTTCCATCCAGCCAAAGTTCTTGTTTTACTGGGAATTCTGCCTTTTTATGGAAACGTATTTCTTTAGGAGCATTAGAAACATAAACCAAACTCTTGCATAGAATAACATACCCAGTACTGCTTTGAGCACATTACCTACATTAACTTGTTTAATCCTCAAAATAGTCCTATGATATAAATACTTTTATAATACTTATCATAGAGACCAAGAAACTGAGACGCAATAATTGAGTAACTTGCCCAAAGTCATACAGCTACTAAGAGATGGAGATGTGGTGCAAACTCAATCAGCTTGGCTCTGAAATACAAATTTTTAAACCATCTCTTGACCATTAATAAAGCATATTAAGTGAGATAATGAGTATACACCTAAAATAGTATATACATAATTCATCTTGGCTACATTTCCAAAATATTTCAATTTCTAAAATACTTTTTCAGTGTATTTTTATAATATCCTTTATTTAGCCATGAGAATAATTAAGTTGGTGTATAGGAAACTGATGTTCGATAGAAGTGTAAGTGGGGCCAGCCCCATGGCCCAGTGCTCCGCTGCGGTAGCTCAGGGTTTCGCCAGTTCAGATCCTGGGCACAGACATGTCACGGCTCATCAGGTCACGTTGAGGCGGCCTCCCACATGCCACAACTAGAAGGACCTGCAACTAAGATATACAACTATGTACTGGGGGGATTTGGAGAGATAAAGCAGAAAAAAACAAAAGAAGTGGAATTGCATTACTTAAACCAAGATACCTATATAAAATAGTTTATGATTGGATTTTAGATAAAATAATCAAGAACAAAAGTCATATTTTATAGCCTTTCAATCCTTATTGGAGACAATTTCAGTGTTTTTAACTTAAAATTAAAGTGTAATCCTAAATGTCATGAAGATCCCTTGAAATGAGTCTGTTAACCACTTCTCATCTATTGCTACACTGTCGTTTGGTCATGGACCATCAAATATGCACTGGGATTTCCAAATGTATCAGTTGTATACTTAAAATATAATGAGCTTGGTTATAAATATTGATTTAAATAATCTATGTATGTCGTTTAGATATATTTATTATCAATATATTGTGAGCTTCTGGAGGAAACGTAACATCTTTCTTCTCTCTATGAGTTTCCTATGTAGTAGATATTTAATAACTGTTTATTGGATGAATGATGAATATAGTAAATTACTAATGGAGTATAAAGTGATTATTTTACAACTAGAATAACCTAAATAAGTCTTTCAAAATAGAAACAGTATAGAGAAATCCAAAAATAATACTGATTAGTTATTACTAATTGGAATGATTTTATATATGAGGTTACATTATCTATGTGTAAAAACCACATCTGGACAATGTAAACCAACTTGTCCCAAGCTTTAACATCACTCACATGCAACTAAATGCAGAATTAACCCTTGATATTTCCACACAACCATTAAGTTTTAGTAGACATGTTGGTTTGTCATGTTAACATTATTTAAATATCCTTTCCAACATACACATTGATGATTTTATTCATATTTCTATTCCTTTTGTAAAGAATGTGGTTTGAGAAATTTGTCCAGGGGCAGTATTAGTAAAGGTTTATCTCATTTGGTTCTAATATCATAGCATGCTCCTTTAGCTGCCCCAGACCCATAGATGTACTGAACAAAGGTCCCCTCTATTGGGAGCGTGTAGTGGTGAATCTGCTGCATTGGTTGTTATCCTCTTCTCACTGTTTTCCCCCACGGAAAGAAAGGCAGCCTGCCTCCAGACGGACGGGCCAACCTCCAGTGACTTGGGCACTTGACTTTCAATCTCAGAAAGTGCGGAATTAGTATAGTCCTTCTGTATCTGTTGATTTGGAGAAAAATATTGAAACTCATGGTCAGTCTTTCTTTAGATACTTAAGTGTTTGCAATATTCTTGTTATTAAAACGTTTCACAGATTAGATAAGCTCTGTTCAGCTACTCTGTAGCACCTTCACACTTCAGCCAACTAGTGTGCCAAGCTTTTAGTTTTTTGCACCCAACTTTCAATAACTTGTCTCATAAAACCCTGCCTTCCCAAAAGGTGCTATATTTATCACAGCACCTACTATGTAGTTTAACAATTCCGTTTTTTTCTCTTTGAAGGGGATACATTCCTCATTCCTATTCTCCCAGTTTTGCTGTAGACTTCCCATCAACTTCAAATATCATAACATGGGATATATTTTAACTTCAAAATATAGGTGATTTCTTAATAACTTATGGCTATAGAGGGAGCTAAGGGTACAAATCATGAAAATGACATGTAATTAAAGGGGGGAAAAACCTGTACATTTGGTTTTAAAATTTCCTACATCATTAATATCAGGATTGCCCATTTTTTGTGTGTGTGTGGGGGGCTGACATTAAGATTGGCTAAAATGGAAATAGCGAGACAGTATAAAAGGTGGCTGGAAGACTCCTTACATATTGCAGTGGATTATTTCATGAGGGACAGACGTATCTCAGTGTCTGAGGATGACTCTGCAGGATAGAGCTTTTTCTCTCTTCCGCAGAATGCCTTTGGAGTAAATCTCAAAAAGAGACTGATGAATAGAATTGACCACTCTTTTTTGTGTAAATAGACCATTGATAGTTAAATGTGTCTATACCTCTATTACACAGTTTCTATAATTCTTCATACCAACCTTTTTATTTTGACCACATCACTTTTTCCGACCACACCATTTTCTTTGGTATTAAAATACCAAAGTCAAGTAAATTAGAATGGCTTTATTTACTTCTTCACCAATAAAAATAGTAGCATCTCCTTAAGTAAGCATAAGCCCAGTGTGTTGAATTTTCATAAATGTATATCTTCTTCTCCACACTCAGGATTTGAGTTTAGGCTTGACCCAAATTTTATAGTACAAAAGTCTTATAATGATATGATTGTCAAGCTGTAAGGACATATGAGACCATCTTACAGAGGAGGAAGATGAGACCTTGAGAGGTTAAGTGATTGGCCCCTGATCACACAGCTGGGACCACTGCTTTCTGGATCCCTGAACTCTGCCACCGGTTTATACGACAGCCTTGAAGGGCTACTCAAGAGCAGTTTGCTTTTTCCTTCCCAAGGTTTCAGCGCTGACACTCTTTTGCACATTGCATTAGGTGCAAGCCCAGAAATTCTGCCAGGAGCAAAACAACACTCCTTAAACACTCTGTGACTTTCAGAGCCATATAAAATAAAAGGTTGAAGTGAATGGTTGCCAGCTTGGAGGGAGTAGTTCCTCTTTGGAGCCAAATGTATGTGGAGAACAGATGAGACTGTGGGAGTGTGGTTGGCAAGGGAGAAAGAGAAATGAGTCTATTCTTTTTTTTGAAAATGAAAGTATAATAAATATCTGGATAACTTAGATGTTTATTATTCATTTAGAGATCCTTCCCATTTGAAAAGTGAAATATTTGTATCTCCAGTGTGAGTTCTCTTGAATAATAGTTTTATATTATTTTTCTAAATATCATGAAGTGATCCTTTTTATTTGAAAGTAAAGAGGTTGTTTTAATGGCCTGTGTATACGGAACTATTTGTGTTCTCTTTCCTACAAGATCATTATTTCTTATACTGAAATCTCTATATTTAAGCAGTGACTCATGTTATGATAACGTGTTTCAACAATTTTGAGAACTAAAAGCAAATATACCTCAGAGATAATGATTATTTAAATTTTTGGTTCATAGAGATAAAACCGTCTTCGACATAAGGAGTATGGATATAGTAGCCAAGAATTCTATCATTTTATTTCACACTCATTTTGTTTTGGAAAAGCCTCATAGCATGTTTGAGATCCCACATACCATGGTGAACTTGAAGCTATTTGCTAGCAGAAGTTCTTTGAAATTTCATCTCATGCTGTCCTTAAAAGATATTTTGTAGAACTGTGCTCAAGTAAAACACTATTCTTATGAAACCTCCCTGGCATTTCCATTCACAAATCTATTCTGTGCTTACTGGTATAGTATAGTGGTTCTTCTTATAGCACATTCGTGATGTCTGTCCCATTTAGGCTTCTCACATATTTTCTTATATGAGTACTCTTAATTTCTTTGAGCTTGAGCTTGAAAATGTGTCTAGCACATCAATTTTCTTTTCAAGCAATGAAAAATGGATAATCTTTTACTAAATTGAATTTTGTTGTTTCTTAAACAATAACTGTAAATAACATACTTAGTATGAGTTTGGAAGTTGTTGAAGTTACCTGTTTAAGTGTTTGTACAACACACACACCCCCCACATTCCTTGTGTATCGACACAGTAAACAAAAGGAAGACTGCAACTCTCATTCAAGGGACGTCCCAATGTAGTTCAGTGGCCATTTTATTCTGTTTTTAAATGGAAGCACATAATTTTAATAGAAGCACATGATCTAACTTGTCATGTCTGAATGATGTCTGGAATCAATTCGTTATGGAGAATAATTTGGGTGTTATTCCTGAGAAACTGTTTTTATATCATCATATTAATAACGTTGACCCTACAGGACAATGCGGAGTAGAGTGGTTCTGTTTACATAGCTTAAAGTGATACTCTGTTTTCTGGGGGAAAAATAATTCTTCACCTCAGCAACATCATGTTCAGACATTCACATGGTATCCTGCATAACTTTTTAAAGGATATTTAACAAAAAGCGTAATTTTTTTTTCAGGTGGAAATCATCACACCCAAAGTTTTATAGTTCCAGTCAAATCAATAATGCTGAAACTATATACCACTCCCAGAACTACTGAAAATAGAATTGTAGAGGTCCTTGAATTATTACTTGACACTTCTCTCCATTCTAGGTATTCCAAGATTTTCTGTTTTTACGCCCCAGTAGGATGGGCTGTTGGTGAAGGGAATTTTTAAATTCAAGCTCATTGTCACTAGAGACATCACGCAAGGGGAGAGTGATACAATATTTTCATGACTGTCAGATTGAATTTGAATTTAATTCTAATGTGGAGAACTATTTGGACACATCAACTGAAACTTTTACTGTGTAAGATTTTCCCTGTGGTAGTACAAGGTCAAATCACATACAGGATCATTTTTTCCTTTGGATATAGAGAATAATTCAACTGAGGGAGATTGGCAGTGGTGATGGCATCTAATTCCTAAGGGCCAGGAATATATATATATATATATATGTTTCTTTGATTCTAACTATATAAATCTAATGTCTACAGAAATTTGGGAGATTTTCTACACCTACTATCAAATATACTTTTATAGCTGAGAGAAGAGAAATAGATATGAATTGCTAAAACAGCTATGAATTTTGCCAAACTGTACTCAACCCTTTTCGCCTATTATGCATTTAGGGAAGCAACATACCAAGAGCCTTTTCATCGGCATCAGAGTATATCTCATGACATTGGCTTGAGATTCTTTAATGAGGTTTTGTTACATTTCCTAAACTAACATCAATGGAGGCCAATTTTTCCATCAAATGACACTTCTAGTTCCTTTAAAGGCTGTAATGTCAGTCTCTTCTCATGGGCCAGATTTTCCTAAGACATCTGGCTCTTCCTAAGCCTCATTTTGCAAATCTTCAACAAATATTTCCAGCAAAATTTGGAATCCCTAAGACAGCATTATGTCACCAGTTTCTTGGGTTGGAATTATCCTCTGTTCTTTACCTTTGGGCTGTCTACTTTTATCTCCATTAACCTTTTGGCTTGAGTATAAACATTTATTGAAGGCTTCCTCCTTTGTCGGTCCAGTAACTCCAAAGGTTAGTGAGAAGTGGATGCTAGTTTGACCTCTTTTATCTACATTAGATGATTCTAATTATTCCTAAGAAATGACACTTTTGACCCATTTTGTCCTTGTCAAGTTTGTCTAGTTGTAGGCTGTCTAAACGTGAAACTCTGAGTTCAAAGAGTATCCAGGAGTGCAGATTTTTTAAACTTACAATGTGGAGCCTCAAAAGTGAGCACTATTTCTTTTTCTTTTTAAAACATTCCAGTTTAACTGAAATGCAATGTACCTTGAATTGGTATATTACTGAAGGAGACTACCTAGACATAGGTAAAGTGCAAACTTTAACTTGTAAAACCCATAGCTTATTTCAATACAGAAAAAGAGAAGAAAACCTTTGTATAAGTGAGAATAAGCTAGATTTTGCAGAGGTTGCAAGCAACCCTAATATCATAACAACTTTTTACATGACAAAGTTTATTTCTGGGGCTGGCGTGTGGTGTAGTGGTTAAGTTTGGAGTGCTCCACTTCAGTGGCCCAGGTTTGCTCGTTCACATCCTGGGCTTGGACCTACATCACTCATGGCCATGCTGTGGCAGTGACCCACATACAAAATAAAGGAAGATTGGCACAGATGTTAGCTCAGGGCTAATCTTCCTCATGCAAAAAATGAGGAAGATTGGCAACAGATGTTAGCTCACAGCTAAGCTTCCTCAGCAGAAAAAAAGTTTCTCTCTTTCTCATTGTGGTTACCAGGGCTTCCTCCTTAGAGGCTTGCATGATCACTTCAGCAAAGGCAAGGCATGATGGTGAGTCCATTGGCTCTTACAGCTTCTGTGTGGAAGTGATGCGAGCCATTTCTTGTTCAATGTCATTGGTCATATGAAGTCATATGGCCATAGCTAACTTTAAAAGAGACCTGGAAAGTGCAGAGTTGGAAAAAATTGATAAATAGCACTAATGACTACCACTACCTTTAAACTGGATAATAAAGAATTTTTGTCTTGACTTCTATGCTAATCTCCACAAACATAACCAGTGCCTGAGAAATAGTAGGGATTCAATAAATGCTTTTTTGTACATTTTTAATTTGTTTATTCATTTAATTTGTTTATTAGGTATTCAGGAAAAGTTTGATGCGTATCTACATATACTAAACACTGTGCTGGTTGTTTGAAATAGAAATTATTATCCCCATTTTGCAGATGTGCATTCTGAGGTTCAGAACTTCCAAGTTTAAGTGATTTCCTGGTCAAAGAGCCCACCAGTAGCATGTATCAGGATTCAAACCTAGAGCATCTGACTCCAAGAACAGTGATGTTCTTTCTGCTGCACCTCAACTGTAAGGCCAATGGTGAATCACAAAATGTTTTAAATACCCAACTATAGAAGCAGGAATTATTACAATCACCACTGTGTACTTTCTCATACTTTAAGGCAAGAACATGAAACATATCCAGTGATTTTGGAATGACAGTGTAGATTTGGCGTTACTCCAACTAAAGGAAAGCTATTTCACACCTTTAAGCACGTTCAATAAGGAAGTTGTCATTTTTTTTAAACTATAAGTCAGTAAATCCGAATGTTTTTTGTATTAGTTTTCTATTGCTGCCAAAACAAATTACTACAAACTTAGTGGCTTGAAACAACACAAACTTATTACATTAAAGTTCTGTAGATCAGGGGCCTGGCCCAGTGGCTGAGTGGTTAAGTTCTCGGGCTGTGCTGCAGGCGGCCCAGTGTTTCGTTGGTTCGAATCCTGGGCGCGGACATGGCACTGCTCATCAAACCACGCTGAGGCGGTGTCCCACATGCCACAACTAGAAGGACCCACAATAAAGAATATACAACTATGTACCGGGGGGCTTTGGAGAGAAAAAGGAAAAAAAAGTAATAATAAAGTTCTGTAGATCAGAAGTCTAGTGTGGGCTCACCAGGCTAAAGTCAGTTTGTCAGTAGGCTGCGTTCCTTTCTAGGGGTTCTGGGGGAGAATACATTTCCTGCTCATTCAGGTTCCTGGCAGGATTTAGTTCCTTGAGTTTGCACAATTGAAGTTCCTATTTCCTTGCTCCCTGTAACTGAGAGCCATTCCCAGTTTCTAGACCACTACATTTCTTAGTTCATGGCCTCAGTGTGCCATCTTCAATGGCAGCAAAGGCAGGTGGAATCCTCCTCGTGTTGAATCTCTTTGATCTACTGTTTTGCTTTTCTCTTCTGCTTTTAAGGACTCATGTGTTTAGATTTGGCCCATCTGGATAGATAGGTAATCTCACCATTTCATGGTCCTAAACCTTCTTCATATCTTTAAAATCCCCTTTGCCAAATAAGGTAACATATTCACAGGTTCCAGGTGTGGATATCTTTGGGGGACCATTTTTCTTCCCATCACACCTTTTACATTCAGTCTCTTCCCAACACATGCCAACTGTATTCTCTGTAGGATGCTAGATAAACATCTTGGCCTTACTTTCTTTGTCTGTGAAATTAGACAATTAAACTCATTGAACTTTAAAGTTGCTTCCAGCTCTTAACATTCTAGACTTATACGAATCCTTAAGATAGAGACATGGGAAACTGATGGTGAAACCTAATGATCAATGTGGATATTGCTGTTATTTTCTATTCATGGACATTGCTGGAGCATAGATTTCATATAATCCTGACTAACTCCTTCCTTCTCACACTTGGTAATCTTCTTTGAAGGCAGGCAATCTCCACAAAAGTTGACTTCTCCAGAAAGAAATTGACTTACCTCCTCAAAACTGTAATAACTGGTCCCTTGAGATTTTTTATCTACTTATTATTTACTTTACAGCTCGAGTATAGCTTTCAGCAAGTCTTTGCTACATTTTTGCTTTGGCTTTATTGACTTGGAGTAAAAGAAATTGTTTTCTTTTCAATTCAATTTCTTAATGTCAGATTCAACCTGTGCCAAGGTATAATGAATATTTCCGAAGTGTTAAAAGTTATAATGCCTAACTTATCATTAAGGAAAAATATTAAGTAACTGTTTTTATTTGTGCCACAAAATTAACTCCTTTAAATCTTAATTTGCTTATGTACAAAATCGAGAAAATAATACCTAACTCCCGGAGTTGAAAAAATCAAAACAGATAATTCAGAGGAAGTACTTAACATCCAACATTTAGCAAGTGCTCAATAGATGTAAACCACCAATATTGTTTTAACAGTGGTTGTAGACGGAGAGGTGAACAACTCACCCCAGTTTGTCCAGGACTATCTAGTTTTAGTACTGAAAGTCCAACATCCTGGGAAATCCTTCAGTCCCAGAAAAAACTGTATGGTTGGTCACCCTAAGAGTGGTCGTGTAGAGCGAAGTATAAATATGGGCTCTGCCTTCCACAAGCTATTTGACCTAAAAGAAATTATTTAATTGTTTAAAGAAAGCATTTAATCTTCAAGTTCTGTTTTCGTTATCTGAAAATACATATGAGGACTAAATAAGTAAGGGAAATGTAAAACAAAATACATGCACAAGTAGCATAAGTAGTAGTGTCCTTATTCTTCCTGCTGAAAGAATCTTTACTGGCTTCCTTCTGCTTAGAAATTTCGGCACAAAATGTTTTGCCTGATATGGAAAGCGCCTTCAAGATCTGACCTGCCCTTCCAGACACATATGCTGTTATGTCCGTTCCACTTATCAATAATGATAATATAATATTAATGATAATGATGACAGCTAACACTTATCTAGTGCTTTCTATATACCAAGAAAAGCTCTAAAGACTTTATAAGAGCTTAAACCAAAGAGTCCCAGAGCTACTCACTATTTCCTATACACACAACTCTCTTATATACTACTCAGACTTTGCCCATGCTATTACCAGCAATTGCAAATTCTTCCTGTTTATCCTTTAAGATCCTGCCTGCATGTGACCTCCTCTGTGCTATCTTCCCAGCATCCACAGGATAGGAGCTTGTCTCTTGCCCTTCATTGGCCCCAAAACAATTTACACATGATGTTCCACTCCCTGCTGAGCTACTTTTCACATTATGGTAAACTTTTTTTTATGTGTCTGTACCCTTCACCAAAAAGACCTCCTCATCTTCCTACCACCAAGCACAGGACTGGGTTGGTTGGTTGGTTTGTGCAATGGTTGGAGGATCAACTGATTTACTTTACACTGAAAGATTCTCTTAAGAATTTAATTGATCGATGTCTTTTTCATGTTATCTATGGAAAATTGTAAAAACTGATTTGTTGTGTAGAAATCCATGTGGCTTTGAGAACTGTGGAGTATAAAGATTAAGTAATTTAAAACGCATGTCTTTCCCATGAAATAAGAGAATCCAGTAGAAATGGGGCCAGGTGCCTGTTGTTGAAATCTGTTATTTAAAATCAGAAGAGAGCAGATGTTACAAGTAAGACCACTAAATCCCTTATACACAGGTTTATCGAAATGGTGGCCTCTCCCCTGTGACCTGTTCTACTCCTATGAGGAGACCTGCTGATCCTGATCTGTGGTCTGAACTGATGTCTTAAGTGGTAACAGGAGCTGAAATATGCATAATTAAGATCTAACATTTAATTGGATATTGATCACTATCATTTCAGATTGAAGAAGTCTGCTTGTCCTAAAATTCTGTTTTTAAAATGGAAATAAATAAAAATGCCCACTAACACTGACAACCATAAGGATAACTTGATAACATTTTTTGCCTAGATTATTAAAAAAAAATTATAATATAATATAAAATTACTTCTATCCTACTGGGCTGTCAGATAACTGTTTTTCATGGTTATCCTTGCTGAATATTAAGATATGTAGTTGAAAAATTAAGACTTTAAAATTAATCAAAGTATGAATATGAAAAATCAGTATACTAGTATTTCTTACAATTGATCGGGTTTACCACCTCTTCTGTTTTAAAATTTGAAATATTTTTTTCAGACTTCTTTTTAAATTTATCCATCTTGGTTGATTTTTCCGTTAAAAAAAATAGTATATCTTGCCTCATAATTGGTACTTTAAGAGATGGATTAGCATTCATTTTATGCATAGTTTTAAATATAGGTTTGCGGTTAACAATAGATCCGTGTCTCATGCGCTATCATTGTCATTCGGAGGGTGAAACGGGTTTTCCAGATTCCTGAGAGATTTGAAATGGCCAGATTACGAGGAAATCCTCAAGCGAATTCTTGTTAATGCCAATTTTGGAAATTTGTGATAGCACATAACACGTGGGAAAGTCCCAGAATGGGCTGAGATCTCTTTGGCAGGATCATATCTAGGTGAAAATTCAGTTCAAAAATTACCTTGAGACCCTTGCATTGTCCTCTGTGTTGTGGTTTCCTGATATTTGATGTACAGAACATGGGCTGGTGAATGATAAAAGTCGAAATGCCAGTTCGCCGTGACTCGTCGGGAAAGAACCATCTTGCTAAGACTGATTTATTCTTCCCCAGCTTGTTTCCTGCCATGTAAATTTATAAGCATAGTTAAAGAAATAATTTGCGTGCCAAACAGCCCAAAATGATGAACCTTTTGAGGCTTATATTTAAAACGTACGCTGAAACTATTTTGTTAGGACTGCAGCACTTTTCTCCCTGCTTCCCTGCTTCTCTGCTTCTCAGACTGAGGGATGTCATGCTGTAGTTGCTCTGCATTTGAATTTATTCGCAAGTCCACTTTTATAGTCTTTCTGGAGACAATGTGAGGTGAATCGTTAGCATTATTGTTATTTCAGCTACAGTCAGACTGCATAGCCGCACTTAGCACAGGGGGTTGGGTAGATTTCATTATTCATTCAGAATAAATTCCTACTCTAATATAAATGTTGCTCAGGATAGAGCTTTGAAATGGATCCTGATTCTTTAAATTCTTTCCTGTCTGTTTCAGGAAATAGTGAGATCCTGTTGATAGTAAAGTACAATGTGTCTAAAGTTCACTTCTAAACACTCTGCTCTTTGCAATGAAAGTCATCTGCATTCTCTTTATAATTCAGAGCCGCAAGAGATCTGTCTAATCTTGGAGATCTGATCCAGTATCATTTAGAAAAAAAAAAAATCCTTGATAATAATTCTACCATTCAGATTAGTGAAAGCAGTAAAGCCTTACAGCTTCTGTCGTCTTAGAAAGATATCATGAGACAGGGGAATAAGGACTTGGATTATGGTCGAAGAGATTTAGTTGTTTGTAAAAATAAAATGATTAGTACAGTTATTATTCAAGTTTTTAATCAACGAAAGCAAATGGCATCTGTTTGTTATCATTCTTTCTACAGAAGACAAAGGCTCAGGTCCCAATGGTGCTGACTGCTGGTCCCAAGTGGCTACTGGATGTGACTTGGCAAGGAGTGGAAGACAACAAAAACAACTGCATTGTGTACAGCAAAGGTAAATGCAAGATCCTTTCTCTCTCTCTTTGGAAGTATTGAAACCTGAGCGTTGCAAAATAGGGCCAAACAAGCTGTAATGGGAGTACAAAGTAAAATTTGATCCTCTCTCTTCCTTTTTCCCTTATGAATCTTTCCAACCTGTATTAGCAGCAAAGCTATTGTTTCGTTTCGTTTCATTTTCTGTGCAACAGAAAACAAAAAAGTATTACACCATTAACTACTTAGCACCTCACGCATTTTCCTAAACTCTATTTGAGTGGCTTGACTAGTACCTTCCTTGCTGTTAGTTTTATTGATAGCCTGGTTTAATGAAATCCCAGATTCCTGTCTCAGGCGTTATCTATCAAAAAGTGAATTCCTTTTGAAATTGAGCAGTTCGGGTCAAGGTGCATGCTCCAGGAGGCACTACATTCCAGCCAGTTTCTTGAAATCACGCAGGATGAGAGGACAGCTGAAAAGGTAACCGTAGCACAGACTGAGATTCCTTCCCCACGGTGATTTCTGAAGGGCAGGAGGCAAACAGGAAAGAGGAAGCGATAGCTTGCAGAGCTCTGCCTTTGATTTGCTCAGTGTGACACAACCTAGACTGCGTCATAAAGCGACATCCTGGCAGCAAAGGAGTCGCAGCTCCATGATGGCGCTTCATGGGATCAGCTCTCCAAAACATGGGCCCTTCCTCGTGTGTGGTGTGGTTTGGGGGCGCTTTTCTCTTCATTCAAGTTATGGGCCCTGGCTCTGTACTCTTACAGTGAAATCCCTAATCTCTCTTCTTCGTAAATATTGCAAAACCTGTGCTTCTCATGTTTAATTTCTTTCAGCTTTCTTTTTTAACCAAATAGACCTACTGAGATCAAAGTTTTATTTGCACATTGAACCTAGAAACCATAAAAGCATACAAGGGAACAAGCAAATAAGCACCCCTATCAATATATTAACGTATAAAACACTAATCATAACATCAAAGACTCTTAAAAACTTGCTAGAAACAATTACAACTTGTTCCTATAATCATTACAATTTGTACACTTATAAGAGGATTGCCTTTAAACTACTATAAGCCTTTGAAAGTTGAAACACCGGAAAAAGGGAATTTGCAAGCTAAAAAAACAATCTGCACACCAGGATATGATTATATTCCTTTTCCTTCTGTAATTACTGGTCCTATACCCACTCATTTTCTAATGTGAAATACCTGTGGTATGCTGGTAGGCGCTTTTAGCCAGAAGGGAAGTGAGATTTTCCCAGGATATGTCAATATGATCTGTCAAAGTGGAAAGAAATAGTATAGTGAACCAACTTACCATCGCCCACATTCAGAATGCAAAAAGTACAAAAGATGACTTGGAATGAAGGATCAATTACTGGGAATAAATTTTTGTTATACAATATCTTATCTCTGTGATGGCAATATAATCTGCAGGAACCAAGAGAATAGCTGTTCTCCTATCATAATCCAAATCCATTGCATTTTTAAATCAGCCATTCTTTTATGAGCGATGATTGCTATATTGTTATAGAAAGAAAACAATAACAAAAGTGTAATTCCATCTTCAATGGAGTAGTTTAACTTAAACATATTTATGTGTTTGTATTATGGTTGAATATATCTTAGCGCTTTTAACAATAAACAATTTGGAGTAATTTATGGAAGCTTACTAATTAATTAATTAACTCATAAAGCGTTCGTTGAGCCCAGCTATGTACTAGCCTTGTACATTGATAATAATAGCCACCGTTTATAGTGCACTCCTGAATCCTCTCCTTGGTACTCCCATACTGAATTGTAGGCACTTCTCGCATTGCTCTTCATCGCCTTGTTTTATGACTGTCATTTTATGTGTTCAAAAAAGAGTAAGTAGGGGCCAGCCCAGTGGTGTAATGATTGGGTTTGTGCTCTCCCCTTCAGTGGCCCAGGGTTTATGGATTAGGATCCTGAGCGCAGACCTGCACACCACTTGTCGGGCCGAGCCCAGGCTGTGTCCCACATACAAAGTGGAGGAGGAGTGGCAACAGAGCCAATCTTCCTCACAAAAAAAGAAAGAAAGAGAAAAAGATGAGTAAGAAAAAATTTAGCTGTCTTTGCCTGCCTTTCTAGTCTACTCTGTATTTTCTGAGGGCTAGGACTGTGTCTTAATCACCTATCTATCCTTGGTCTGCCATGCTGCCTGTACAAAAAAAAGCACTAAATAAATATTGATTAATAGACCAGATAAATAAATGATGAATGCCTGTCAGAAACTGTAATAAACATTTGACATACTATGATGATGAACAGTGAATTCCTGCTGTTTAACAGTTTTTAACCTACAAAAGGTAATTTGATATTGTTGAACTTACAAGAACAGTTGGTATTGTAGTTCAGATAGCAGGAACTGCAACAACTACTATATATGCATTATTTCACTTAATCCTCACTTAATACCCCCAGGAGGTAATTAACATACTACCCACCCTATTTAACAAAAGGTGAAGTTGAGACTTTGGCAGATTCAGTAATTTGCTCTGATCACATAGCTAATAAATGATTGAGGTGGATTCAAACACATGTGTCTAACTTAGGGTCTGAGTTATATATATATTAGAATATGTTCTCCCTGCATGAAGCTTTCAGACAGCTCAGTGAGATAGGTAGTGTTTTTTTCACTTTACACAATTTGACCTTGTGACTTAGATAGGTAGTGTAATTGTCCATAGTTATGGAAAAGTAAAAATGGAGCCAAATTTAAATCCAGGTCTTGGCAATTCCAAATCCTCTACTCTTTGTACTAGGTGACTCTGCCTTTCCCCTTGCCACTGTTACATGATGAGTAAATTCTCTCAAACCACTCGGGCTTTGATGTCCAGAAATCACAAAGAATGGATGTGAGTGCATTCCACAGAACCCTAAGATTACAGAAGGAGCTCCATGACCAAGTATTGCTTATTGCGGCCTCTCTTGAAAACTCATAATGCCTGCTGGTATTAATGCTCTGAGAAGTCCTGTAGTAAAAAGAGAAAACAAAAAACCTGTTTAACTCATTTGACTATATGATATATATATATGTATTTTTTTCTCTCTCTCTTTCCAATGGACATCCATTGAAATTAGTGCTCTGGGAAACACACTTGGGCAAACTCTGCTGCAGATTCTACTCTGATCTCCTAGTGGGACTTCAGAGCCCTGATGCTGATTCCTAGTATTCAGTATTGGATGTTTTGGGAGGGAGGGGATAGCTCCCGCAGAGTATGTCCCAAATTTCTCTGAATACCTTAATATTCTGGGAATGTACTAGGGATCATTCAAGTCATGGAAAATATGACCCCAGGAAGCCCTCCTACCAGCACCCCATGGGCTCTGAAGCCTTCTGTCTTCACAGGCTGCAGGTATGATAAGCCTCCTCAGAGCAAGAGTTTTGTAGTTGGAAGAGTTTGGCAATTTAGATTTAATAAGTATTGAATTGAAAATCTCTAATATGCAAGGCATTTTCGTAAGGCATATATTCTTTATTAGTTGGAGCTCTTCTGTTTTCAAGTAATAGAAATTCAAGTGAAATTGGCTTGTGCAAAAAATATTAAAGTGAGTGAGTGTGTGTGTGTGTGTGTGTATGTGTGTGCCTGTGTGTGTGTTGGGGGTAGGGGGATTCATCTGCTCAGATAACTGAGAGTCCAGGGATAGTCTGGATTTCAGAAACAGCTTAATCCAGCTGCTCAAACTTTGTCCCCAGGCTGTCTCTCTCTATGTTCTACCTCTTCTTTCTTTTGTGGGCTTGAATCTCAGAAATTTTCTCCTCGGGTGGTGGGAAGCTCCAGGCTTATTCTGCCAGCACAACTCTAGTGAAAAGAGAGCTTTTCTTGGGTTTGATTGGGGCACATCACATACCAATCCTTGAACGACTTAATCACCAATTAATGACTCTCCCTGGTGGACTACAATCATCTTGAGAGCCAAAGAAAATTAATTCTACATGAGCCACTAAGATGGAAGAGAAATGGTTCTGCAGATGAAACCAAAGTGCTGCGAGACACACGAAACAATTCTTGCTTGATGGGTTGACATCCACGCGCCCAGATGCAACACCTTATTCCTAATGTCTAAGAAACTCTCACTGAAGTGGAAAAATAACTGAGGCCACAACTGCATTTCCTTATTTTGTTTTCTAGCTAAGAACCCAAACTCCTTATGGATTCTATGTCAAAATCATTATTATAAGACCTGGCTATCCAAGAGTCTATCAGTATCTATTTACAAATAGAATATAAAATGCATGTGTGTAGCATTTTTAAGAAAATGCCTTGACAGAAATTTTTGATAAGATTTTCGTATGATGTGTAAGATAGGACACTTAATGTGTAACTTTTACTATTTAAGAGACATACATACTTCTTTAAGTATTATTAAATGTAGTCTAGTAGTAAAATTAAGTATAATTATAAAATTTCCATTTCCAGGGTGTCCATCAAATAATTATTATAAAATTACATTGTATCACTTAGCACTATTTGACAAGCTGCCATCATCTTATTTTATCGAAGTAAAAACCAGTATAATATTTGGCATTAATATTATAATGTGATGTACTTTTTTCCTGCCTCAACTATCCCCTGTCATTCCAGAAAGTAATTAGCTCATCCAGACGTTGATAGACCAGACTTGTTGGGTCATCTGTTTTTTGCCATTATTCTCAACAGACTCCAGATAATTCTAATTTACTTATCTCCAATGGAAAAATACTAAAAAGCTCCGTGCTGAAGTTAAAGGGAGGCTGCTGGAGGGGAGGGAGAGTGAGCAGAGGCTGCTCACTCACTCCTGAAATCCACTATGCCTGTTGAGCGTTGGAGATCGCCGTCTTTTCTTTCCTGTAGAGCTTTGTGTTCTTTACTTTATAGCATTTGCACAATACAGTGACCTTTCTCATGTATGAAAAGTGAAGAGATTACCTCAACTTTTATGTTTTTGAGTATTCAGAATTAAACCTCTAGAATCTTCCATGTGGGTTTGTTCATTCAGTTCACTTCCAATGAGGAATAACTAAATTATTTGGTTTTTCATGGACTTATTTCAGAGTAGCCATGTTCTCTAGGTGTCCAGATTCAGAGAATAAACATTTTCAATCAGAGGAGTGAAGAAGTATCTGCTCACCCTCCCTCTCATCTTAAACACAGAATATTTCTTTTTATGTGAAAGCACAATATCATTGTGAAAAACTCTTGCTCATATGGAACCTTGGGCAAATCACTTGCCCTCTCCAAATCTTGATTTTATCAGCTGTAAAAATGGGATAGGAAAAGCTGTCTTGCAGCGTTTTTGTGAAGAAGCACCCATGCACATAACTGCATATGTTACTACAGATATTATGTGGGTAATTACCATATACTCAGTCCACTTTGCCTTTGTGGTTATAAGTCAGGGCAAATTTAGAGGAAATTAAGCCAGGCCACCATGTTGGTATCAAGCAAGTGTACAAGAAAACATGATCATCTGATACCATATTTATTGCAAAGAATTCCATGAGTACCATTCAGTCACTGTGAACCCATAGTATCTGCAAAACACTGTATTATGGAATCAGAAGCCTGAAGCATTTGCCTGATGGTATTATTGCAGCGTTTTTCTTTGAGCAGATGATATTTTTATTTTATTTATTTATTTATTTTTTAAAGATTGGCACCTGAGCTAACAATTGTTGCCAATCTTGTTGGGGTTTTTTTCTGCTTTTTCTCCCCAAATCCCCCCAGCACATAGTTGTATATTCTAGTTTTAGGTCCTTCTGGCTCTGCTATGTGGGACAGCACCTCAGCATGGCCTGATGAGTGGTGCCATGTCTACACCAAGGATTTGAACTGTGAAACCCTGGGCCCCCGAAGCAGAGCGTGCAAACTTAACCACTCGGCCACGGGACTGGCCCTGATAATTTTTATTTTTAATGAAAGTCTTATATAAAATGTTAGTATAAAGATGATAATGATGATGATATTAGCACTAGTGATAGCAATGACCATTTATTAAGCACCCAGGCATTGTTTTAAACACTATACATAAATTTTCTTATTTACCATTATAACAAATCCACTATGTAAGCAGGATTATTCCTACTTTATAGATAAGTAAACTAAGGTTTAGATAAATAAATAGTTCAAGAATACATAGCTCATACATGATGAAGTTAGAATTCAATCTTGAGCATGCTGACCTCAGTTCCCAATTACACCATTAGCAGAGTTTTGCAGATACCATTTACTAGGCCAAGGTTGCAGGTTATTGCCCTTCATTGCAAATTTGCATACATGTTTGTCAGCAAAACTTATTTTTCATTCTATGGTTTGGCTTTAAAAAGAAAGTGTTCAAGAACCAAAACAGCAGTGGTACAGGTTAATTTCTCTGTTGCTGTTAAGACCACAGTGATTTAAAATCATTCAGAAGACCAATTTCAAAATCAGTCTATGACCATCTTTAAAGTTCTGATTTTGTTTGCATGCACAAATGTAACCACGCAATTAATTCATTTAAACCTTTATTGATTGTTTACTATGTTCAAGGTCCTATACGAGGCACTGTTGAAATAATAACAGAAATCCTAATTTGATACAACCTGGGTGAGTGACTTTCTGCACATCAACAAAACAAAGGTCTTTTATTATAAGGACCTTTGCAAAAGTCTGGAATATGTTCCAGCTTAAAATAGAGGATCAGTTGCATGTTACCGGAATTTTGCAAAAACAGCCTTGTCTAACATGGCAGCCAATTTTCAAACTAGCTACAAGTTAATGTTTAACTTTGCCTAAAGGGTCTAATGTTACATAAATAACAAAGTAATTTAAAGGAAAAAATTGTGCTCATATTCTAAGTGTTTATTTAACCATCCTTTAATTCATAGAAAAATGTATAGCTGTTGCCTAGTTTTACAATATTCTTAGAAGAGGGTGGGTGCCTGAACCAAATATTTAGCAGCGGGAATTATAAAATCATAAGGCGATTAAGTTAGCTAGTCGCGGAATTCCAATATTGCTTTTTAAATGACTTCAGGATATAGGAGGTACTAAGGTTATTATCTGTTATCAGGAATACAGTGGAATTGTACAACTGGATAATAACCAAACAAACTGACACAATGTAAAATTACATTATCAGTGTGTTAAAACAAAATTGCGCCCTAAAGGAGTCCACATGCCAGCTCAGAGCTGCAGTGTAATTATGCTTAACTCTGATAATTAAAATACAACGGAGATCAACAGAATCATTTTCATTAAGAAAATTATTAATGATGGTGGTATAACAGTAATTGATTGCAGAGCACCACAGGATAACGCGATGCTGAAAACCAACATGTTTCATGAACATGCGAGGCTTTTTCTGGTTATGTTCTATAATGAGAGATGTTTTGAAGAGTGAGCAATTTATTATGTCTGTTCTGGGAATCAATGATTGTAAAAATGGCTGCTTTAGAAAACCACCGTTTTGATTCAAATTGTCGTTTCTGAGGGGTTCTTAAGGTTAAGACAAGTGACCCCACTAGTGACTATGTTATTTACAATAGAATTGTCTGTTGCAAATTGCAGAATGACAGCAACTTCAGCAAATATCGTGTCTTCTGTCATTTCCATTTCTTACTATGCATTTACTGTTTTTACAATTGTGTGAGAGTGATTTACTGATATTATTTCAGTCTGGGTCTGGTCGTACTGAGTAGTTTATGCCCTTGTTTCTTATTAAGGTATGCTATATGATGTGAAACAGTACATTTGTTTTCATATCAAAATCACTATGAGTTTCCTTAATGAATGCTGGTAAATAATCTTGCATAATAATTTTGTTAGTTACCTCATTGGGTTAGATGTGCTATCATATGTTGGAGACACAATATCCTAAACCGCCGTGGATCCATGCATGAATGAAGCTTCTGTCTCTTAAAGGGAAAAACCCAGTTAGGATGTTGGCAAATGATAAGAACTAAGAATATATCAATTTTATAAGTGTGAAAATGAAAAATGAAGAGTGGGGTCTTTTGAGAGGTGACTCACTATCATTCAGGGATGTTAGCTTGTCATTCAAAGAGATGCTAATCTTGAAAGCTACCCCCAAAAGTATCTTTATCAGCTAAAATGAGGGACAACTCTTTAGGCTAGGTTTTTTTCAGAGTAAGATACTGTGAATACTTCTTTAAAACAGTATATTACATAGAAGAAATTATTACATTATAATTCCAAGGGAAAAGGTAGAATATGAGGTTATGTGCATAGTATGATTGTAATTATATTGAAGAAGTGTATGCAGAGGGAACATACTGGAAAGAAATACCTTGAAATTATAAAATGTGGTAAGATTTGGGGAGATTTTTTTGTATCCCCTTTTTAACAGTTTTCTTCAGTTTATTTTTGTTATATAATTTAAGAAAAACATTTGCAAATGAAGATCACTCTTTGTCTTAATTGCATTCTTGCTCTTCTTTTTATATTACCCAGACCCAAAGAACAAAGAAATCTTTGCCTGGCCACAAAGTATCCCTCATCCATAGAATTTTAAATTATTTCCTAGTGGTATAATTATTTTTCTTTAGTATCTCTATGAATGTCCTAACACATTGTGTTTCATAAGATGATTTTCCAAATAAAATAAAAGTAACTGGGCCCATGCTTTGTGCGTACCATGGCCCAGATGTCAAGTGGGATATGAAGGAATGTGAAACACTCTCCTGGCTTAAGGAGCTTATTGAAAGAGTTTAATTGAAGGTTGCATAATACTGAGTTCGGTCTTACATGGTCAAGGCAAAGTTGCCAGAGAATGTGGACTTTTGGTAGGGTATTGAAGGTTGAATATAAGTTTGGGAAATGGGGGGAAAGCATTTGAGGAGGTTGAAATTGTGTGCCTAAAATCTTACAGGCTGTGATGCCTACAGTGTTTTCACGTGGAGTGTCAGTGCATACTTTAGTTGGAGCAGAGAATTTACAAAGGAGACCAGTGAGGGGCAAGCCTCCAAAAGTTTCTGAGGGCCGTGTTGTGGATTCAGTTGAAGGCTCAGTCTGAAGACCTTATCGTGGAGTCAGTGGAGAGCTACCGAAAGTTCTGAGGTGCACATGATCACATCAGGGTTTTAGTAAGATTTTTGGGTCAAAGGTTAAGCTCAGGTCCATCCATTAATAAAACCGAGACTTTATCTGTCAAGGAAATAACATTGGTAGCTACACTCTTCTAGAAGACAGTAATAAATCATGCACCTTAATCTACTCATTACCTGACTCTAACAATTTTTCAATTCCAAATTAACTTACTATCCCCTCACCTCACCACTATCATTGTTCCGTCCACCAGTCCCTGTGTCCTTCCTCCTAGGTTACCTGACTTGGATTCCATAGGCCCATGATTTTAGTCACTCTGTGTACCTCCTTACCCTACTCTCTCTGGCTTTTACTAGCTTAACAATATGTCCATTCTGGTCAGTCCAACTCTCCACTTTCCCCTGGCTAATTTTCCCAAGCAGCAGAAGTTAGGTAAATTAATATTTGTGCTTAAAATAGCACCTGATCCACAGTGAATGCCCTGTAGACACGTGGTCAAAATAAAACAAATGAATCACCACCACCAGTAACAACAACAACAACAACAACAAAATAACAATGATGAAACCCAACACTGACCAGTTTATATTACATCTGACCACAGGTGAGCGTGAACCCTCAGTGTATGTAGCCTAGCAATACAGATTTGTTTTTCTAATCAATCTTCGAGGTGACTGTCTCCCAAATATATAACATGCCCCGTTAGATAATGACTTTCCTTCTTGCTTCACAAAAAAAAATGGAAAAGCGAAAGCACATATAAAACCCTCCAATGAATGGTTTCCCATCACAATTAGACTGATTACAAGGATTGATATGGCCCGTGGGACCAAATGTGGCCCACTGCCTGTTTTTGTCAATAAAGTTTTATTGGAACACAGCTACAATGATTTGTTTATATATTTGTCTATGGCTGCTTTCATGCTGTAACATCAGAGTTGAGTAGTTGTGGCAGAGACCATCTAGCCTACAAAACCTAAAATGTTTGCTCTTTGGCCCTAAAAGCCTGCCAACTCCTGAACTAAGCCTATAGTTATTACCTGGGCCTAAAAGACCCTACATGATCTGCCCCTGGGTACCTCTATGGCTTCATTTAATACAACTCTCCAACTATTCTGTTCCAGTGGCACAGGGCCCCTTGCTTTTGCTTGAAAATACAAAGAATGCCTCTGCCTCAGGGCCTTTGCATTGTGCTCTGCCCCCACATTGATCCCTCTCTTGCTTCATTAAGAACTCTCTCTCAATGTTGCCTTCCCAGAGGGTCTGCCTAACTACTCTGTCTCTGTCTCTCTGGCTCTATTTCTCTCCTTTTTCTCCTCTGTATTAGTAAGCTCAGGCTGCTGTAATAAAACACTATAGGCTAGGTGGCTGAAACAACAGACATTTATTTCTCACCCTTCTGGAGTTTAGGGAGTCCAAGATCAAGGTGCTGGTAGATACAGTGTCTGGTGAGGGCCCTCTTCCTGGTTTGCAGATGGCCACCTTCTTGCTTTATCCTCATATGGTAGAGGGAGAGAGAGAGAGATCTCCCTCACGTCTCTTAGAAGGGCACTAATCCCATCACGAGGTCTCCACTTTCATGACCTAATCACCCCCAAAGGCCTCACCTCTTGTACTATCACATGGGTTGCTAGAGCTTCAACATATAAATTTGGGGCAGGGCACAAACATTCAGTCCGTAATGTCTTCTGTCTCATTTATCTTCATATTTGACATTTCAGCATTTATTTAAAAATTTTTATGTCATTCTCACACCCCTAGAGTGAGAGTTTTTTAAGGGTAGAATTTTGTCTGTTTTGTCAGCAGTGCATGGCACATGGTAGGAGCTCATTAAATATAAATAGAATGGATAAATGAACGGGTTACAACTTTTTCTTTAATATGGAAAGCAATGTAAGGTATGCACTTAGTAATGTTCCTACAATTATCTCCTTGACTTTGTTCAACTTTCTGAGATGGCCTCAAACTTTATTCTTTGATTCACTGTTGAATTTTAACTATCATCTTTACAAATTACAAGAGGTCTTTCTTGTTCTCTGACTATTCTTTTCTTTCAACATCTTGTTCTTTTTATATGGATATTCTTTCCTCTATCTCTGAAGATAAGAATTGGAGGATGGTTAGGAAGTTGTATGACCTGTGCATTTTCTTACTTTTCCCTGCCTGTTTTCGTCCCTGTGTTTAGTGTGGAAGCTTTCCTCAACTGGCTAGAGATCCATAAATGTCTACTTTATTTATTTTATATTATTTTTTGGTAAGGAAGATTAGCCCTGAGCTAATATCTGTGCCAATCTTCCTCCATTTTGTATGCAGGATGCTTTCACAGCAAGGGTGATGAGTGGAGTAGGTCCACTCCTGGGATCCAAACCTGTGAACCGGGGCTGCCAAAGAAGAGGGCACAGAACCTTAACAGGGCTGGCCCCTACTTTATTTTGTAAGCGTGGGGCACTAAAGGCTGAATGCAAGAGCAGCATGAGTAGGCAGGGCTTGTCAACTGGTGGGTTTTGTGTAGGGTCATAGGATGATAACCCGGCCATGGTAATGAGGTCTCCAAATGACAGTATATGTAATTTTTTTTTGTCTTAGCATGGTTAGCTTCTCCAGAAAATGCCAGTCTCCTCTCTGAGAGTTATGACCCTTGCACCCAGCAATCTGAGGTCTTAGTGGGAGAGTAGGACCAGGTGGTACATTGGGAAAGTCCTGTCTCATTGTTGAGAATATAGATGTTCCCTTAATCTTCTAATTCAGGTGACACTTTAGCATTACCCGTTGCTGAACCTGTGTCTCTGAATGTAAATACTCTGGTACAGTTCTCCAAAGACTTAACTCTCCATCTTCTAAGAGCGGGGAAGGAGTGTCACTTAGCTCTACAGAGAATAGCTGAGCATGTGGTGCTAACAGCTGTAACAGCTTCTAACTCAGAATGCCAGTCCTGCAAGGTTTAGGTCCACTGCTCACCCTACCTTTCAAGGCACCAGGTGCCTTCACTTCTTGATCTTTTCCAGAATTCTGTGGAATAAATCTGCTTGCTTCTTGTTGGCCAGCTGCTCTTCAAGTACTTGGATTTTAGCTTTCTTTGCTCTGCTATGTAATCTATAACTCCATCAGTTTTCTAGCTTCCGAGATTTTGTTGACTACTATTACCTACTCTGCCCTGTCTCTTTGCCCTTATCATCCGTTTTCTTCTTTACTGTCCTTTAGTGAAAGCAAGCAAAAATGAATGCATGCAATCAATTCACCATACTTAACAGGAAGCACTCTCTGCTTCTTTTCTTAGGCAAGTTTCTGCAAAGTTTTCTACACTCGTTCCTTTGACTTCCTAAATTCCACCACCTTCTTTCCAATCTAGTTTCTGCCTTCATAACTCCATTGCAGTGCCTCTGTCACAGGTCTTCTGCAGTTTACTTGTTGCCAATTTTTCTTTCTACTGCACTTGATCTGATTATCCTCTTCCACACCCAATGACAGATTTCTGTATCACGGCCCATCGACTAAATGTTGTCATTCTCTAGTCTTCTTTCTTCTCATTTGTATATTTCTCTTAGGTTATCTCATCTATATTTTTTACTACTCCTTATAGCCTCATTTCTCACTCGTCCTTCAGAGATACCCTATACTCTGACTATACTCAATTATTTAAAATTCCTCAACTATCACTGGCTTCCTCATAGGTGTCTTTGTCTGTCATGTTTCCTTTGCCTAATAACCTTTTAGACATCTGTATCATTGTTAACAGGTACCGTGCAAGACTTAGCATGTACCAATGCCTCTAAATAGCCTTTGCTGCCCTATCTCTTAAAGGAAGAGCTCCACCCCAGCCTGTGTATTGTCTCAAGTTGAATGTGAATACCTCAAATGCAATGACTCCATTTCTCAACTCTATAACTCCACAGATAGTACATAGTAACACTCACTGAATTTTGAATTATTATTTAATGGCTTTTATGGTGCATTGGTCAACAGAGTAACCTCTAGTGTGACTTGATTTAGCTTCAGAAATTGCTAGTGTGGAAATCATTGAAAATCCAGTACCCAAAATGCTATTCTCCCCATATCTAGAAAAGTATTCCATGCTTTACCAAGCTTCTTAAAATGCTAGGGAATCTGGTACTTGCAAATTTCTTTGGAATCTCCCATATATACGTAGCATACATTGTGCTCTATCAGCATAAGGTGTATAAAAGAATTTGGAAGAGTTAAAATTCACATACATGCAAAAGATGTTGTCAAACCATAGGATTTCATGCAACATCGTTGCACGCCAGCCATGCCAAGACATTGGCTCATGATTACTGGGCAGTTCTTTCTGGATCCACTTTACTTTCTGCTGTCAAACAGTAACTGTGTCTGTCGTTCTCAGCTCTTCACTGGGGGAAAGTCAGCCAGACCTAAGTCTTTGCTCTGAGATGTGAAATTGGAGGCTTTTCATTTTACCCTCAGTGTATAAGTCAACCCCATTTTTGAAGGCTATTTTTAAACTTAAAAGGTCACCTTATATGCCGTGAGATACAGTAGTACTTCAAAGAAGATGTATTCTCATTAGTCTGTCTAAGGTCTGTGAAGACTGTCAGACAACAGTGGGGTCAACCAAGATAGTATATCATGGTGTTGCAAGCAAGAATATCCCAACCAAGGGAATGGATCCGAAATACATACATTTAAGTACATACTGATAAGATCTTTCTCTCTATCTATTTATATAGTTCTATCTGCCACCCATTGAAATTCAATGAGAATAAATTACTTTAAGCCAGTTTTTCCTTCAGAAATCTGGTATTTATCATCACTGTCTGGTCTCTGTTGTCAGTAAAGATTTTCAAGAATGACTACTCTCCAGTTCAGCACCCTTTATTTTGTGCAGTCTTTCAAGAAGTAGAAGTCTCAGAGGTTTCTCATGAAAACAACAATTTCACAGTACTTATCAAATATTTCTAATGAAGAATTGAAGGTTTCATAATGAATTCAATCCGAGTAATGTATGATATTTCTACTTCTTCCCCCCAAAAGATATAAAATTTATCAATAAACTAGTAAATTATAATTTGAAGTCTCTCAAAGTTAGATCTCATTTTGTAAAGCAAATAAAATCTTAAGAGTCTTAAGTATAATTTCTTCTATCTTGTTGTGTTTTGAGTGTAGATTTCTAGATCAAATTGTTAGTTTTGTAGGCAAATATTCTCAACTGTCAAGGTCAGAGTGGCTTGATTTTCGGTCTAGGGAAACAAACAAACAAACAAAATGGCCTGGGAAGGACATTTAGGCCAAACGATAGTTTGGAAATATTTACATAATATTTTGCATTTTGACTAGAGATACAGATAAAAGAGATAGCTTTCTATCAGTGAGATGAAGTAAGGAGAAAATATATATAAGAAAATGGACAAGTTACTTTTTATCTTATCCATGGCTTTAATTACACCTTTTTAATTAACTATCTCAAAGGAAATTAAGATAATAATCTTTACACACATATAAAAATGAAGTGAGATTATTAAAAAGCAGACCATTACATGAACTTTAGGGCTTATGAGTTCTTCGAGTCATTGAAATATTATTTGAGTACCCAGTATATGCCAAGTAGGGGATCTTTTAACTTTTTGCAGTATGTTCAAATTATGTTTTACCTTGGTATGACACTAGAATATAATTTGTTCATGTGTAAATTATCCCTTTTTAAAAAAATTTAGCTAATGTCTTGCTACTTAATATGTGGTCTGCCCATCGGTAAAGTGGCATCAGCTTGTTAGAAATGCAAAACCTCAGGCTCCATTCAGACCTATTGAATCCAAATCCACGTCTTCACAAGATCCTAGGTGATTTGTGTGCACATTTAAATTTGGGGAGCCGAGGTCAGCTGATTTCTGACCTGACTGTAACTGAAGCAAACCATGAGGGATGGAAACAGTTAACCTTGCAGTGTATTAGTGTAATAACTCGCTGAGACTTGTGAATTTATTTGCAAATAACAAACACAATTGTAGAGCATGAGAATATCATAAAGGAAAAATAAGAATGTTGAAAAGTTCTTCCTGTTTTGTCTTTAAATATACAACAGCTTGAGTGCTATCTTTTTTGGCACTCCCCCTCATTCCCACAAATGGGATTATAGAAAGGAAAAGAAAAGAAAATGCTGCCGTACTCTATTTAATGGGAACATTTATTGCTGTTTTTCCTCTTCTCTCCAACACCTCTTAATTTATATTAGGCATTAAATTGTAATGCTGTTTCTTTTCATGGTGAAAATGTCCTGGCCTGTATGCCTTTAAATCAATTCATTGTTATTTTGCAAAACAAAATGCTAAATAAGTACTTAGGGGAAACACAGGCCCCCTGACCCCTGGAACTCTCTGGAGGCTCGCCTCTGTCATCCTTCCTGCACAGCAAAAGAGGAAAAAAAAGGAAGGAAAAAAACAAATTTGCTGAGCCACACGTTTCAAGTTGTCGACAACCCCATCCACGAGAAAACAGAAGAAAATATATATGCTCTCTGTCCTGTCAAAAGGCTTTCGCCTTATCTTGAGAGACTGTCAGGGCAGGAACATCAGTGAATGGACAGGAGTCTATTAAATTAATAAGCTGCTGGATGGTGTCTGGAGAGTTATGATGCTCCATAAATCCAGTTTGATCATGGTGGACAAGGTTTAAATCTGCAGACTTCTAATACACATCCAGTTCTTGGATTGGATTTGAAGTTTTGTGCTGGAGACACAGAGATAGTCCTGCAGCATGTGAATTAAGATTTATCTTTTTTTTCTATCCTTTTTTTTTTTTTTCCTTACACTACTTACAAAAATGAAAGCACCTTAGGGATCCTAGCAAATGCTATGGCTGGAAATGAAAGAACTGTTGTCAAGGTGAAACCATGACCTAGAAGCCTAAAATCAAACCTTGGTCATTCTATTCGAGCAGCCCCATCAGAACTGAGTGTAAAAGGTCTGTGTGGAAGGGAAGATGCCTGAACTTATCTGTAACCTATTTTATAGTGATGCCTGTCAAATTCCACTCATCTATATTTATGACAGAAAGAAAACTAATGGTGTCAGATCTGCCCTATAGTAATAAAAAAAATCAGGAAATATTTTCTTCACCCCATTAAATAAAGTCCTCTGATATAGGCTTTACAGTGATATAGGTTTATATGAGTTTTCAGCTTCCAACCATTTTAAGCCAAGGAACTATGTTTTATTATTCAAAGAAATTCCCAAATCAACTATTAACTTTAGGTTGAGAACAACTTATTTACACGGTACTGATAAATAAAACCCCTGGAATAGAAAATGGAATTTGTTCAAAATCATAAAATTCTCCCTGCTGTGCTGAATCAGTTTATTACACTGCTTATAATATTCAAACCATGAGGAAATTGTTAATTACATGTTTATTTCATCAACTTATAATTGTTGTTATAAAGTTAGACTTTCTTTTCTTACTTTGGGACATATTTACATTAGAAAAATCTAGATTGGCATGCTTTGTTATAAGCAATGCTACAGGCCCATTTCAACATAGTTAAGTCCCCGTTTGAACACTTTTTTGTAGAATCATCCAGTTAACACAACTGTCTACTGTAACAACATGATGAATCATAACAGAGCCAGGGCGAGTGTGTGCAGAAGGAGAAATGAGTCCATCTACACTCAGTGCTCACTGTAGTCAAAGCCCTATCCAGGACATCGAATCTTTAAACACTGGCAAATATCCTATGAAAGCAACACGATTATTCTTGGTTTTATGATGGGGACGTGGAGGTTCCCAGAGCTTAAATAATTAGCCTAAATGACAAAGCTAACAAATGACAGCTCAAATTGAACCCATCTCTGCTTTTTCATTCGTTCATTCATTCATTTGGCTTTCTATTGAAGGCCTACCATGTGCCAGGCAATTTTCTAGGCACTGGAGTGCACAAAACAGACAATAATCCCTGCACTCGTGAGCTAACATTTTTGGTTAGGGGGCCAAAAATAATCAGTAAACTGATTCACAGGTCTGTTGTTCACACATACACACACATACACACTCACACACGCACTCCTGCCTCCTTTACATAGAACCAACTAAGAGGAGAAACATTAGCGCATGAATGAACCCCTCTTGGTTCCTGAAAGTATCTGCTCTGGGATTTCCTAATTGACCTTTCAAAATTACTCACTTTTTCAGGGAGAAATTGTGGACTTTTCCCCCCATAACTTACTGGTATATTTTTGAACATTAATGTTCTATCCTGTAAACCCGTGTACTGCCCATTAGTGGTCAGAGATTAAATAGATACTTTGATGATTACCTCATCCAGTTGTAAACGCATCGCCTCTGTATCACTCTCTCCTCCCACCACAACAGTAATGTGTCCCTAGCCAGGAAATGCTTAAGAAAACAGACGAGTCCCACACTGTGTCCTGCAGGTCAGAAAATTCTGGCTTTGTGGGACAGATAGGACGGGTGAGTCTGAGGCCGGGACTCTTAATGGGAACTCCCTGCTTCTGGTTTTTCAAGTTCAGTCCTAGAGGCTGTGTCAAGAGAAGATTCTCAGCTGCTCGCAAGAGCAGGAAGGAGAGTGTTATTATGTTTGCTTCTAGTGAGACTCTAACAGGACTTGAGAAAAGAATATTGAAAAGTTTTTGATGATTTTTATCTAGTGAACATTCTATAAGCAGCATCTCCCTGAAAGCATTTACTTGTATTCTGATTCCAGCCCTAAGTCCTGGGAACAGGGAGAGTTTCGAATCAATGCCTGACTAATAGGAAACACTCAAGAAGTATTTGTTGAGTGAATAAATGAATGTTGCACTTCTCTCGCCTCCCTTCCCTTGTTCTGGTTTCTTACATCTAAAGCAGTAAAAAATAGATTGGGCTGGGAAGCAATAAAATAGATAATTTATATTTAAAGGGTGAGATAAGCTGATGGCTTTCTTCTTGTTAATGCTGCTCTAACCTTATGAGATTTTGTAGTAGACAGTGGCAGCTTTGTTTTGCATGCTACCAAGGTGTTAGTTATGCAAAATACACAGAACTACATGGGAAGCATGCCTGGTTCCACATCTAGCCTTCTGTACAGAGATAAAATGTTTGCAGTTAAAAGGCAAAACAATATAAACTAAAATTTGTCGAGCTCCTCCTTTATAGCATTATAGTGTGCATTATGCAGCTATTCTGCAACAATTGCTTGAATTATTTTGGTGAAGAAACTGAGAATATGTTTTGGCCAAGGTTCTATAGTTCATGAGGGATACAGTCAGAATTTGGACCCGAGTTTATTCACAACACAACATTGCCTACGAATAAAATGGTGTTCATTGCTATCCAAGCATTTATCTTTTAATTGTGTTAAAATTCAACATGCCTACCAAATTAATGAAACTATTCAGCCCACACTGGCTTGCATCTGAATAAAAAATATTTTATTATTAATAAAATAAAAATTTATTTTTCAAAATAAAATAATTTTTCAAAAGACTGAAAGGTAGGAGATGAATTACTGTATAAATAAAAGTATACATAAAGCATTTTCAGAGGAAAAACTCCAAAT
Source organism: Equus asinus (assembly GCF_041296235.1). Classification (NCBI taxonomy): domain Eukaryota; kingdom Metazoa; phylum Chordata; class Mammalia; order Perissodactyla; family Equidae; genus Equus; species Equus asinus. The sequence continues at coordinate 52,983,943 of NC_091801.1, forward strand.
GCAATGAATTCTAGTTTCTTAATCTGGTTTTGTTAAGTTAATTTTGGCGTACAGTGAATTAACATACAATGAAATGTACAGATCTTAAGTGTACAATCCAGATATGGAATATATCCGTCTCCCCAGAAGATCTCCCATATTTCAAAAGACAACCACTGTTGAATTCTGTTAACATAGATTAATTTTGTCTATTCTTAAACTTCATATGAATGAAATCATATGAGTGGAATCATATACTTTATGACTTCTTTTGCTCAACATAATGTTTGAGAGACTGTTTCATGACATTTTGGGTATCAGTAGTTTGTTCTTTGCATTGTTGCCTAGTATTCCATTGTATGACAATGCCACCATTTGTTAATCCATTCACCTATTGGTGGATATTTGGGTTGTAGTCTTCACATCTGCAGCAATGGATTTCTCAAAGAAAGAAACAGTTTTCATTGACAGATTCTGGAAGCCTCTGGTAGCTATGACCTCAAATCAGAGGACATTTTGACTCAAAGAAGTCTGTCAGAAAAAGAGCGACATGAGTCAAAATCCTTTGCTTTTGTATTTCAGTGACCTTCAGATCTTACTGACCTTAATCAGTCTTCAGGAATCAAAGCAAATTGCAACTCTAGATGTTTCTGTACTGACAGTGCTATCAGTTATCTTCCTGACCAGCTAACCAAAGTGATTCAAAGATAAATGAAATTTAAAGATTTTCCACTGGTCTTAGTGTGTTGAATATACATGGGCTTCTTCACTTTTCAGGTCTTTATTTCTCTTTGTCTTATTAATTGCCTTCCACAAAGCAACAGAGCTATCTTAAAAGCACTTTGAAATCCCTGGATGAAAACAGCCAAAGCCATGGAAAATATCAGCATTATTATATCAATTAATAGACAGTAGAAGCTATGAAAGGAATGACCAGAAAGACAAATGAATGGCCGAGAGGTAAAACAATTATTTAAAGGAGAAATAATGAGTAATAGTAACCAGGCTTCTGAGAACAGGAATAAGACATGTATCAGGAAGAGATGGATCTTAAAGGAAAGTGGTACACTTCGGCTTAATTAGAGGGCTATGAAAACGGACACCACCAAACAATACCAGATAGCTTTGGTCCTCGTTTTATAATTTCATTAAAGCATTAAGAACGATCATAGAATATGCCTTGATCTGCAGTTTATTGAAGAATATGCACCATTGCTGGAGAATACATTACTGTAAAACTTCTCAGAATCTAAATGCTCAGATATTTAAAACAAGAGCAAATAAAAAATAAAATCCTGAGAAACAAGAAATCATACAGTTAACAGCAACTGGCCGCTACGCCCTAACCTTCAACTCTGAAAGTATGATGAACTAATGTGGTTGATCTGTTAGTTGAAACAAATGTTCAAAAATGTTGGAACGGAAGCACATGAGACATGAGGGAGTGAATTGGTTCTCTGGCCAGCCAAAAAGTCCGCTGATATTAGAGGATGGGCAATTCATTTAAAAATACAAGAATAAATAAATTATTTTACTATAAAAGTGAAAAGGGTGGCATAAAACAAACATAATTACTACTAGCTATTTATAACATAGTTTCTTTTTTTTTCTTAGAAAGGGCTATATAGACGTTTGTATGGAGTTAATTTACAAAATGTCTTTAAAACTCTAATTAAAGAATAGAATAACTAAGACACAAAATTTGGATTCAAACCTTGGCAGAATTACATTTCTATAGAATTATGTTTTTCATTTAAATAAACTGCTTAAATATTTAAAGGATGATAATTTCTTCAACAGTTTGCATGAGTTTAAAATTTAAGTATAATATAGGAATTTACCAAACCACTCTCTTCTAAAAAAAAAAAATATTAAGGATAGATAAAAGCTTTTTACACATTAAGATTTCTTTCTTAAAGTTCTTCATGAGATAGGAGTTAAGTAACTGCTAGCATACATTAGGAAACATAACTGCCTTGGAATGGAAAAAATGTCTTTTGTTTTATCCTGATATTAACAAAGAGTTTGGAAAAGAAAGATAAACTCTTTCCAGAATTCTTTAGGTTGCTCTTCACCTTAATTTGACTTATGAATAATCAGCCAATCTTTGAAAACTTACTTGAATAAAGAAAGTGGAAAGTGTTCATCAAATATATTTGTTAATTAAACTTAGAAGTTCTCTTGGGATTGGAGAGCCGCAGCTCTACTCTTTAGAGGATGGTTTTCACTGGTTGTTTTTCATTTGTTGGATCCCTAATAACATCTAGCTTTGCTTCCAGTATGGTTTTCATACGGGAAAACTTTACTGGAACCCTAGCCAAAGTCCACTTCAGCTGCATTTCCATTTTAAGTATCGGAGCTTACAACCTTGTAATGAAAGTCCAGAATAGGCAACACTTTCTCTTTCTGGACTTAAAAAGCTGCAGACAATAGCATGTAATGGTGATGAGAAGAATGAACTCCCACCCCCACCAATGAATTAAAGCAACATGCAAGGAGCAAAATTAAGTATTGTACATGTATTAGAAAATGACTGACAGCAAAGAGAGTAGGTCTAAGCGTATACATGCACATGTACGTATACATAGACATATTTGTATAAACTTGCCTACATGAATATATACATATGTGCAGACAAACGTGTCCTTTCTTTTATAGCCATAGCTAAATTTGTTAATTGTGAAAATGAAACTTCTGGTATCACCATGCCCCCTAGCTCTACATTAAAGTATTGTTTTAGCTGTGAATAAGCCGATGGGTATTGTGTATCTCCTTAAAGCATTAGGATCTGTTAACAAACTGTCACTACTACTACATAACAATTCAGACCAAATGTAGCATCAGACTGTAGACATAAATTAAATGATGATCAAAAAAGAAACGATGCCTTAAATATGTTAATAGCAGTCTAAAGCAAGCAGTCCATCTTCCTCATTCCCAGCACCATCAAGTAGGCTGATAGGAAAAAAAGGTTGGGGAGTAAAAAGAATCATACTTTGAGTTACTGAAATCAAAAAGCAGAGAAATACCTCAAATATCAAAAACAGTGAAGTTGGTAGATAGTAATATCTATAATTCTGATGAAAAATCTTTCAGTCTAAACTTTGTAAACCCGTTTGAATTGCTTAATAAACAAGCTTTGAAAACCCAATTATGTTGAATGAATTAGGAGGATTGCCTCTTGGCAACCCAGATTGTAAATAAAAATTGTGAAATAGGACAAGGAACAAAAATAGAAGGACGTAGTTTATACTTAATAAGAGTTTTGAGGTTTTGCATGGATGTGGAGTCATTTTTCAGTTTTGTTCTATGAAGAGCCTAATTCTGAAGAGACTAACATATTCACTGGGCTTTTTAAATTTCTGTGAATATATGTCTGCGTAAAACTCTTACCCTGAGGACTCATGTCTTTCTAATATGCATTCTGGGGAATATAATGTTCTTGGTAGAGTTAGAAATGTCTAAAATTCACATGCCCCAAATAAGGGAATTATATTTTCAATTGTTGGACCGCAGACCTCTGGAATATTTTTCAGCTTCCAGTGGTCTGTTGGCAGTATACTTTCAATAGCGGCTCCTGGGAAGTGCCAAGACCAGCTCCACGTTCTACCCCTTTTCTTTTTTAATCCCTGTGGGGCTCTGTGATTTTTTTTTTCGTGGCTGGACCAAAGTTGTGTCAACGGGAGACTTGCACCATAAAGACTGAAATGTTAAAGAAAGCTACAAGGAACAGCTTTGAGGCAAGGTTTCAAGCTTTGTCATCACGCTTGAAGAATTTTCTGTTTAATGTACTGTAATGCAGTATTCAATGGGGACACGTTTAATTGAGTTTTACACAACCCAGTTGGGAGTAGCGCTGCAAGGTAGGTGATGTCTGGGTTTTTAATCTTCCACTCCGGAGAGGCTTGTTGACGGAGAGGTTCTTTCTCTTTGCAAGAAAAAAAAAGGAAGCATGAGAAATGATACATCCGTGGATAAAACCAATTGGCAACCCCCAAAGGAATGAGGGCGATAAGGCGAATCCAGCACTTGTAAGAAATAAAAGAATCCAACTGTTCATTTAAATGAGAAACAACACCCGTGATGGAGGAGGCAGGGAGGCTGGGTGCAGGAATGGGGAGGAACCCAGGCTGACAAGTAGAACCAGTGATGCAGGAGGAAGGCATTCCAACAAACAATCGGCGGCTTGTTAAGGGGATTATCAAGGAGATACTTACTGGTGTGTGTTTTTAAGGAAATAAGAGGAAGAAAGGGGCATTTTTACATTAGAAACAATAAATAACGTGGCAGAAGTGAGTGAAGAGAGAGCTGCTCTTACACAAACAGAACTTAAAATAAATCACCCTTTCTTCCTAAAGTCCTTACCTCACCTCTGCATCAACCTGGGTAAAAATAGCACGGGACCCTGTCAAAAAGAGAAAATAATACCTTATACATCAGCTCCAAGGTATTAAACTTTCTTAGCTCAGACAGTCCCTTTTTCTCCTTCTTTAGCAGCCGAAGCAGGGAAAAGCATGAAGCAGCTGGAGCATCCGAAGATTGCATTTCTGTTTTGTCTCCATGACGCTAGGCCTAATATGTAGCTCCATAGTTGGTCCAAGCAGAACCCTTTCGCAAAACTTTTTTTTTAAATATTTATTACCAATTTTCTTGTCCCCAGCAGAGGAGGACCCCTAGATAAAAGATTACTCAGTATACTAATATCTTTAAAGCATCCACTGAAAAAGGAATGCTAGCATACTCTATCACTTATTCTTCTGCTGCATCGTTTTGGGCTGTCCCTTTTGAGGCTGTCCCTAATGGGCATGGCTGGTGTTTAGTGTGCCTGTGAGCCCATCCCATTAGAAAGGAGTGTGCGTGATAACACAGATTCCCTAGAATTCCTGCACTCCACCTGCAATGAGAGACAACACTCTAAGAATGTTCTGCTATCTTTCATCAGTGTTTGTGGCATGCAGATAACTAATGCATTGTTGCCTGTCAGGATTGTTGCTAATTTAGGGCTGCTGACACGGTGCCTGGTAGTCTAGTCTTTGGTATATTATTGCCATGGGAAGCACTGCATTTTCATCCTTTAAAAATAATTTTCTTTATTCAACAAATACATCCAGGAGGAGGCACTGGGAATAACATGGAGAACCATTTCAACACTGTCCCTGTCCTCAGAGCATTTACAACTTAGTGGGAGATGATGTGATAATCATACCGATAAACAGAATATTTTAAATTAAAAAGTTGACTTGTGATTGTGATGTTGATAGTGAAAATATGAAAATAATTTTTGTTTTATTCATAGAATTGACCTAAGAGACCACTTGGGTCATTTATATAAATCACTTTGCTTGTTACACATATTCCTTCAGCAAATATGTGTGATGCACCTACTATGTGTCAGGCGTCGTTCTAGGTGCTAGGTATAGAGCAGTAACCGAAACATGAAAACTTCTCCTCTCATGGGACTGACAGCCTAGAATTTTCTCATGTAGTTTTTATTGCAACTTTACAAAATGGCTATTACTATGATGATGTTGCCTAATATTTACAAAGCATATTGTACTTCACAAAGCACGCTTCCTTTCATTACCTCATCGCATATGTGCATCCATCGTGTGAGGTGGGTATTAGTCCATTTTACACAAGAAAGCTGGGGCACAGAGGGATAAAGTAATTTTGCTAAGGTTTCATGAGAAGTTAACTTTAACTACAATGTGGCTATACTATAAACCAACCTCCTAATTTAATCCAGTATGATTTTTACTTTACTGGGCTCTTTGTTACTATGATTCTCTTTTTTTCGATTTTCAATAGTCTAAAACATTGTTTTGGTTTTTTTGGAAGGCAAAGGTAATTATCAGAATTTGGAAGTCAGTTTGTCAAAATAAACACGCTCACTTGAAATTTCTGATACATCTCCACTTGGGAGGGGATTCTCATTGAAAAGCAGCTGGGAGGGAGCTGGTGTTGCTAATAGGCAGGGCCTTGTAAGTCACTTGTGTTGCGACGGTATAAAGGCTGAAGACCATGGTTCTAGAAACCACCTAATCCTAACCTGATGACAGTTCTCAGTGGTTTGAGTCCACAAAGTAAAGTGCTAGGAATTATTAGGAGAAGGTAGAGCAAAAAATTCGCTTAATGAAAGAAATCATTTAGATAAGCTTGCTTATTACATTGGTTCAAAAATGATAAAGGTTCTATTTTGTGTTCACTTTAAAACACCGCTGTCCTCAGTTTTTTAATTTGTCATCTCTGACTGAGATAGCCCCTAGTTTTGATTAAATCGTAATTTCAGAAATGAAGTGACAAAATGATTTCAACTACTGTCCAGGGATAAAGACTCATCTGTTTTTCTGAAGAATCAAGAACAACCCTTAAATGAGACAATCCACTAAAGGAAAGGACTACAGAAAACTCATTTTAGAGTTTGCTTTGCTTCTAGCAGTGTTTAAGAGCACGGGCTGCCTGGCCCCCACACAGCCTAGGTTCATATCCTGGCTCAGCTGCTTATTAGCTGTGATGCCTAAGGCGCATTATCTACAATCTCTGACATGATTTTCTCGATATAAAATAGGGGGAAAAAATCCTACCTCATAAGGTCATTTTGAGGATTTAATGACTAAAATATATGTAAAGGAAGGGCTCATAACTGTGGTTGGTGTGTGGTAAATGCTATGTAATTGTGAACAAATACTATCTTGAACAAGTTTCTGCACTTATAGTATAGTACAATATGAATCTAAGCCTTAGATAAGGAAGAATAATAATTCAAAGTGAAAGAGATTTTTAAGTGAACTGTATTAATTATTAAGATTTGGAGTTGCTATTATTTGAATCAATCTTTGAATCTGTTAGTGATATTTGGCTTCAACAACAAAATTCTATAATACAGTTGAGTTTCAGAGAAGGGGTAGGTGACTCTGAGGGAAGCCCTGATTGGGATTTCACAAAACTGCTCATATGCTGTATTGTTTCCTGCACTCTTTTTAGAAAAAGAAGAAACTAATAAAGCATATCTTTTTGTTTTGTTGTGTTTTGTTTTGTTTTTTTGAGGAAGATTGGCCCTGAGCTAACATCTGTGCCCATCTTCCTCTGTTTTATATGTGAGCGTGGCTTGCTAAGTGGTGTGTAGGTCTGTGCCCAGGATCCGAACCAGTGATCCCCGGGCTGCAGAAGCAGAGCACGTGAACTTAACCGCTACGCTAATGGGCTGGTCCCAGCACATCTTTTTCTGATATCATCGAGAAAGTACTTTGAGGGCCAAACAGCATCTCAGTATCTGGATTAAAGGAAGGAAACTGGAGATTCTTGACGTTTTATCCCTCCTAACATGCTCACTCAAAGGAATAGCTTCCTATGACAGTGATTTTGTGTGAACTTGCCCCAAAGCACTGCCCGCAAGATTCTGATAGGTGTTCAATTCTTTCCCGCTTTTCCTTTCCCCATGCCCCATACTCGCAAGCTCATGCTTTGAAAATCTCTGTATATACTAATGTAGCTAGCTGGCTCCATCTGTGGGTCATCAGATAGACTGGCAGTTATGAAAGTGTGGTCCACTGACCATTGGAGGTCCCAAGACACTATCCAGAAGACGATGGGGTCAAAAGTGTTTTTATAATATTACTGAAATGTTATTTGCCTTTTCTACTGTGTTGACATTTGCACTGATAGTGCAAAAGCAATGGTAAATAAAACTGCTGGAACTTTAGTATGAATCAAGGCGGTGGCACCAAACAGTACTAGAAGTCATTGTATTTTTACCACCTGTTCTTGCACTCAAAGTTGAAAGAAGCAAACAAAAGACAGTGCTACTTAAGAATGTCCTTGATAAAGCAGTGAAATTTAATTCTTTTATTAAATCTAAACCCTTCAGTATATGCCTTTTTAATATGCCGTGTGACAGAATGAGAATACACTTAAAGCACTTTTGCCTCATACTGAAGTACCAGGGTTGTCTCCAGAAAAAGCACTTGTACGATTACTTGAATTAAAAGGGGAATTAGCCACTTTTTTTCACAGAATATTGTTTTCGCTTACAGAATGTATGACAAACTATGTTATTTAGATTTGAGTATTTGGTGGATATTTTTTCAGAAATAAATATTGCTTCAAAGGAAAACAACTGACAGTATTTATTGCCAATGATCAAGTCAAGCTTTCAAGCAAAAATTAGAATTTTGGAAATCTATGGTGTCTGCCACTATGAGCCTGACAGCTTTCCAATACTTAAAAACTTGCCTGATAAGATTGGTGGTGATAGTCATGGATGTGATTTTTTGATGTTATATGATGAAATGTACCAACATTTGGAAGATCTGTGTAACTCAGTAGACCAATATTTCCAAAAGAATCAATGCATGATGTCAATAAATTATGCATTGGTAAAGCATCCATTCAAAGTGCAGCATAGATAAATGGATTTAAAGCAAGAGTGTGAAAAAATAAGTGATGCATTGTGAGATTCCACACTGCAGCTCACCTTTAAGAAAATAGTGCTTGTTGAATTTTGGTGTAGTATTAAAGAAAAATTCCCAAATTATCTGAAAAGTCTACTAAAATGCTCCTCTTTTCCATTTGCATATCTTTGTAAGGCAAGATTTTCTCCATGTATTTCAATCAAAACAAAATAAGATAGAGACTGAATGCAGAAGCAGACATGAGAATCCAGCTGTCTTCTCTTAAAGCCAGACATCGAGGAGACTTGCAAAAATATAATACAGTGCCACTTCACATTATTTTCTTTTCTGTTCTGAAAAATATAATTAGTTAAGAAATTTTTTTTGTTAAAATGTTATGTGTTTATTTGTTATTTAGAGTGAATAATTAAACATTTTACAAATTTCTTAGCTTTGATTTCTATTATGATATATATCAGGAGATAAAACCCACATTAACCAACAGTCTTTAGGGTCTTCAATTTTTAAGACTTTAATGGGGTCTTGAGGCCAAAAAGTTTGAGAGCCACTGAGACAGCTCACATAGGAGGGACCTGAGAAGGGTTAATTCACGGGCTGCTCAGTTCAGCCTTCCAGGCCCAGACAGACAGGCCATTGGCTTCTCTCAGAGATACATACCTTCCATAGCAGTTGCCAAACTGGGAAAATGCTCAGCTGAGCTTGTCCTCACTACCCCTTCCGATCTTTACAAGCCTTTACAAGCTGTTCCCTAATTCATTCAAAATAAAAAGGATTTTTAAACATGTGCTGGCCTAATTTTAGATGAAAGTGAATGTCAATTAAAAAGTCTAATTTAGCTCTAGCCACTAAATTGGCTTTTTCTACCTTGCAAAGCAACCGACAGTGTGGGGCAGGCATGGAAAAAGATGACTGAGCTGACATTTCAGTGTGGCAGTTTTGCTGACCTGCATTTTCTTACAATAGGAAAAACTACTTCAAGCAGTGCAATTATCATGTCCTTAAGAAAAAAAGGTGGGGTACCTTCTTTGTCTGCATCTTCTATTTCTCCTGTTTCTTCTTTTCAGAATTATAAGAATTGCTCATGATGGAAGCCATAGTTATAAAAGTAGCTGGATTTGGGCCTTACTAGGTTTAAAAAAGTTTAGATGAAGTCTTATGGATATTTCATCAAACCTATTAACTTTCCTAAAAAATGAATCATAGTAAGTAATTATACATACTTAATCCCCAGCAAGAATGAGTTGTTTCCTCTTCTCTTATCCCCAAATTTTGCATTGCTATGACATTATGACTATAGCATTACTCATGACATTGAGAGGAGATTACTTTAATTTCTTATTATACTTGGCTCTAAAAGGATAAGAATCATATTTTAACTTTTTTTGGCTTCCAAACAGCTACCAGACTTTAGAAGGTCAATCAGTATCTTTGATTTTGAATGAATGAGCGAATTGGTCAATTAGTCATTAGAAAACATAATTGATTGCCTGTTAGTGTCAAAGACCAAGTTATTTAAATATTGCATTTTTTATACCCATTACTCTAACAATTTGAGGACCATATTTGGAATGTTTTGGTACCATGAGATAGAGGAAAAAGAATAATGAACTAATTATATAAATACATACTTTATTCTTACAATTACTCTATTGCAAGCAAATGTTATATCCAATTTCTAGAAAATCTTTAGAGAGATTTAGTGAAAATAGGGCCATGAAAATAATGCTGGCCTCCCTATGGATAGAGACAATCTTCAGTAAATATATACATAATGTATTGTAATTTATGCTAGTTCTGTTCTCTCTAAAATTCTCATTACTTTAATTCTCATTACTGAATACTCAAGACATTTGATTTTTCCTCATTTCTTGGGCTCATCTACTTTTGCATTTATTTTTAAAATAAGATAGCTTAATGCCTAGTTTTGGGGCAATGCCTAAAAAAATACATATAAAGATAATGCTAATAAATTACAGAATGTCATTAAATATTGTTTTCCTTTTTTTTGTTTTGTCCCTCTATTTTAAGGGAAATGAGTGTGTGTGTGTGTAAATAAATAAGGATTACCTTGTAAAAATCTGTTTGAATCCATCATTGTATTCATATTTAGATCCATCAGCTTAGGATCTAGTTTTTTGATAAGTGTGATGGGGTCAGTAACCATAATCCTCTTAGACTCCTTCAGGCAATATTTACAAATATAATTCTCCTCTCTTTTGAAGGGTATGGGGCTGCAGCTCTAGAAGCACAGGTCTTGCAAGCACACTCCAACCACAACTATGTCATCTATGATAACTTTATCAACATCATCTTCTTGCCACTCCCGTCCAACTAGCCAGACAGTGATTTAATTCTTAAATTACTAGGAATGAATGGTGGGAAACAAGTTTGAATTGAAATCACTTTCCAATTGTTCAAGCTCTTTTTTACCAAGAATTTTGAGAATGCTTAAGCCTATTTGACAGATAAATAAAGAAAACTCAGAGAAGTCAGGAGAATGACAATACATTTCTAACAGAGGCAAGAGCCAAAATCGAGCTGAATTTTATTCTTTTTATAGCCCAATAAGAGATATATTTTTCCTGTGCCTCTTAAAAAATATAATTTTATATGTGACACCAGCTCAAGAATAGCTGCAACATGTATGTAAATTATGAAGCAAAACAATGACAAAGAGCATCCGTGAATCCACCATCCAGATTAAGAACTGGAACCATACGATGACATTTCATTTATGTGTGTGCTTATCTTTGCCACAGCCACCTCCCACCTCTCTGTAAATTCTCCTTTCCCTAACAATAAACCTCCATTCTGATTTTTTTTTTACACATTATCCACCCCTTTCCTTTTCAAAATAGCTTTGTTGCATATGTACGTGTTGCTAGAATATGTGTTGATTGGTTTTACTAAATGACTTTCTTTTACTTCTTGGGTACTTCAGTACCTTATTATTAGAATTAAGAAAAAATAGACTCATGGAGGCTGTCTTTAAAATTCTTTGCATTATAGATTTTGAGAGCCAGCCCTGGTGGTCTAAGCGGTTAAGGTTCAACACTGTCATCTCCATAGCCTGGGTTCATTTCCTGGTCAGAGAACCACACCAGCCTGTCATTTGTCCTGCTGTGGCACCTGTGAGGCTGAAAGCTATGCTACTGTATTTCGGTCACCAATGCTGACCAGCCTGGTGACATGGTGGTTAAGTTCACGCACTCTGCTTCTGCAGCCCAGAGTTCACAGGTTCGGATCCTGGCCGCAGACCTACACACTGCTCATCAAGCCATGCTGTGGTGGTCTCCCACGTGCAAAATGGAGGAAGATTGGCACAGATATTAGCTCAGCGACAATCTTCCTCAAGTAAAAAAGGAAAGATTGGCAATAAATGTTAGCTCAGGGCCAATCTTCCTCACCAAAAAAAAAATATATATATATATATATATATTTTAAATGAAAATATAAAATTAGGGGCATATACCATGAAATTACTTTTTACATATTTGTTCAAGGAGAATTTCAAGGAGATTAGCAGATTAGCACAGCAAAGCATGGACATTGGCTTTTCTGTTATCAAACTGGTCTGACCAAGCTATGTTTTTCAAGAAAAGTTGCTGTGGAATTCATGTGCTCCACTGCAGCTAAGAGAGCTACTTTGGAACTCTGACTGCTGTCATCCAGATAATGGAAATAACACAAAGGGAAAATTGTTGAAACCCTTTACCTGAAATGAAACCCTGCCTATTATTCCTAGATCTATCTTAGTCTAGCTACTATTTTACTGTACAACTAAGAAAGATAGGAAAAGAGGGGTTGGAAAGAAGACAGTTGGTGCCAGGGATAAACTCAAATATAGTTTTCCATATTCCTACTTCTTTTTTTTCAATAGCACTCAGTTTTCTTTTTTACCAACATTGCTTAGTTATATGTCTTGTCTAAAATTCATTAACAATCGCCTCATATTTTTTGTTAAAAAAACATGTAACAGCTCCCAATGAAGATTAATTTCTTAGTAAACAAATAGTTAAATTGAAAATGAAATCTACACAAAGGTATAATCTTCAAAGTCAGTCAACAGCCCCTCTCTCTAATACATTATAGATCATTCATGTTGATGTAGCTATCACATAAAATTCAGAAATGTCCAAATAATCTAACAAAAATGTCCATGAGGACTCTGAGAGTGACTGTTTCTGTGACAACACATTTTAGGCCTCTGTTACTGCTTTCTAGCCACAAAAAGAAAAGAAAAATACATTTTGGGTTTATTTCTTTGCTAAAACAATTGTAAAAGGGTCTCCACAGGATATATTATTGGAAAGTTGGTACATGAAGAAAATGAAGCAATATTAAAAGGCAAACTCTGACTTTATACACGTTAGTGGTCAGAGCCTTGGGCCACCTCTAGATAGCTGTGTGATGTTGGGCAAATTATTTAATTTCTCCCTAAGCCTTGCTTTCTTCATATGTCAGGTTATTATGAAATAATAGTTATTATTTTCTGGTTCCATAAATGTCACTTGCCATAATGATGATGGTGATGATGTTCATTTGAAAAAATCTCTTAACTCTGATTCCTTGTAGAAGATTATACTTCGTAATCTGTATATTTTAATGCAAATATTATATAGATCTGTTCTGTAGAGACTTTGCATTAATGCACCAATTTACTTAATTGAAATCAAATAAATCACTAAAGAGCATGGTTTTATAGAAAACGTTCAGGATCGTAGGTCAGGAGATGAAAGTGTTAGATGTGGGGGCCGCCCTGTAGCCAAGTGGTTAAGTTCACCTGCTCCGCTTTGGTGGCCGAGGGTGTCGCCAGTTCAGATCCTGGACATGGACATGGCACCGCTCATCAAGCCATGCTGAAGCGGCGTCCCACATAGCAGAGCCAGAAGGACCTACAACTAGCATGTACAGCTATGTACTGGGGGGCTTTGGGGAGAAGAAGAACGAAACAAAGGAGAGAACATTAGTAACAGATGTTAGCTCGGTTGCCAATCTTTAAGGACATAAAAAAAATGTTAGATGTGAATTTGCCAGTTCCTGGTTGTTTAAGCCTCAGTTTCTACATCTGTCAAAAGGAAACACTTGTCTTTCCTACTTTATATGATTTGTAACTGTTAAGATCAACTGAGATAACAGGCATAAACCTTACTATAAATTTGTGAAATATGATTTGAATATATTTTTCAAAAGAACACATGGAGATTGAAATCCATTTCATAATATCATGGAAGCAGCTAAGTTTTTTAAGGTCTATTTCTCAAATGCAAAGTTAGGTGAAACTGACTGAAAAATTTACATATTATGTATTGCTGATTTTCTAAAATTTTGAAAAGCTAACCAGCTATAAAGAAAATAGTTTTTACAATTGTATCACTCAGCATTCTCAATTTTTATTTATTAAAATTGGGCATCAGTAAAAAAATGATTCCCTGGTCTTAATTCTTTGATAATTACAAAGCTTTATTGTACAAATTGACAAGTCCTGCAGAAATCAAATGATTAAGTATATATATTGTCATGTTTACTTTTCTACCAAAGTTTATTATTCACTTCTTTGTATAAGATATATTCCAATTTATTGATGACTGAAGCAAACTTTCATCACTAAGGCATATTAGAGAATGGTGAATACTCTTACCTAGGTTCATAAAGATCTCTGCCCTCCTAAAAGCTCCTCCACTAATATTTTAAAAGCATAACTTTCTAACTTTCTGTTAAACAAGAATACACTGATTTTATTACTACATTTATACTATATTATACATTATCCTCAAAGAGTGAGTTTATTTATGATGAAAGATAGCATTCCCTTAACCGAAGGCCACTTCCTTCTCAGGTTTATTCCATTCCTGTTAATGAAATGTGTGATGACTCTTGTGTCAGGGAATTAATGATACTCAATAAGTAAAGAATGAGAAACCTGGGTAGATGAATTATGCCTGTTCTTCAGTTCTTTTCAAAGAGGAAAATTGAAAGATCCTGTGGCATCACACTTATTATGACATTAAAACTATGAGAATTTCATCAGATAAAAGAAATGTTAAATGAAATCCTCTGTCTAAACATTCATGTCAAGAAAGGCAATTTTAGTTATGCGGTGGTGTAGCGTTTTGTTTTTTCTGCAATAAAGCCATCAGATCAATAAAAAATTATGTAGCAGATTATTATTACACTGTGCTCACCATAGCTCTAATCGTAAATAATACAGCAGTTATCCTGGTTATATTAATTATAATTAGAATGCAGATAATGCAGACGGTCTTTTATTACTAGAGCCAAATCAATTTTCCAGTGTTATTCAATGCAAGGTCACACAAAGTTGTGGGAGCTTTTAGACTTCTTATGAAATGGCCTGCCTGCCTGTGTGAGAGAGGGTTTGGCTCAGCTGTGCAAGACACATTGACTGGGAAGATCATTGAAATAATTACAGCCATGAGCCCTTGCCTATGATGGCAGAATTTCATTTTATAAAGTAAGCATAGCTATAATCCAGCTTCCTTTATGGTAGGAAGCCTCATAAATCTTTCAGAGGAGACCAAGTCTTGTGTTTAGTGGTAAAAAGGAAATCAAAATGAATTCGTTTGCATTGTTCATTTCTCCTCATTGCCTTTTTATTCCATACCTTGGCGTCATATTTTTTAAACACCTTCCATATGTAATCATCTTGTAATGATAGAGGGAAACCACAGAACAACAAACTAATAGAAATATATTAGGTGTTCAGTGTTGGTAGATGGGATACAGGCTGATTTTACACACTGTCATATGAAGACTTTTATGAAACTAGAGTTTCATTGCTCTAGAAGAGAACGTGAAATGAGAAGAAAGCAAGAGAATGGGACAGAGGTTAAGTTCAGAAGAAGTCATTTTACAGATCCCTTTACCATGGTCAAGGGAAGATGAGACATCTAGGCCTCAAAACCTACAGAGCCAGAGACTGTGGTTCAGAATAATCCGTATATCTAGACACCAGATGGGGCTGAATGGTAATTCTAGAACCTCTGATTGAGCATATCTAATAGTGATGGATTAGAAGCTTGTGTGTTACTGATATTTCCTACTTGACAAAACTCCCTCAGATGGTGGAGCCGAGGTCCAGCCGGGACACAGACTTAAGTGAGATCAGGCAGGTAACTCATGGAGTGTATTGGACTAGGCATGAAGTAACAGGACTGGGAGGGAATATGTCAAAATATAAACTGGAAAATTTATGACCAGCATAAAGGCATTGGTGTTAAAAAAAAAATGTTTAATCACTGCTCTGATATGTCTTTGGGACCAGTGTAGCCTATAGACCATCAGATTTGACCTCTGATGATTTGTTTGTTCTGTCGGTAACTAGGAACAGAGCCATTGCCAGTGTACTCAAGCCATTAGGAAACTTTCTTCTGAGAAATTGACAAAGTCAATAATATTAACAAAAGTGATATTCAGGAAGGTTAGAAATGGGGAAGAGCAGAGTCAAGAAGTTAAAACCAAAAAGGAACCAGGCTGAGAGCCAGGAGTCCACTCGCAAGCAAAGAACAGTAGGCATTGTAGGCATTGAAGAGATCCCCCTTCAGTCCTCTGGAGAACCCCACTTTAAGTCCCAGACTAAAGCACTGACCTCAGCAAGCTGGTTCCTCAAGGCCAGAGAGCAGTGATCTCTGAGCATCTGCAAGGAAGGAAGGGGTGGCTTCGGCCCACGGGGTCTCAAATCCTGTGCATAAAGGTGAAGTGTAAATGAATAAATAGCCAGATTTCAGAGATACAGATTGGCAAAAGGAAGAAGCTCTAAATGTCAGGTCTTTAGAAATTACAGCACTAGAAATAAATAGTAAAAGAAAACCCTTGGCTACCATTTATTGTTTATGAACCACAAACTCAGGCAATTTACATGTGCTTTTTTTCTTTTTTTATTCATCATAATCTTTGAGGAACTAGATACTATTATGACTTGTATTTTATAGATGTGAAAACTGAGGCTTTCTAAAGTCACACAGCAAAACAAGGAGCCAAAATTCAAACATAGGTTTTTCTGTGGCTTGAGATCCCAGCTCTTAAACCGTTAAACAATAATGCCTCCAGGCTAGCGTAATTCAGAGAGATCTAAATTACAGGGCAGAAGTCAGTGCATCTCTTTAGACCTCTCACCTAGGCTCTGTTTTCTTACACTCTGAGACCAGATAAAGGGAAACTCTGTGTGGCTTTTCAGTGAGCAGCAGCTGTATATGGTCTTCTGGTGGAACAAGCATCCTAACCATTTTGATCATAATGTGGAATCATAGTTCTTCTACTCAGCTACACATTTACGTATTTTAAAGCCACTGAGCTTTAAGAAATGTTTTCAGTCCCCCTAGAAACTTTGGCAGATTGTTTTTAAAAATTGAATTATGTGAGGGGCCAGCCTGGTGGCTTAGTGGTTGAGTTTGCCCACTTGGCTTTGGGAGCCCAGGGTTTACGGGCTCAGATCCTCGGCGCAGACCTACGCACCACTCATCCAGCCATGCTGTGGTGGTATCCCACATACGAAATGGAGGAAGATTGGCACAATGTTAGCTCAGGGCCAATCATCCTCACCAAACAAAGAAAACAATTGAATCGTGTGGGATCATTCAAGATGACAAGTAAAGCTCTCTGCTTTCCTCGAAACAACCTCAGTTGCAGTAGTGAAATTTGGATCCTTTCCAAAAATGTCAGTGAATCTTTTCTTTCTTTTCCTAAAACTTCAGTTTTATTTAAACATAGGGGTAAGAAATTTTGGCTCTGAATGTTTCTGACCTGGAGCACACAAGACGTAGTATTGGACTATTTTGACATAAGCATTCTTTTCATCTGTTTTGTTTAAGAAAGAATTAAGTTGGTAAAATGGACTCTTTGGTATGTTCTGATATTTAAGAAGAAATATATTCAAATATATCAGAGCAATATTTGAAAATACCAAAGTGGATAAGAACCAATGAAAGGTGGAATCAAGAGAATAAATTTTGTAAGCTAAAAGTAAAGGAAAATTTGGTGCTTCATTATCAAGAAATAAATGTCTTAGTTCATGATTACTTCCTGAAAAGTAGGTGGGAGTTGAAACAGAGACTCCTTGAGGTTAATTGACTTTTGTGAATGAAATTTTAAACTAGTTAATGTGTCTAAAAGACGCCTGAAAATATTTTAACAAATTTGAATTGAATTAATATAAATTTATTTCTAAAATGTGAAAACTTATTAAAGAGATATAAAAGGAACTATAATGTACTATACTTTAAATATAGAAAAAATATTAAAGTTGTACCATTTTTCTAGTCAAGGTATTTTAGATATTTCACATTGAATTTCTATTAGTTTTTCCTCTCCCTGACAAAAGATAAATACACCTTTCATCAAGTATGCTCCTATAAGATTTCAAGTTCAATTCTATTCTGATACAATATCTTTAAAACTTTTTGTTGGAAAATGTATTTTCTCTTCTACTATGAAATCCTGTCTGTCTTTAAGACAAAGGTTATGATGGCTGTTCTTACATGGTGCTTACAATGGACTGAGTGCTGTGCTGTAAGTACTTTAAAAATGTTAATTTATTTAATCCTCACAACCACTCCTTATGAGATAGATACTATTATCTATGGAGGAAATGGAGGCACAAAGAGGTTATGTCAGTTGCCCAAGGTCACACAGCAAGTGAGTGGTAAAGGGGGCTTCGAACCCAGGCATGCCTGCTCCAGAATCTACACTTTTAATTACAACACTATTCTGCAGAATCTTCACGATAAGATACTACTAAAAATCAAACAATTCTACCCAACAAGTAAGTGTCTCTGGCTTGTTTCCCTTTCTCAAAACTCTAAATTCCATGATCTGTATCATAGAACTTTGTCTTTTTTTAAGTAGCTCTCTATCTCAGAGGTGCCTTGAGTATGAGCAGACACATGAATTGCTATGGTAACTTCCACTGCTTCAAATAATAGGATTTGGGAATTATTTTGAGTGCAAAACATAAGGGGAAAAAATAAAGTCTAAATGTGACCTTGTCAACTGAATTAACTTCTAGGAGATTCCACTTTAAAATGATACGTCCAGCATGATCATTTCACTGCTGAAAACTGGGAAGCTTTCCAGATTTTAACTTACAACGTTATTGTATTTCCAAATGAGAAAAATGTCTTTTGAGGTACTTTCTTTCTCTTGAATAGCATAATAGATGGCTCTGTAATATCCTATGCAAGTAGCCAATGTTGGAATTTGCAGCTCCCTATAAGAAGTTATCATAAACTGGGCATTTTAGAGTCAACTTTTGTTTAATTATTTACTGTGTAGTTTATGTGTTCCATCCTGCCTGGACTACTTACCGTTGGTTATTTTTTTGCAGCTGAATTTTCTACACCATTTTGCTTCTCACACACTGACTCTTCCTGTCATTATTATGTACGGTGTACCGAAGTTTGGCACAGAATTAATTCTGCATTGAAAGGAAGAAGCAGTATTTCTCAAGTAGAACATTAGGGTTCTCCTTCGCTCACTTTGTTAGTCCTTCCTTTGCTTTCCCATATTTTATTGCAGAGCCTGCATGACCATGAGATCTGTCTCATCAGGGGCTAGTCACGTGTGATAGCACTTCTAGCAAAATCGCTAAAAAATAGTACCCTTTTTTTCTGCTTCATCAATTGCTTATGTCAGTAATAGGGAATTAGCTTTAAAAATATAATCTGATTGAGTACATTATGTTGACCAGCCGTGTGCATTTCTACCCTGCACTTACTTCATTGTCTCTGTTTTAGAAATGGCCTTTATGCCTCCTGGTCTCAACATAGAGCAAAAAGGACCATCTGGACACCACATATGAGGAAATCAGACATCTCTAGGTTAAATCATGCCCATAAGGACAATTTCTTGTCAGATAAGCTGCTGTGTACTTAGTCTGATAACTAACAAAATTACAATATGGTAATTTTAACTGGAAATTGTCCCTTTTTATCCTCAGGTTTTCTCTTTTATCCCTATTGGTAACCACTCTGTGAATTCTACTCCTGTGCACTAGTGCTCAAAGCAACCCCAGCTGTGACAGTCAAGCTGTGGCGACTGTGACATGTGTGGACCACAGAGTGTGTTGTCCCGTTGGCTCAAGCATCATAACACAGTGGGGAAGAAGCACATAATTGTGTAATGGAATAAACTGATTTCTCTCTGATTTCTGGACACATCACAAAATAGCCAAGGCAGAGAAATGACCTGTATAGAGTAATTGGTGAGTTTTGAGTCACATCGCTGTCACTGGCTAGCCTGTGTGACCTTAAGCAAATCACAAATTCTCTTTTTGATCTCTAACATTCTTATCTGTAAAATGGTATGTCTTCCTTCATTTGATTATCAAATAGGAACATGTACGCCAGAGAGGACCAGTTGATAGTCTACTCTCTATGTGCTGCCTCCAAATGTGTTATATTTTACCCACAGTGAATTTTAATTATTGCCATCATTTGAAAAATCAGAAGATGTTGCATTAAAAAATGCCAAAATTTCTAGACTCTCTAGAAATAGGATGATTTGGCAAAACTGGTCCCCTATGCCCACATGTCAACAAAACGCCATGGAGTAGCCCTTCATTAGATGATGGCCTTTGCTGCAGTTCACTTCAGTTCCCCCCTGGCCTACTTTGCACATTTCTGTTGCCTGCGTAGTCCCTGTAAGCATTTGAGTTTGTCACCTGTGATATTTATAAAAACACGTTTTGATTTAGCTGCATCATTCTTGACACAATTTGGAGCCTCAAGACTAGCTTTTAAATATCAATTCTTAAACTTGGGAAGATCATGGAAATTTACTGGGTAAGACTGGTTTCTCTGTGCGTTAAAATGGCCATAGTAATAGCTACATAATGGAATTATAAGAATTTAATTCTTATGCTTTATGCAGTTCTTTATGCATATGAAACAATATGCATAAAATATTTTATAACAACCAAACACTAAATCTGTAATAGTTATTTGGTACTTTACACATTTCTTTTTAAGGACAAATAGGTTGGCTGTTGCTTCAAGAAACTTTGCTCATTAGACCTTAAGTTGACCAACATTTCAAAATCCAATATGGCAAGATTTTGTAAGGTAAATTGCATACAATATTTGTTTTATTCTCCAAATTTTGTTATGGGGAGGTCTGTTACACTGCATTTTTCCTCAGTTACTTCAGTCAAGAAATGGAGATAACGTTTCACAAGAATGTTATAAAATAAAATATACATCCAAAAGCTATTTGTGTCAGGTGGAAAAAGAGTTAAGCATAAACCGTTGCAGGCTCCAAACTGTATTGCTTCTGTTGACCTTTTGTCCAGGCTTCCATTTTCATTTCCAGGATGTCTGGGATTACTAATGAATCTTAAATGAGGTAACCATGTTGCAATGGATTGAAAATGCCTACCACAGGGCCTTGTTCATTTTAGAAGTTCAAAGAATGTTAAAACTCAGTGAAACAGACCAACAACAGAAACAGAAATCGGAAATCTTGTCTTGCTATTTGAACTGAGTTGACCTCCTGTTCCCTTACTTTAAGCAAACAGGAATAAATTGTGATTTACAGTGATGCCCTGAAATGAATAACATACTCCTCCCAAGAGCAAGGAATATTTTATACCTCTTCCTAATTACGTATGTCATTACCTACTGTCTAATTCATCTGTTTAATATCCTCCATGAGGCAGGCAGGGTTGGGTACATAGTATTACCTTATTTTATATGCAATAAAAGGAAAACAGAGAGAGAGATTAATTGTCCTTTGTAGGGTCAGTAAGTGATATAGTGGAGGAACCGGGGCTACCAGTAAGACTGCCTGGATCTTCAATCCTTAGGAGACAGGAAAAAATCTCCTGAGTCCTTGATACACTTCAAGGATTTAGAATATGTTTATGAACTGTAAAAGACTTCTGAATCTATAAAATGCTTTATTAAAGCAAATGGTAACTACATTTATATAATACGAAAAGAAAAAGTATTTATTTATTCATTGAAAATTCATTTACTGAATACATTAAAAAAACACAAAAATATTGAGGCAAACAACCATCTAAATAAAATATTTGCTATAAAGGTAACAAAACATTGATATCCATAATTATTTGTTATTAAAAGAATTTACATGAGTGGATAGGAAAGCCACTAAAACTTAAATGGAAAACTGTGTACAGAATATGAAAATATACTTTACACACACACAAATCAAATGACTAATCGAGTATAGTAACCAAAACTTGTGAGTCCTCAGTGGTTCCTCATTGCCCTGAAAATAGAGTCAAATTTCTCGGCATGCCGTATAAATTCTTTTAATTCTATGACCCCTTTTTGGCCCTCTATCCATACCCTTCACCACCTCCATCTCCTCATATCTCTACCCTGTGCGTCTGCATTTCAGACAGTTCTCAGAATCCATCATGCTATGCTGTCTCTTACCTCACTACCACCCCACTCCTCAGTACCACTTCTATTCCAGAATATGTAGAATGTAAATCAGTTACAAGACACGCTGTTCAGTTGAAATGACATTTTTTTGTAGGCAGAGTTTCTGGAGAAAGGAAACAGGACATTGATTTATATTCTGCCACGACCTCCTTATTTCGTTGGAAAACAATAACGGTTTGTTCATAGACTACACCAAGAGTAGCACTGTGATAAACTGAGTGCTTGTGTGTGTTTGTGTTAAGGACAGTCCCGTCCCTCCATTTACTCAGCCTTACAATGGGAATGACAGTGCCCACCTGAGTATTGGATTCCCCATATCTGAAAGTGGGAAGAGTAATAACTACTTCGTGGCATTTTAGAGAAGAATCTTCCAGTAAGTATTCAGTGGTACACAGGCATTGCGTAACTATTAGGTCCGTCTCTGATCCCTTCTTTTTTTTTCCCCTCCTCTTAAATGAGTAGTGTCAGAAATACACTTATAATTAGAGATCATTACAGCCCAGGGGTCATTAGGGGAAACCAGTTGGTATAACCCAGACTCTGTGGTCACTCTGCTGTATGCTTGATGTCTGTCCCCTTCAGTGGATTGAGCTCCGTAAGGGCTGTCACCCAGTGTGGGAAGCCCTCCCAGTCACTGCTTCTTCCCCATTGCTCAATACAGTGTTTGATACAAAGTGGCCTCTCAATAAATAAATGATGAACTGATTAAATCAATTACTAAATGAATAAGTCACACATGAGAAAACTGAGGGCTAGAAAGTAACACAAATAACATAAAGGAGTGACTGAAGTTAGAAGGGGATGATGAAACCTACATATTCTCCTTTTAAGTCATTTTTAAGCAATGTGGTTAATATCAACATCATATTGCCATTTTGTAATAAGTGCCATGGAGAAACACAAAGCCAGGAAGAGAACCAGTGAGTGGAAGGCACAAGTGGCTGGCTGGATAGATGTCAGTTTACTCTTTGAGAAGGGTGTTCAAGAATGGCGTCATTATTAAGGTATCTTTTGAACGGAAAGCTGGAACCAGTGAGGAGGTGACCCATGATGGACATCTGGGGAACCTGTTCTAGGCATAGGGAAAAACAAATGCCCTTGAGAAATAGCAAAGGAGTCAGTCTTGATAGAGTATTTGAACAGCTGCAGCTAAGGGAATATAGACAATAAGGTCACAGAGATGAGTGCTATGGTGGGGGAGATCGTATCGGTCCTTAGAGGCAGTTGTAAGGATGGAAAATTATTGGAGAGTTTGGGATGAAGTCTGATACCATCAGATTTATACATTTTCATAGGATTTTACTGCCTGCTGTGTAGAGAATAGGGGGAGAGGGTGGAAGAAGGGACATCGCTTAGAAAAGTACTGCAACAGTCCAGGAGAGAAATGGCTAGAACTTAATAATCACATACTATACCTGCCTGCAAGGGAACCTGGGAAATGTAATCTAGCTGTATGTTCAGGGGTAGGAAAAGCCAGTTTGGAGACCACCTAACCAGTGTCTGTCATGGGATTCTTTAAATTCCACTCCAGATGAGTAGTTGATTGGTAGAGTGTCCTCCTGGGTATGGCTCAAGAGTCAGTTCAATTCAATATGTTTGAGTATCTATGATGTGATGGAACTATGGAATCCCCTTCCCCAACCCCCTTGGTCTGTGATCATAGGAAGCAGTGGTTCTCTGATGCACATACAAACTGCAGATTGGTTCTCAAATAGGAATTTGCTTTGCACTTATAAATTGATCACCATTGTTCCAACAGCCTTGTGGAGTCAAGACAGAAATTTTATTAGGTATAGGGAGGGGAGAAAGTAGGGAAATTACACAGTGGACAACTGTAAGACTCTTCCTGTGGCCTTATCTATGACAGTGTGCATTCTGATGTGTGCCTGTGTGTGTGCGCACAGACAGGTATCCATTCACCAGCCACACACATCCATAGACCCTGACAATGTTCTCTTCTTCGCAGCATACATTCTATTTCTGGTTTCCTTATCATGGCTCATGATATCCTATCTAACCAGAATCATCAAAGCTGCCTGTTTTCTTTCTACTGGTTTCTTTTTCTTCGTCTGTTAAGAATCAACCCTGAGATAATCTTCTCCAAGTAGCCTACTCTGTCTTTTCCAGGCTGAATTAGGAGCCCTTTCTCTGACCTTCTAAAATAATTTGTGCATATCTCTATTAATACGCTTATCAAATTCTGTGAAATTAATGTGTTTAACATGAGACTCTTAGCTCTTTGTGATCAAAGACTGTGTATTTATCCATGTATCTCCAATATTTAGCAGTGTCTACTACATAGCAGGTGCCCATTACATGTTATTGAATGAATGAATGAATGGATCATTCCAAGCTGAATATAACAAAGAACAGAAAACACACTGAGGACATCATGATACAGCAGAGGAATGTTCACAGCACATCATGTAAACCTTATAGGTAGAGAAATCGATGATGAGCTATTCCTCTTCTTTACAAGTTTCCTGGATGGGGATGCGTCAGGCCACATTTATGTAAATTTCAGAATAATTAAGTGACACTGAATATAGAAACCACTTTAGTTAGTTATTATTTAGTTGGTTACATATATACCTGCTTTGTTTCACAAAGGACTTATGATAGTCTTGTGGAATGCATGCATCATAGATTAAACTTTGCTATGAAAGGATAGCCATGCAAAGTTTTTAGAAAATAGAATGAGAATTGAGGTATTAAAACATTAATTTGTATTTTGAAAGATTGGCTTTTATTGGGTGGGATAATTTTGGAGATATCAGCACAGACAATCTTGCAAAGCTAAGAGATTGGAGATGGGGAAAAGGTGGTGAGGAGCCAAAAGAAAGTACTACAATTTGGGTGAAATTAATAGGCAGCCGTTAGGTCATCTCTAAGCTAGCATTTCATTATGCTGAAAATTCACCAGAGCTAATTCCAAATAATGTTGTTAGTTGAATTGTCAATATGGTTAAAATAATATACCAACTATCTAAATCAGGAGTATGGTTTTTACAGTTGCGGGAGTGGGGAAGCTTACTCTGATTGGTACTACCTCTTCTCAACTAGCAGTTTCCTCCTCTGTAAGTGGGGCTAATGAGATTTTCTTGCTGAGAGAGTCTGAAAAGTCTGGCACTTAGCAAGTCCAAATACACAGGAGAAATAGCCTTATCCCAGATGTTCTGTGCCATGCTGCCCAACTCTACCAAAATGAAAACTTAGCTGCTGAGGTCAGCAAACAAGTCTGTAGTTCTTTATTGCTGAAGCCACCTAGGAATTCTTTATTGAGTAGTGCCTTTATTATTCACACTGTTGGTTGTGAAATATATACAAACATACATTAGATGAGAAAAATAACTTCAACATTAAACTGCCATTTTGAACCCACTTTCTGAATAGTTTGTATTCTATGTTTTAAAAAAATAAAAGCAATATAAGTTTGAGTAAAAAGTGTTATTAACTAAAAGCACTGTCCAGTAGAGCTTGCTGCAGCGATGGAAATGTTCCATTCTGCACGCCAATATGGTAGCCACTAGCCACAGGGGGCTATTGAGCAATTGATATGTAGCTAGAGAGATTAAGGAACTGAATTTTAAATTTTAATTAATGTAAATTGTATTAGCCACATGTGATTAATGGCTAGCATATTGGCACAGATTTCTATAAAGTTAGTTTATTAAACAAATAAATAAAATAGAAAACATTTCAGACAATAATAAGTACCACATAGAAAAATAAAGCCAGAAAGGGGACCATGGTGTCCTTATGAAACTTTTTTAATATTTTAATGTCCTGATTTATTAAGGATCTATAGACTACTTACCTATGTTCCATTTTCAATCATAAAATATCTTCTACTCAAAAAAAAGAAGCATTTTCTTTTTTTTGTCACCAGTGATATTTTTGTGACAAATTTATGAGGAACAAATTCGAGTTTTTTCCAACAATGCTTTAGTATCTGTGTTTATTTTACTTTAGTCACTCTTGTGTCAACCTATCATGTCTTGAAACCAAGTGGAAGGCAGATTGCAACTTTTACATTCCACTCTTGGAAAGCTGGTATAAGTCTAACTCAAGTAAGATATATAAAAAAAAAAATACCTCTATCATCACAAGATTGCCAAGCATTTGATATATTTCTGGAACTGCGTCTAATAAAAAGTAAAGGAATGTTTCATTTGGGGGCATTAAGACTCAATATTTCATAAAAATAGACAAAAGCAAATTCAGACTCAGTGAACTCATCATACTTAAAATAATACAGAGAATTCTAATACTTCCCAAGAAAGTAGACTCTCCAGGCAGCTTCATGTGACTATATGATTTCCCAAGTATTAATATGAAAAAAAATCCAATTTTGATTAGGAGCTATACTGAAACTCAGACTGGGCCATCTGGGAAACTGGACTATCATAGTGATCATAATATCAATATATGCCTTAAACTTTATTAGTTTTCTATGGTTCTGTACAAATGAGCTCAAAGCACTTCATGTATTTTATCTCATTTGTCCTCACAACATTCCTGTAAGATAGGTAAGGGGCAACTGTAATTAAAGATTAGATGTGTCAGTTTTCCATTGTTATGGAAGCGCATTAAACTGGAATTTATTCAGCCTGCCAACCGAGACAATTAAGCAGTTGTTTCACTTATCAAAGTTCCAATTACTTGATTTTTTTGTTACATCCTAATTTCCTCTCCATTTTCTCTCAGACTAATACTGCAGCTTCCATAATTTTAAAGTTCGACGCTAGTAATACTTCCTGGGAAGAGTGTTTTGAGAGAGTTTTCTTTTGTGAAATTTCCTTAATGACTCTTCTATAGCCACCAGTTCAAGTTCATGTTCAGGGCATTAAGGTATGAAAAATAAGTGCTTATTTTTCCAAATCAACAACATATATTTGAGACATGTTGAGCAATATACCCAATTCTAAACATTTCTTGGTTTGCATCATTTTTTTTTGTATGCATAGGTCTCCAAAATTATACTACATAGTACAACTGCCTTTCGGACAGGTAACTACTCCCTCCCTATTATTTTATGGCATTTTGCCATTCATATTTAGCATATAATGTTCATGTGAAAATTTTTAAAAATCGTAGGTGGTGATCATAAAGAGGTTCAGCTTTTAAAGTTTTTCTACAAAAAAATTCATCACACCATACATCTTTTCATTTTCGCTACTTCTTTTCAATTTCCTGTTTATTTATGACGTCTACCAGTAACTAGAAAAAAAAATATTTTCTTCAATTTGTGTGGTTGAGACGGCTAGATACTCACCAAAATCCATGCCTCCATCCTCTTCCTGTGCACACAGCTGGACCACATTTCCCAGTCTCCCCCATCATTAGATGGCAGGCGTGTGACTGTTTTTGCCAGTGAAATGCGCATGGTACAGTGGATACTAACTCCAAGTCATGCACTCCTTCACGCTCCTTTTCCCTCTGAGTGGCTAAAATGGAGATGATGCCCGAGACGACTTTGGAAACCATCTGAAGATACCAGAATGTATGTCAGCCTAGGTCCTTTAATGGCTTTATGGAGAAGGTCACACTCCCACCCTGCTCCCCTCCCCAGTGCAGTGCAGGGAACAAGAAGTTTGTTGTGTTTAAGTCATTACATATCTTGGAGTCTATTTGTTACAGGAGTTAGCCTATAATAACAATTACACCACTTAAAATGAATTTTACTACAAAAATATAAATATGCAAGAGGAGCTTGACAAGTGAGGTTGATATAAAATTACTGGGAAATATTTATTAAAATAAATGCCATTGTCCACAAACTACCTGAAGAGAATAGAAAAGCTGTGAAGCCAAGAGATTACTTATTGAGTTAAAATTGCATAGACACTTGTGAGCAAGATGTAAACTTTACTTCTAAGTTTACCCAGAACAATATACATATTCCTAGCCCAAGTTTCTCCAGAGTATGTGTCCAGTTGATATCAAACTCTGCCCAAATATCTTACTAACACTTAGATTTTTGTAGACCTTTATTTGGAATATATAAGTGAAAATGAGAGAGAAAATATCAAAGATGAACATCAAAATCTGAAGCAGTGAAACGGGGGCATCAGAAGAAAATAGGATCCGGAGCTGGAGTTCCCAAACAGGAAGGAAATTAGAACATGCTTATAAGTACCATGTTGAATTAGAAATATGTGAAAATTTAGCTCTTAAAGGATATGACATGGGAGGATCAATCAAGGCTTAGGAACATAAAAAGAACACATTATGGAAATGGGGAAGGGGAAGAAATAAAAGAAGAATACATAGTGTATTGAACATAAATTTTTAAGCTCTAAGGGCTAGAAGGGGCAAAAAAGAAAATAAAGTTGAGTGAATTAATGTTGGCTAAAAGGGGTAAGTGGAATCAAAGGGGCTCTTAGAATTATATCAGGTGAAAAAGAAACACTAGAACGAAAGTGGGTCCGTAAATAACCTGAAAAGTGGATAAAATCAATAATGTTTAAATGGTTGAACTACTCCACTTTAAAAATATTTTAACTAAAATAATGAAAGTTATAGAAAATTATTAAGTTATGAAAAGCCTATAAATATGGCTAATGATAAAATTCAATAAAAGAATATTGGAATGATTAAGTATGAGTTGATCAGGAGTTCTGATGATATGTGTTACAAGGATCAAAGGCATTTTATCATGAATTTACCAGCCCCTCTATTTTTTAAAAAATCAGAGATAATGAAGAAACTAGCACAAAATAAAAGGCAAAACTAAACACTATGCAATCTTAAAAATATAAAGTAGTTTTGTTAATCAGAAAAATTATTACAGATGGTTTTAACCAAGCAAAAACTAATATAAATTAAGCAAAGTGTTTGGATGAAAGATGAAATATTTAATGAGAGGAAATAATATGGACTTTTGATCAAGACATTTAAATTTTCTATAACTATGTATTTGATCTATATGCTATACATAGTTTCTTTTGTTAAAAATAAAATTATTAGCATAGAAAATCACTTGAAACTCATCAGAACAACGATGTTATACTCTTATGTATATATTTTTTCAAGGTACAAGATTACTTCACTTTATTGCACTTGACAAATATTGCATTTTTTACAAATTGAAGGTTTGTGGCAACCCTGTGTTGAGCAAGTCTATCAGAGCCATTTTTCTAACAGCATTTGCTCACTTCGTGTCTCTGTGTCACATTTTGGTAATTCTTGCAGTATTTCAAAATTTTCATTATTATTGTATTTGTCATGGCGATTTATGATAAATCATCTTTGATGTTAGTATTGTAATTGTTTTGGGGTACCATGAACCACATCCATATAAGAATGAGAACTTAATTGATAAATGTTGTGTGTCTTCTGACTGTTCCACTAACCAGCTGTTCACCCATCTCTCTTCCTCTGCTTGGGCCTCCCTATTCCCTGAGACACAGCAATGTTGAAATTAGGCCAATTAATAGCCCTACAATGGCCTCTGAGTGTTCAAGTGAAAGGGAGAGTTGCACATCTCTCACTTTAAATCAAAAACTACAAATGATTGAATTAGTGAGGAAGGCATGTCGAAAGCCAAGATCAGCCTAAAGCTAGGTATCTCGTGCCAAACAGTTAGCCAAGTTATGAATGCAAAGGAAAAGTTCTTGAACGAAATTAAAAGTGCCACTCCAGTGAACACACAAATGCTAAGAAAGTGAAACAGACTTACTGCTGAGATGAAGAAAGTTTTAGTAGTCTGGATAGAAGATCAAACCAGCCACAACATTCCTTTAAGCCAAAGCCTAACCCAGAGCAAGGCCCTATCTCTCTTCATTTCTGTGAAGGCTGAGAGAGGTGAGGAAGCTGCAGAGGAAAAGTCTGAAGCTAGCAGAGGTCGGTTCATGAGGTGAAGGGAAAGCACCCATCTCCATAACATGAAAGTGCAAGGTGAAGCAGCAAGTGCTGATGGAGAAGCTGTAGCAAGTTACCCAGAAGATCTAGCTAAGATAATTCATGAAAGTGGCTACGCTGAACAGATTTTCATTGTAGACAAAATAGCCTTATATTGGAAGAAGATGCCCTCTATGACTTTCATAGCTAGAGAAGAGAAGTCAGTGCCTGGCTTCAAAGCTTCAAAGGACAGTCTGACTCTCTTGTTAGGGGCTAATGCAGCTGGTGGCTAAGTTGAAGTCACCATGTACCATTCTGAAAATCCTAGGGTCCTTAAAAATTGTGCTAAATCTACTCTACCTGTGCTCTATAAATGGAATAACAAAGCCTGGATGACAGCACATCTGTTTACAACATGGTTTACTGAATATTTTAAGCCCACTGTTGAGACTGCTCAGGAAATAAGATTCCTTTCAAAATATTACTGCTCATTGACAATGCACCTGGTCACCCAGGAGCTCTGATGGAGATGTACAATGAGATTAATGTTGTTTTCATGCCTGCTAACACAACATTCATTCTGCAGCCCATGGATCAAGGAGTAATTTTGACTTTCAAGTCTTATTGTTTAAGAAATACATTTCATAGGTCTATAGCCGCCATAGGTAGTGATTCCTCTGATGGATCTGGGCAAAGCAAGTTGAACCCTTCTGGAAAGGAGTCACCATTCTAGATGCTATTAGGAATGTTTATGGTTCCTGGGAAGAGGTCAAAATATCAATATTAGCAGGAGTGTGGAAAAAGTTGATTCCAACCCTCATGGATGACTCTGAGGGAGGGGGTCAAGACTTCAGTGGAGGAAGTAACTGCAGATGTGGAAATAGCAGGAGAACTAGAAATTAAGTAGAACTAGAAATTAGAATAGAATTAGAAGCGGAGGATGAAGATATGACTGAATTGCTGCAATCTCATTATAAAACTTTTAACAGATGGGGAGTTACTTCTTATGGATGAGGAAAGAAACTGTTTTCTTGCGATGGAATCTACAGGTGAAGATTGTTGAAATGACAACAAAGGATTTAGACTATTACACAAATTTAGTTGATGAAGCAGTGGCAAGGTTTGAGGGATTGACTCCAATTTTGAAAGAAGTTCTACTGTGGGTAAAATGCTGTCAAGTGGCATCACTTGCTACAGAGAAATCATTCAAGAAAGGAAGAGCCAATCAGTATGGGACACTTCATTGCTGTCTTATTTTAAGAAATTACCACAGCCTTCAGCAACCACCACCCTGATTAGTCAGCAGCGATCACATTGAGGCAAGACTCTCCACCAGCAAAAAGATTACAGCTCATCGAAGGCTTAGATAATGATTAACATTTTGTAGCAATAAAATATTTTTACATTAAGGTATGTACATTGATTTTTTATACATAGTGCTATTGCACACTTAATAGACTATAGTATAGTGTAAACATAACTTTTATATGCACTGGGAAACCAAAAAATTCATGTCACTAGCTTTATTGCCATATGTAGTTTATTTCAGTGGTTTGGAACTGAACCCACAATATCTCCAAGGTATGCCTGTATATTTTTGAATTAACATTATTTCCTAGGTTTAAACAATTAACTTAGATCCTCATGAATACATGACACTATTCCCACTATCTTTTATGTACATAGCAAATATAAATCACTCTTAGAAATATTTTATTAAGCTGAGAACTTTTCAAAGTAAGGATTATAAAAAGAAGCATATCCCTAACAAATAAATTATTCATCAGTGTTCAAATGGGTTGCCTATATGAGGGCTCTTTCCTACTTACCTGTCCTCCCCCTACACTGACCTTTTTCCATTCTTCCTAAGGGTCAGGCTTTGTTCTGCCCAGTGCTTTTGCATATGCTGTTCACCCCTGTGTACTTCCCACCCTCTCAACATCCACTTCCACTTCTCTCCTTGACCTAAGCATTTCCTACTCTTCCTTCAAGTCTCGGGCAAAGCATGACTTCCTGATGGAAGCCTTCTCTAATGAATCAGGTCAATTAACCCTGTACCTCCTGACATGTATTACAGCCAAAGACACATCATACTTTAAAAAAATAAGACATAGATGTTGATATCATTGTTGCAGTTGAAAGGGACCTGAAACTTCAGTACATTTTTAATCTGAAATGTTAGAATCTTTTTCTTTCATGTTTTCTTTATGGGCATATTGTTAGAATACACTCACCATTAAATGGACTTCATCAGTTATAATAAACACTAAATTCACATAAGCATTGCTGCTGCCACCAAGACAAACTAAATACAATTCAGTTTTTTCTTCATTGATGGAAGTAACTGGGTTATTAAGATTTGGTTATTAAGATGCTCACAAGGAAGCAATTCTTTGGCAAACAGTTAATCACAGCTCTGTCCTTACTGCTAGCTGAACAAGTTGAAAGCTATTGGACTAGGGGCATGATTAAGTTGTTGGTGGTGGCCGTGGTGGTGGTGGTGGTGGTGGTGATGATGATGAAGAATGAAGATGATGACTGTGAAAAATACTCTATCAGGGAATTTTCTGCATAGCATTTTTTTTAAAAAAGTGGTTAGATGAAAACTCCATGACCTGTTCTGATTATCCTTTTTTAATTCAACATTTAAAGATGTGCTTGTAGACAAGTAAATTATGATTTTCTGAGACATATTTTCCTCTTTCTCTTGGAGATTTGCATGTGACAGCAGGCTGCCAGTCATCCAGAGGATGCAAATTTAAAGAAAAGGAAGTAAAATAGATGACTCATTTCATCAGCTTCTTGATCTTCCTTAGATTTACCATTCCAGCGCCATCGTTAGGTCAATTTGAGATTAGCAGGCAAGAGCACGTCCAAACTTTTAGCCATCTTCATATCCTGCATATCACAGACTATCCAAAGGAACTTGGATAGCCTTAAGCTAGAATGGCAAGAATGGCACATGACATAGACTTGAACTAGGAGACCAGCGAGAGGTTCTAGTCTTCACTTTGACATTGGCCAGCTGTCTCACCTAGAGTAAGACAGTTATCTCTCTAGGCTTAAGTTTCTTCATCTGTAAAGCGTAGTAAGTCTAACAATAAAAATAACTCACAGTTTGCAATTACATGATTGATGTCTGTGCTCTACTAGAGTACTATGCAGAAATAGTATACCTTATTTAATCTTCAAAATAAGCCAGTAGCTATTATTATCGCCATTGAACAGTTGAGGAAACAAGGTTTAGCAATGGTCACTAGGGTCTAAAGCTTCAGACTCAGAAAACTATCATAGGCTGGACTTGGAGCCAGTACACTGAGAAGGATGTATGACAAGAACCATGGGCTTCAGTGCTGGAGGTTCCTGCTCAGTGGGAGTCCTTGCAAGGGTTGATACATCAGTCCATTCATCAGCCCATTTAGCAGTCCAGAAGACATCTCCTCATGTGGCAACTCAGGTGCAAGGAGATGAGACTCACCTTGGGCACTTGTGGGAGTAGCCCTGAGTCCAAAGCCTTGTGACCCACAAGAGCAATATTTCTTGTAATAATTTATACACAGTTTGTAGGGACATGTCAGTGACAAGAGTCACCAAACTCTGGGAAGCCCAAAGTTTGATCTCTTTATCAAGTATTCAATAGTTTATTTCTATTCCTTCAGCTCACTTGCAATTTACCAATCAGTGGTCATTTTTGTCATAAGCAGTATTACCTAGTAGTATATTTAACATTCCCATTTTTACCAGATTACCAGAGAACCTATCTAGAGAGTTAAGCTCAAGCTAACTTCAAATGCAGAATGGAAAAGAGTGGTTAATGTTTTGCCTATAAGTAAATTTTCCAAGGTCACAGAGCTGAGAGGTAGAGGAGCTGGTATTTGACCCTAATCTGTCAGGCTCTAGAGCCCCTTAAGAAAGTTTTTGTTATCCTCTCCTTGTTCACTATCCTACAATTATTCTAGTCTTCTTTTTTGTTCCTCAAATACTTGAAGCTTATTCCTACTTCCTTGATTCCTTTGTTCTCTCCCACAAGTGCTCATTCTTCGCTATTTACATTGTTGCTTTCATCTCTTCATTCAGGCTTGGTTCACATGGCCCCTTCTCCAAGAGACTTTCTGAACACTCTTACTTTTTTGACCATCTCCTCCCTCCCCGTGATTACCTTATTATTTTCTGTTGCATCACAATGTTTTGCTTCCTTTCTAACACTTCACTCTCTGAAAAATATCATGTTTATTTTCTACTTGTTTATTGTCTACTTCTCCTCTCAAAGATGTAAACTCTATGAGATTAGTCATTTGAGTTACTTGTTCACTGTTGTTTCACTGGTACTTAGCGTAGTTCTTGGCACATGATGGATATAGAGTGAGTGATTGATTGATTGAAAAAATGTACTCACAGTTTATCTCATGTAACTCTTGGGCAATTCGGAGAAGCATATCTAAACATGTTTTTGTTTGTAAAGAACTATAAAAATATAAATTGTAATTCTGCCCAAGTAAGACACTAAACTGCTTTTAGGCAAAACATCTAGGAAAAACTTAATCATTCATTTAAAAACATTTTTATTATACGTTGATTATCTACAAGTCATGCTGTTTTAGGGTCTGTGGTAGACTCCAAAGAAATAAAATCATGAACCTATTATGCAGTTATCAAACTGTATTTCATTAAATTTTTTACAGGTTGCACCTGGCTAATAAACTGATTAAGGCCTTACTGTCTGATTAATTGATTAATTTTTATAATCCTGGTGTATAGAACAGTGGCCTCAAAAGTCAGATGCCTGGGGGCTGGCCCCGTGGCCGAGTGGTTAAGTTCGCGCACTCCACAGCAGGCGGCCCAGTGTTTCGTTGGTTCGAATCCTGGGCGCGGACATGGCACTGCTCATCAGACCACGCTGAGGCGGCGTCCCACATGCCACAACTAGAAGAACCCACAACGAAGAATACACAACTATGTACCAAGGGGCTTTGGGGAGAAAAAGGAAAAAATAAAATCTTTAAAAAAAAAAAAAAAAGTCAGATGCCTGTATCTCAGTGGAAAGAAACTATTTCAATTCCTATTTCTATTTACTTTTGTCTCTATATTTTAAAAGTATTTCCATACTTACACTAACGTAATAAAGACTAGAAAGTGTTCATGTAGTAGAATATACATATAAGTTATAAATAAATATATGTTGGGATACATGCTCAAAATTCTGCTTATGGGCTGTGTAATTGCAGTAAAAGAGGCCATTGGAATGGAAGATTCAAACACGTAACAAGCCCTCAATTTTTTATTATTTTAGAAGTGAGTTATGTGATCAGATTCCTGCGAATGGGATATGCACAGTATGTAATTAAATTCAGTATATGTTAAATGGTTTACGAAGGCTGCAGAACACCTTCCATCAGAATATGGCAGAAGAAAAGATAACTTCTTTCTGTGGAGAATCAAGGGGTTGGAATTAGCGTTTGTCTTTGAAACATGGATATGATTTACCAAAGTCCAGATAGAGAGGATGCTCATTCTGGGATCTTCCATAAGCAAACACAGAAAAAGAGGACCAAGCCTCTTGTGTTCAAGAAATGGTCTATAGTCCAGTGTGGAAAAGAAAGTTTGTGAATAGGAGAGTAAAGAAGAGTGTAAGAAGAGCTCTAGGAAAAGTGTGGTGGGCTTTGACTACTAGGCTAAAGATGTTTTAGTTTAACAATAAACAATAGAAAGCTACAGAGTCTTTGCACAAAGCAATGATATTTTCAAAGTAATGTTTCAGAAAAAAGTTCTAGCAGTACACAGGACTAGCTGGAAAATAAAAAGACTGGAGACAGAGGTGTCAATTGGGCAACTACTGCCAGTGGTCCCTGCATGACATGAGAACGATCTGAGCTATACTGGGTGTGGTGCCCTTCTCTTGTGTTGGAATAAAAATACAAGAATGGGGATACTAGAGGTAGGAGATTTATTTTATGGACTTATTTTTCCATCATAAAAGTGTTACATAAGCATCCAGTTTGGAGCAAAAGAAATGAGTAGTGGAAAGAGAATACTGATCCAGCCAGTCCTCTACTGAGAAAACCAGCATTTCTTAGATGAGCAATTACGACAATGGAGAAACAAAAACATTATCCCCATGCATAATGCCTTTACTCTCACACAAAATGACCTTGTATATAAGGTCAAGTGTTATGTGCATTGAGGCAGGTTATTGACCAGCTCTTGGCAACTCTGTGGTGCTCAACATGTACTAACAGGTATTTATGACTAAATGCCTGTAATAAAATGCATTTTTCTGCAAGTGATGCTGCAGAATTTTTATTTTCTAGGTCCCATTCAAGAGTGTTAGGACCTCTGCCAAGTGGCCCCATCCTAATTTATTTTTAAGAGAGGACAGAGGAAGAAGAACAGATGAAGCTGTTGATGACACTCAGTCTGAAAGCTCAGCCATTTTTTTGTTTCTTTGTTCCACTACACTATATGTCCAATAGTTAGTAAAGTGTACTTAGGGAAAGTATAGCCAAAAACATTGAGACCCAGAAGACACATATACATGTAACAAAATTTTAAAATCAAGAGTAAACTATATATGATAGTCATAAATCTAACTTTATTATCCATTTTTATTTTTATTTAAATTCACAGTCTTGGCCATATGTTCTCGATATAGATAGCTGTAACATTCACTTGTTGCTACGAAATCTAACCGCAATTTATTTTTAAAATATCTATAGGTTAATTTTCTGAATTTTAAAAAGTCTTGATATTCTCTTCTCTTTCAGTGAATCAAATAGACTTTTCTGTTTTCTTTAGGTTTAAGGAATGCATAAGGAAGAGAATAACAAGCATGGTGTATATATATATATATATATATACACATATATAATATATATATATTTTTTTTTGCTGAAGAAGATTCACCTTGAGCAAACATCTGTTGTCAATCCTCCTCTTTTTTTTTTCTTGAGGAAGATCAGTCCTGAGCTAACATCTGTGCCAGTCTTGCTCTCTTTTATATGTGGATACCTCCACAGCATGGGTAGTGAATGGAGTAGGTCCACACCTAGGATCTGAACCTGGGCCGCTGAAATGGAACGTGCAGAACTTTAACCACTCAGCCATGGGGCCGGGCCCAATGATTTTTTTTTTAAAAGTCTTCGCTTGGTAGTAAATGTGGCTAAATTTTCTTGAATTATTCCACCATTAAAAATATTGGGCAAATTATTTTACTTCTGAGAGACACACATCTCCCATATGTAATATGAAAACTATAATAGTAGCTTTTTTATGAGTGTTGTGTGAAAATTAAATGAGATATTTCATGTAAACTCCTTATCACAGTGTCTGGCAGTTGATGAACATTCAATTCATGTTTAGTATTACCCATAATATTTTTAAGCATGTGATTAAAATTACTCAATGCCTTTAGGTCTCCCTTTCATTATAGTTAAATGAATTAAATAAATTAATTTACTAAGTGATATGATTTAATTTCCATTGGGGGAGTTGGACTTAATTCCAAATGGATCACCTAAAAAAATTATAATTCTATAGAATTACAGTTTCATTAAAATATTTCCCTATTTCTTTAAATTAACAAATTTGAAAGATATATTCTATCATATTACTAATACTGACAAACCATCTAACTTCTACTGAAGATTGACTTTGAGTCAGGGAAGGTTGAATGAGTCACATGGATTGTATCTCGTTTAGTTTCTAAGATAACCCTCTAAGGTAGATCTTGTTTTTCTCTCCATTTAACCCATGAGGAACCACCCTGAGTGGAATCAGAATTTGAGTCTTCACTTATCTGTCTTCAGAGGATCATCACTGAATCATTAGCTATATTGCCATATTTGTAAATTTAATGTGACCACGTCATTAAAATAGATGATACGATAATGTTTTTAAGAAATGAAGATTCCTGCTAATCCTTCTACGTTATGTTTCCCTCTAATGTATTGGATCAAATTAATATTTCATCTGATAAAATATGTGAATGTGGGTGATGACCTTGGAGAAGGAAAGGAAAGTATATTTAGAAGAGTCTCCCCACAGGTAAGGCTCAGTCTGTATTGCACCAGAATATTTGAGTCAGGCAAGAAGGGTTTGTATTTTGTTTTGCTGTCCTTGAAACCGGTTTTCAAACTTAACTCATTTTTCCTTTTATTTAACTGATGGAAATCAACTAATTAAATACTCAGCATCAGGAGAATAACAGTAGCCTAGCTCTGGAGTTGATGTGTAGATTTAGATTATGTCTGGAGGATGATGAGAGTTTCTCACATTTCAGTGTTTCCTTAAGCATAGATACCAACCACAGTCGATGAAATCTGAATGACTCATGTATGATGAGGATGGCCCATCAATCAAAACCAAAGAATAGAAAGGGATTTAAGAGATTATTCCTGCTCACTTGATATTGGAGAATTCAAATGTTGTAAGTAGAAAATAGGTACTAGAAATATATAGCATATATTTATACCTTTAAGTCATCTCTACATTGAAATTAGGTAATTTACCATTTTTTGTTCTTTTTTCCAAGTATAGATATTTCCACTATGGAAATGAGAAAAAAGAGTGCTCTTGTAAAATAGATGGAAATGGAAACAAAGAAATAACTTAAAAATGTGATTTTCTTTCTCTGTGGAGAATCTGGTTTATTTTTCATCTTTAATTCAGAGGCCTAGATTATATTTTCCCCACTTTACTTCTATCACTATATGACTCTTGTTAGACCAATTAGGCCTCATCTCTACTGGTTCAATACTGGTATACCATCTCTGCTATGAACATAGCAATAGCCAGACATGGATCCACCCTTCTTTTTAAGAACCTGTGCTGAACACAATAGTAGATTAGGATCCACCAGCTCTTTCCCCTTTGGTCTTTGCCATGCACCATCCTGGTGTTCTCATTGGGGACACTGTGGGCATAGGGCTGCCTTAGGTCATGACTCAGGCAGTGAGGAGGAGAGACTGCCTGCCTAATCCAGTAAGTCTTTAAGCATATTTAATTTATCTTTGCATGACCATGGACACCCTTCTTCCTAATCCCCTACCTCTGACCCCTGTATAATAAGGTGCAACTCTCATGAAACATGGATATTCAGCAGAAAATTTAAGAATTTTCATTTTCTATTAGTTTGAAAATGAGAATTCTGACCAGGGGAGAAGTTTATTTCTGATCACTCACCTGTAGGCTAATTTCCTTCCATTTGATTTGCCACTAAAGTTATTAAAAACTAGAGAGCCAGTTGTTTAAAGATAGCGTTCTTTGACAAGCATATGCATAAATAACCAATACCATTCACTTAGCTGCCTCCTTTTTTTGGAGTCTTCCTTTATTATCAGAAAATACAAATATGAAATATTTTTATTCTACTCTAACTTGATAATGTTTCTCGGAAGGACAATTTAGAATTGTATTCTTTTATTTTTTTTATTTATTTACTTTTTCTTTTTGTTGAGGAAGATTAGCCCTGAGCTAACTACTGCCAGTCCTCCTCTTTTTGCTGAGGAAGCCTGGCCCTGAGCTAACATCGTGCCCATCTTCCTCTACTTTATATGTGGGACGCCTACCACAGCATGGTGTACCAAGCGGTGCCATGTCCGCACCCGGGATCCGATCTGGCGAACCCCTGGCCGCCGAGAAGCGGAATGTGCGCACTTAAACTCTGCGCCACCGGGCCGGCCCCTAGAATTGTATTCTTTTAAATTTCATTTTGTTGTATTGATAAGCTATAAATAACAACACCGTTTCAAGCAATTTCTGCATGTAGTTTTGAACCAGCTTTAGTCTGAAACATGGCAGAATGAATTAGACCAATATGTGCATTGTGAGTGCTAATTAGACTCTGATACTTTTCATTTCTAGTCAAGCTTTCAAAGTGATTCAGATTTTTATATATCAGCAAGGCCTTTTTTAGAGTTTAACTTCATGAGGAATCTACTTGAATTTGTATTATTGGTTTATAGGAATTCACCTCCAGGAATTCCCACATACTGTTAATTTTTTGCAGGTTTATAGTTCTACTTAACGATCTAGCTCGCCTGAATCTGTTTGGAGACTGATAATCTATAGGTACAGAACAGATAAATACATCAGGTTATAGATGACCTGTGATGGTCTGATAGCCATGAACTGATAGTTACCAAAAATCTGATCATTCAAAATTAGAATTAGAAATTAAACTAAATAGTTATCCGGATTTTCAAATTAGCAAAGAACATTTGGATCTTTTGTTCTGTTTTCAGTGAATGCCTGGTTATCTGCTAATCTGACAACTGTAGGGGATAATCTGAGTCTATGAGATAGAACCTACTTTATATAATTGAAAAGGTGCAATCTTACAATGATACTTTCTAGTTCCACTTATCCCATCTACCTCCCAAATTTGAAATACACAGACTGTAATAAAGGTTAGAGTGAGCCCTTAATCTTAATTATGCATTTTGCAGTATTATAAATGCTGGAAGATTCCTTCCAATGTTTGGTATAATCTTACAGGGTGCAGATGTGGTCCCCTTTGGTACATGCCATCTTTACTAACAGTTTCCATAATGCTGTCACATTCTGCATGGGAAGCAGATTTACAGATAGGTAATCCATGTAAGGTATTTTAAAGACAGCTTATTAAAGGATTGAGGCCTGCTGTTAAATTACATATGCTTTCAATTGCTATGAGGAGCAAACAGCATCCAGAAGTGTAATAATTTAGCTAGGCCAGAGAAAGGCCTGTTTAAAGTTTGATGCTATATCCTTTAAAGTTTTACTTCAAGCCCTCTTTAGGTTTATATCTACTTCATTATAACTCTGTATTTCATGCTATATTATGTAATTTTCCCAGTAATCCTGATGTCTACACATTAAGAATTACATACATTTTTCTTAAAACTTGTATCCGGAGTTTACAATTTAAAAAGTTGTCTTTTTCCTTGATGGTAGCATCCCTTCAAAGTAGGAGCCCAGACTTTGCGTTTTTTAACATTGCTAAATGTGAATGGCTAAAGTCATTCCAGACTGCATAATTGGGTTTACTGTTGTTCTTCTGCTGTGTCCCTTTTATGCTGGCTTGAAGAACGTCTTACCTTAGTCTCTGATAGCTTTGAATTTGTGTTTTATCTGCAAACAAGAGGGAGAAGGTTAACCTGGTCCTTAAATTCATTTTCAAATCTCTGAATCACATGCTTTGCTATACCATGGTATGTTCTGAAAACATATGTATTTTCTCTTGCATTTCTCTAGCATCTTTCACAAGGCCCAACTTAACTCTGTGCAGATGGTGGGTACTCAGTCTAAGCTGTTGAGCTGACTTAAGCTGAAATTGGCTCTAACTACCTTTGAATACTAGTTCTACCTTTCCCTTAATCATGAACCAGTGTGTCCTTTCCAAGTTTTCACTCGATAATCTGCTCTTGATTCCTGCATTTCTTGTATTCCTGCATTTCTTGTATTCCAGGCCAGGGACTTTCAAAGTGAAAGAGACACTAGGGAAGGTGGCCAGGGAGGAGGTGGAAGTGGTATCATCCTTGGTAAATGCATTTGGGTGATGCCATTGGGGATTTCAAAATGCCTATCATCATTTTCAAAGCTCCAAGATACCTTATATCAAAGAAAGCTCCTTACACTTGTTATTAGAAATAATATTAGAAATATCATTGTTATTTCCTAGACAACAGATAAGCCAGGGCTTTAATTAACACAAAATGGAGTATTTCTAAGTTGGAAAAATTGAGTTTAGCATTTGATAGCTTTTAGATATATTATGGACAAAGTTCATAGATTATGCAAAAACTAAAACAAAAAGATATTTGAAGGATTGAGTGATAAAAATAAAAATGAGAGAGTTCCATGACCATCAACATTATATGGTTAAACGAATAAAAATCACATGAGTCTGTTATTGCCACTAGGTTACAAAGCGTGAATTTCGATGTTGTTTAGATTACATGTACACTGATATTTTCATCAAGAATATTTTTCCATCTCAAAATCAGTTTCATTTTTCTCTCTCCTTGTTAGATTCTTTTGAGGACCTGGAGGAGGTGGGCAAGATGCTATTTTAATACATTAACCTAAGCCAATGGATTTTAGGACTATGCAAGTAAAAATGAACACATAAGTTATTTAAAAGAGAAGTGCAGTTTAATTTACCCAATGTCAAACATAAGCAATATTAAATCTATTTGGACTTAATTGCAAATTTCAGTCTTTCTATAAGGTGTAATTATCTGAACATCTTGCCATTAAAATTAAGTGTGAGTGAATTTTGACATATTCACTTTCCTTTGTAATAAATGAAAGGTAATATTTTTATTTTGAAATATTTATAGTGTAAATTACCAAAATGGTATTTCTCTCCTATTCTAATAAATCTGTTTTTACATAAGTGCTAGAGGTTAATGGCTAGATTTTAAATTGCTTTCCATTTTGATAATAAGTGGATTTCCAAGAGAGATGATTTTATTAAAGAGATTTTAGACACTCTGATTCTTTATAAGAGAATAGTTCATATTTGCACAAACTCAAATGTAAAATATGAAGCTTAATCAGTATTTTTCTAAACACATAGTTATGAATATTTCTTGAAAGGACTTTCTTTTTCTTAATAATGTAGTTCTGTTTTTAAGCCTCTATTTTAATATGTCTTTTTTCTTTTCTACAAAGATTGGATATTTTTCCTCACAATTATATAACACCTCTCAAAAGTGAATAATGGCAGTGATTCCAACAAAAATTAACTTTGAATTAATGCACTGTGACTGTGATCAAATATTGATCAGTTTTCTTTACTTTG
Source organism: Equus asinus (assembly GCF_041296235.1). Lineage (NCBI taxonomy): Eukaryota > Metazoa > Chordata > Mammalia > Perissodactyla > Equidae > Equus > Equus asinus. Next base: position 53,026,380 of record NC_091801.1, read on the forward strand.
TGCATGATTGCAAAGTGAGAAATATAATGCAAACCCTAAATTAATTCAAGTACATTGAAAAAATTAAACTAGTTACACAAAGGCATAAAATAAAAATACCTAACACTCGATATTCTGTGAATGTTATCTGTTGTCCTGTACTGATTTCGTTATTGTTTAAGATAAATATTTTAAAGAGCAATAATTTTAGATATTGTTGAAGGCGTACTACATTCAGAATTATTATTGAAAAATGAGATGTAAATACCTAGGTCTTCGATAACAAAGTCATTAAAATGTATGGTTTTGCCTACTGTGTATAATAAGGGCTTATATTTGATCAACCATAAAAGTTATTTGATCAACCATAAAAGTTATTTAATCATTTTAACCTTGGAATACTACCCCACAAAACACTACTTAATGGAAGCTAGCTGAGACGCATTCGAGTATCAAAACATCAGGTCGGCAAAGCAAGAGGGCCCAGAAAATTCAAGCCCAGCTTATTCTGACAAAATACTATAGCAGGTTGCGTGGCAACCAGTGGCTATGGATTTTGAAGTTACTTTATCCGTATTCAATGAGGGAAGACAGGCTGAATTGATTTTAGTAATTTTCAGAATTAGTCAGGTATTCAAGAAGTATTTTAGCGGACATTTTCTAGATTTCTACAATTTAGAAATACATGTGTAAATCTGGTTTGTAAAATGGCACTGGTTACTGTTTTCCTAGTTATTTGATTAATGATACATGTTAGATACTTGCTGATAGATTTGTTACATCCTGTAACTTGCATTAAAGCTAGTTGTTGTCCAGAATTTCAGTGCAGCTTATTTTAAGTGATTTCCTATTGACTCCATCACTGTCTGTTTTGACATGACAGCACTTCCTAAATTTTTTTAATTTGTATTTTATTTTGCCTATAGCCTGTCATTACCTTGTATTGTTGGGCACATCCCCAGTTTTGTGGCAAACTGATTTTTTGTTGCTGTTTTTCTTGCTTAGAAGAGTTAAATAATAATGCAGTTTATTATATCAGCCACATTTTAGATGAGATTGAGAAATAGAAAATTTTTCTTATTTCCACAGTTTGTTTTTCCTTCTTTTATCCTGGAATGGAAGAAGAACTAATGTCTGAAGTATATTTTCACACACCTGACAACCAAAAATCATATTTCCTTAGGATTTTCTATTTGGAAAAAAATAGACATTTCTGAAATGCTATGATGTAATCAGTTCTGTTGATATTTCTTTGACTCACAAATTATGTGGAGCTTTACCAAACATTTGATCTGATTATGTGAAATCTCCTATCTTTTAGTTTATTTTCTATTTCTATTTTCTGTTAATGGATGAATTAAACTAGAGTTATTCTAAAAGTATAACATAAACCTATGTTTGAATAACTTAAGCTAAAAGTAAACTTACTGCTCTGTGTAAAGTAATCCTCTATAATCAAGCTAAAATGAAAAAAAGAAAAGTCTTTGAATCACAGAGGCCAAAACACATTCAGGTAAATCTGCTAAACCAAAGGTGGTAACATGTACCATGCCATCTTCTAATGTATCGTCAATACCACATCTAAATAGCACTAAAATGGTGGTTAAAAATACCCATCATTTAATGCTACAAAATACATGCCGGCAAGTTCATTGCTCAGGAATGTGTGAATATTGTCTGAAATATAGTCTTCATGGTAGTAACTGTAAAGTTACTCTTATGAAGAACTGTATCAACTAGAGACTGCCATCAGTTTTAAAAAATGAAGCATGTTTTTTTGAGCCAGAGGTATTTTCATTTAAGCATAAACAGCAATCACCAGTCAGTCCAGGTTTGATTTACTTGCTTATAGCAGTCTTTCTACATCTTTTCTAGACTTTAGTTGATTTAACTCTTGATCACTTGTTTTATAATCAGCAGTCTAGGATAAAATGTAACATAATTAAAACATCTTGGATTGTGTGACATTTCACAAATAAATTCCAAACTGAATTGGTTATCAAATCACAGCTGTAGTATGAATAAATCTGTTGTACAATGTTGTTCATTATTTGACAGGAAGTGTCTGCTCAGCTTCTTAAAGGGCTGCTTCTATGTGTTCGTTTCCTTGGCTTTTTGTTTTGTTTTGTTTTGAAGAACAAGGGAGTTTCCATCTATCAGCATCCTCTATGCATTAATTTTACGAGATGAATTTCAACAAAGAATAGCTAAAGCTTTAGCCACAACATGTAACTGCAGCCTGTGTTAGGTCTTCCCACAAGAATGGTTATCACCTGTATTACAGGGAGGTTTATCTTGAGCATCAAATGTAAGTGAAAGGTATTTGAAAATCACAAATTGCTATGCTGCATTGTGAAGTGGGGTGGCTCTGACAGTGTTAATGGTAGTGTTCTTTGGTAGATGTTTCCACTTCTATCTTTTTCAAGACATGTTTCAGTGCAATGTTTTTGGTTTCAGCTTTTTCCTCTCAGATGTGAAGAACACGTCTTTTCCCAGGAGGATGTTCTCTAAGGGCAAATGAAGTACCTTAGCACCCAAATTATCTCCTTGTCTTCTACGAGAAGTCAAGTGTTTCAGTGTGGTACATGAAGGAGTTGATGGCTCACCCTTCAACCTCAGAAGGGGACACATATGTACAAGGCAGTTGGGAACCCACATCAATCCTCCCACCTATTTGTCCAGGCGCTGGGAGAATCCAGGTCATGGATTTGCGAACAGCCGTGTATTTTGGCCTTGTGCCTTCCTCTCACTTCTGACAACCAGGTCAGCTGAGGGACGATGGAAAGTGAAGGCACTCCCTCGCTTTTTGTTTCTCTCTGATGTTGTTGAGCCAAAAGGCACAAATGTGAGGACAGAAGGTTAGGACAGGCAGGGCTCATAGGAAACTTCGTCTAGTTTTATCTAAAGTACTTATTCCAACTCTTAACACTTCTCTAAAAGGAAAACAAGCAATCAACAACCAAATGAATACTGAAAGAATGGATATTACTTGGACTTTGTTTTTTTGCCCAAACAGCTTATATTCTGTTGAGATGGTACCAGACCAAATATTGGTAATGAACATAATGGTAAGAACTAATGAGAATGGATCACATATAGGTAAATCCATCCATTTCAGGTCAGAAGAAACAGTTTTATTAATAAATACTAGTGCATATATTCCATGTTTCCCATTTTTTTCTATAGGTGCTAGGATGAGCCAGTTCAATTTTGAGGGCAAAAGGAAATGGGTAAAAGCTCAGTGTGGTGTATGGCATGAGACTAGGTCATGTGATATGGCTTCTCTTGTTAGAGAGGTACTCTGTACTCAGATGAAGATGGGCCTTCATTACAAATCACAGCCTGAAAATCTGTGGACATTTTCCTTGGCAGTCCTAACTCAGTTTACTTAATACACAGGTCAATAAGACTTTATATTTTAAGCATTTCCTTATAAAAAATATCCCTTTACCCAGGAACACTATAATTCTTTCAGGCAAGGCTAAATGGCTCAATTCATCTTTTAAGAGAGTTTTTTTTTTAAAGCATACATGTAGTTGGACAACCTGGTTCTGAACCTAAGCAAGATCCTAACATTGTTTGTGAAATTGGTTTTACGTTAATTCTACACCCCTAAAAGTTTGGCAGAAATAAAACTGTGCATATTTACTCTCCCTTTATATGTATATTTGGACTACATTAAATCCACAAAAATTACAACTCTCTTTTCCAAATCCTGAATATCAGGAAATTGGCTGCAGCTTAAGGACTGAAGGATGTGTGAAATGTCATGTCCTGTAGAGTTCTAGCCAGACCGATCTGATATCTTACATTTGAAATCTGTGGTTCGGTCCATGCTCGATGGATGCAGAATTAATTAAGCTGTATCATGTTAAGTAGGTAACTACCTTCCCCCCTTGAACTCTCACCCCTGCTAAGGTGAACAGATCCCAGTTTCCTTAGGAAATAATATTATCAGAATATGTTGGCAATTCAAGCAGGCAAGTTTAGCTCGCTAGAAAGAAAATAGGTAGCTGGCGTGTTGCATTTAATTATGGAAGGCTGTGAGATTCCAATGACATATTTACCTCATTTACCTAGATGATATTCTAATATTTATTAGGTCATTTGAGAAACATCTGCAATACTTAGATAAGATGTGCTGTCTCATCAGGGAAAGTGGACTACAATTCAACTCCCCGAGGCACTGTACTCCTTCTATGAATCCCAGTTTGTTTTCCAATGAGGTCTCTCTCTTGACCATTTAGCTCAGTGGTTAGCACATAATACCAAAGAAGCTCAAGTTGCAAGTTGGATTCTCCTCTGAGCCTGTCTGTGGCTTGTCTGTAGTCTCGTCACCCTGATCTGTGGCTGCAGCCCTTCACCTCAGACAGCCTAGTTAAATGGAGGACAAGATGACAGGATCAAATGATCATGAATGAGAAAGTGTTTCTAAACTCTAAGCCAGTATATAATTAAGGGATTAACTTTTAATCATGATATTAATACTGGAAAGCAAGTCAAAGCATGTTGCCATATTAAATCAGTATAATTGCCTGTTTATGTTTTTTCTGAACTCATACATTCTGAGTCGAAAATTAATGTGATATCAAGATATTTAATTCAGTGTACTATATATTAAGGGACATTATAAATTTTTAGTAGAAAATTGAATGAAAGCATTATGTTTGCTCAATATACAAATAAGATTAAGTTTAGGATTATTTTATGTTTACAAAATAAATTAGGAACTACAATAAGGTAGCAATATATAATGTGTGACATCTACATTTTCTGCTACAGTATCTTATTTCTGCTGGGGTTTGCAAGGACAAATAAATAGCATCTCTTCCCCCTTTCCATTTGAGAAGTAGATATGGTATACGGCAGATGAAAACCAAAATACCAGCTTTAGTAGATTAAAGTGATTGAAGATCATGGTGTAGGTACATTAGCCAAGTGGGCTGCCTCATAACGCATCCAAGACTTAGGTAGATTTACCCCAGAATCACAGGCAGCACTGGACAACTGTTGGTCACCGAGGGGAATGCAGTGGACCCTAAAGTCTTCTCTCTGAGGGCCAGCTGGCTCCCAAGAGAAAGGAGAGAGGAAGGGGCAGAATCCACTTCCTTGTCCAAAATCACCAATCAGAAGATTCTCTCTTTCTCCCATGGGGAAAAATGAGTGATAAGGCAGAGAGATCGCAGGACTGTCTTACCCCTTCCATCAGAAATGTGGAATAAGTGACCTCAACTCTAATAATGAATTATTTTGTATGCAGTTTCACCTTTGTATACACCATGCAGTTCGTATATTACCTTAACACATACTACGTCATTTAATCTTCATGGCAGTCCTAAATGTGTGTGTGTGTGGGGGGGAGGTTAGCCTCATTTTATTCATGGGGGAGCTGAGTCATAAATTAAATAATTTAATTAAATATTAAATAAGCTGTGCACAATCCCTTAGATAGTAAGAGAGAGAACTAAAACCAAGATGCTTAAGTCCAGTGATCAGTTGTTATACTGCCCTTAAAAATTCTGAAATATTCAAATCTAAACATTCATAGGATTTGTAAAAATTTTAAATCCATGAATTTCGCAGCTTCTAGATTATTAAAAGTGCCTAAAACACAAAAATCAGAATCAATGCACAAAAGTATATGACAGTATGCAAAAATGAGGACGATTATGTAAAATTGCTTTAGAAATGAAATTCGTTTTAGTCAACTCCATTAAAATGCCTGAAGGATTATAATAAAACAATATAAACCTTTCTCACTTTATTTTTTCTGTGGAATTGTGATGTTATGTCTTTTCCAACGGTTCTTTTTTCTGCTTTTGTGCTCTTGGTGTTAAGTATAGCAAAAAGAAATCACTGGTTCCCCTTGGTTTTAGTCATCCATTTCATAAGTGTTTCTTATGACAAGTCCTAGCCAGTAGTGTGTACAAAACTTACTTATCATTTTTCCTTACCCAAAGTTTTTATTCTACATATCAAAGAAGACTCTTAGGTAAAAGTGGCCAAATAATATAAAGAGAGCAAGAAGGGGCTATGATTAATAATTAGTCTAAGCTAACAAGCATAAACAGGCACATACTAGGAAAAACCTCTAATTATAAAGAAGCAATCTGATGCACCTCATGGAGCATGGCGTTTGTCTAGGGAACACATAACCTTCACTTACAAATTCCGACTCTACTTTGTGGGGTCTTTGTCTATTGGTCAGGATAGGTTACACCAGTGCTATTCAATTTATGGCCATGGACTGTTGCTAGTTGGTGACTTGTTTGTTATTTATCTATAATAAGGTAAGGAACTCATGTCAAAATCTAACTGTACTCTCTAGTCAGGGGACATTTTTTGCAGCAAGACTTTCTCAATGAAGGAAACAATGAGTTAAGCTATATTATTATCAATATTCTTATCCCCTGCAAACTGTCACTTTGCTATCATAATCAAATGTATTTCACCAGAAGTAGGGAGAGATAGAGGCACTTTACCTCATAAATATTCAGGAAATAAGTCCCTTTCTATCTTGGAATGCTCCTTTACTCAAAGAATAAGCTCTTGAAGAAAGTTTTAGGAGCTAGCCTAGAGAAGATAACAGTCAACTCTTCAGCTCACAGGTCATTGGCCAGAATGGGTCATATGGCTCCAAGCTAACTGCAAGAGAGGCTTGGAAATGTGTGTCACTTATTCCAACCAAGATTAGAAACCATCTGACCGTCCTGACCATACCGTATTAATCACAATTACAACCCACTAGAACTAAAAGTTGGACTAACTCTGGGATTATTTGGGATTTTAGGAGTAAAACTCATGCTCCCTATCTCCCCGTAGCTATGATAATTGAAGAATTTTTGTAGAATATCATATTGAGTATGAAAATAGCAAAAATTGTATAATAGTCCTGGCCTAGTCATTGTAGGATTTTGTAATAAAGATAGCTAATTGTGTATATCATTTTACCATCTAAAAACAGCTTCCATGTTCTTGTTCTTTATTTCCTTTAATGTCACAATGATTCTGTGAGATGTGCACTTTTATGTGTCTTTCACAGATATGGAAACTGTGGTATAGGAAGAATCAAAAAAATTTGCTGAAGTCCGTGCTTTTGGCAAACAATAACGAATACTTCCAATGTTCCAAGCATAGGCCATGGGTTGAATCAAAGATGAAAAAGTAAAATCTAGGTTTTCTTACTTTCATTTTAGTACTCTTGTCACAGAGCACAACTTCTACATTACAGTAGAGATATGTTTTAACCGGAATTGTTCTTTAGTCCAACAAAATTTGGTGCTCCAAGGATAGGTGCAGTGACTGAATCCATAGCTGCTCCATTCTTGGTGGGAGACAAAGGGAAGAACACGAACAAAGGTAGCCTCTCTGATGAGCCTTTCAATACTATATACTGGAAAAGATAAGACAGAGGCCAAGGAGATTCCTAGAATGTTATTCCTGAGGAAGCGACTCACAATTTTTTGCCCTCGATTTGAAGTAAATCATTGAATGCAGCATTTCCACTCATCAAATATAACCTCGTGAAACTAGAAAAATTAGTTTATTTATGGCCATTTTAATGATATTCTACATTATGTGCCCTTAAATATATCTTAATGGAGTTTGTCAAAGGATTATACTGGTGTTCTTGGTATTTTCTTTTTTTGTTCTAACAGTTGCTTCTTTGGGTTAAGAACATGAAGCTAATGGAGCCAAGATCAAGAGATTAATATAACAGATATATCTTAGCTTCATGGTTCTCAGATTACATTGCTCAACTCAACCAGGTTTTTCAAAAGTATATGTCACTACTTACACAATACTTAAAAATTTGGAGAAAATAAAGTATGGTGCAAGACCAACGAGGAATAAAAATCAACTGAGCGTGCGTACTTAACTAAGAGTAGGTTGGTGATATTATCTCTGTACGCAAAGAACAGCAGAGTATACTGAATTTAATAGATGGTACTATAATCATAATTTATTTAAGGGAGATTTTTAGGAACTTTTTGTAGTATGATACTTGAAAAAGATACGAAAGTTTAAGCTGTATGAAACTTTCAGGATGAAATGTGAAGCTCTCTTCTAAGGTTTTGGATTTCGTTATGAAACTCAAAACTCAGCCCCATTTTGGAGGGGTTTGCAAACCTTGGCTACATCCAAGCATTGCACAAGCTTTAAATCTACGCTAACCTTTTTATCTGTTAGGGGAACTTGGAACCTTCTTTTTTAAGTCTGCTTACTTCTTGGTAGGTCACATACTTTTTGAGTCAGTTTTAACAGAATTACATGTTGTTACCATACGATTCAAAAGGTGTTTTACACATTATTTAGTCTGATCCATTTTTATCAAGAAGGAGCCTTCCTGATCCAAACAAAATAGAAAAGAATTCTTGACATTTGTGTAGTAGTTGGCATAGACTAAGTTATGCTGTGGTTACAAACAACTCCAAAATTGCAGTGGTCTAAGAAAGCAAGGTTTGATTTTCATTTATACAGTGTCTAATGTGCTAGTCAGGAAGGTTCTGTTCTTTGTGTTCACTGAGGAATCCTGGATGGTGCAGCTCAACATGGGCTTCTTTGATCACTGTAGCAAGAGGAAAGGAATATGATGAATTGCCCAGTGGCTCTTAAGGAGCATATATCTTCTGTCCTATTCCATTGACCAAAGCAAGTCATATAGACATGCCTAATTTGAAAATGAGTGGGGAAGGGCAGTCCTTTCATATGAAGGCAATCCTTTCATATGCATGGAAGGACAGGAGGACTGCACTAATTGTGACCATCCCTACATTCTGTCTTCAAACTGAGAGACATACAGAGAGAAAGAAATTATCTTAGTAATAAATTTTACTGTTTCAAAACTCCCTAGAAAATGTATTTTATGTTAAGTATTGGAACCTCAGAGTCCACATGTCTAAAAAATACACAACACTCTGTGTATGTGTGTGTGTGTGTGTGCGCACGCGCAGTGGTTATTAGAGCACACTTATAAGGCTTAGGTTTTTCACTTAGTAGATGGGTGACTTTAGGCATTTTGCTTAACATCTGTGCCTCAGTTTCCTCATCTCTAAAATGGTTCTAATAATAGTAACTGTTTCGTAATGCCATTGTGAGAATTCAGTGAGCAAATACATGCAAGGGGCTGAGCCAGATCCTGGGGCAGACTGAGCCCTCAGTGGATGTTAATTATCACCGTGGTGTTATTTTTATACCCTACTTTGGCATCCTCTCAATCAGCCTACTTAAAGTCTTGAAGTCATTGTTGTCTCTTCCATCTTGTTCTTCACTCCCTATGCCTACTTAGCCATCAAGACTTTCAAGTTCTTCCTTTAAATTAGGCATCAGCAAACTATAGCCCTGCAAGGTAAGAATAGTTTTTATATCTTTAAACAGCCGTAGAAAACAACAACAACATTATTTGTGACACAAAGCCCAAAAATATTAACTATATGTCCCTTTATACAAAAAGTTGGCCAACTGCTGTTCTAAGGTAACTCTTGTAGCTGTTGCCTCCTTCCTCCGCGAACAACGCATTTGTTCTGTTGCTGCCTTACTCCTCGGATAATTCTCTGGCCCCAGTTCACTTCCCAGTACACGCTTCCCCTGACTCCTACACCTCAGAGTTCAGCCTAGAAGATGAATGACACATCTTCTACTTAATTTTATTCCTGAGTTAATCTAGCAATAATAAATCCTTACGGAATTCTTTTCTGATGATCAGATTAAGTTTAATAGAGGAGGTTTTAGAGCAGAATTCTTACTTTGGGGACTACATGAGGAGCATTTCTGTTTGTTTTAAGATGGAAAAAGGCTGGGGAAGAGGTAGTGGAGAGGTCTAAGTTGTTGGAACAAAAAAGTTAAGGAATAAGTGATGGAGCAAGAGAGGATAATAAGGAGCACAGTGTGCTAGTAGGAGAATTCCTTCATTCCTTCTACACATATTTAGTAGTTTGCAAAAACATCGTTACAAGAAGTGGGACCCAGTGGTGAACAAAACAAAGACAAGGCCATCGTATATTTTAATTCTCAAAGATAGAGCTTGTAAACAAATAAACAAGTAATTAGACTTTTTCTTGTCAGTTGGAGGCAAACCTACATCACATTAACCTTGTGAAATAGATTGTATTATCCCAGTGTTACCTGTGAGGAAACCGATGCAGAAGTGTGCTGGAATCAAATCCCGCTGGCTTGCAAGAGCCAGTCATTAAATTTGGGGGAATTTTGTGAGCCAGTTTTTAAACACAACCATTATTAAAAATTAAATTATATAAATTTATAAGTAAATAAATTATATTTTTAAAAAGGTAATAAGCACTCAAAATCTATCACATTCTAATTATTTTACTACACTGTCCTATTGTCTGTGCAATTGAGGTTATTGACCCCTATTATATCTGCACAGTGGAAATACTATGTAATGTGCCATTTGCTAATAACATGTGAGTTATTATAGTCAGTGGTAGAGCTAGAAGTCCAACTTACATATCTGACTGCCTCCAATCCTAGTATTCTTACATTTTTCAAACTGTGGTTCTGAGACAGTCTGCATCATGGCTCCAGCCAGGGAATAAGCACCATAGATTCTTGGACCTTGTGTCGGACCTCCTAAAGCCGAATTTCTGGGACTGGGGCCAGAGAACCTGGAATTTTCATACTTACTTCTGTGATTCACATGCACTCTCTAATAGGAGAACCATTTGTTCTTCGTCATATCTTGTCTCAAATGCAGAGTTATTATATTCCTAAACTATAAGATTCCACAATCTGAACTAAGCTGTCATTTCAGAGTCCTTTTAGAGTGCAGAAAGAAGAGATGCTGGCATTAGAGAAATGAATTTTTCTTTTCTTATTTGACCACCTCAGTTATTATAGGAAAGAAAGTTTAGCGGACATGCTTAATATATATACATTTACATATGTATACATATATATATGAATATATGCACACACATGTTGTGTGTACATGTATGTATGTGTGCATATGGTCCACATTGTGTATGATAATCTTGGTCAGGTATACTAAAATGGCGACAGTAATTCCACAGAGCCACTCTAATACTGCTATTCCCATGATTTGCAGAAAATCTTCCAAACCTTGTTGAGAGATCATGTGCTCTTATTATCAAGGATTTCTCAGGAGGAGTATATTCTGTAAGATCCTCCTGATTTAGTCAAATCCAGATACCAAAAGAAAACAGCCAGCCACCTCACGTGCTTTTCACGAGTCTAAAAGAATCAGAGTGATTTCCCAAGGTCTGCAACCTTACTGTTACTATAGTATATCAGCTTCCAAAGGATTTTAAAGAATACAGCACAACAGGGTAGTCACTTAAGGCAGAAAATTCGTCGCCACCAACGCTGAGCCTCCTGTGACAATGGATTAATCATCAAAGTCGATTAATCTGTCAGATTCTCCAAGGGTGAAATCACACATCGTACCACTGGTGTGTGGAGCAGGCATTACCTTCATCTTACTGGCACAGAGACAAACTGCAAGTAACTTTTATGCACTGCAGAGGAGGAAGTGCTGATACATTTAAAAGGGAGCTGCTTCCCCAGCAACACCTGCCCAGAAGTTGCTGAAAAATTATACTCCATGCATGTCTCTCCCTACTCCCTACTGAGAGGTCAGCAGTTATTACAAAACTATCCTGATAAGAATCTGCTTGGAGCTTCTGGGATCATATTAACCAAAATGGAACCACTGAGTCAGAGAAAAGCAAAGAGATGAATCAGAATAGCTAACATCTCTTTCTCTTTGTCTGTTTATATCATACCCAACCTTCAGGGCAAAATCAAATTCTTAACTCTTTGCAAGGTTTTCCTCACCACGACAGGGCTTATTCATTTCCCTGTTCTCATTGTCTCCCTGTTCCCTGATCACTGCAGTACTGTCATTGTTTCTAGTATTGACTAATATGTATCTTACATTATTTGCATTTTCCTTACATCAATTTTTCTGGTTGATTATTTAGCTTCTTTAAGGGGAGAAACCATGAGCTTAGCTTTTTCCATGGCCTCTACAGTATTGAGCACATGGTAAATACTTAATAAATTCTAGTCGGTCTATTGTTATCTTAAATGGAAATATATTGTTCTCAGGCTTTTGTGATGCATGTTTGTATTTTAAAAATAGCATACACTTGGAAGTTATTGCTTCAGTTATGAAGTATTTTCTTTTACTATCCTTATAATTTAGAATGGAAATAGACTTAAAATGACTACTATTTGGAATCAGAAAGAAACTAAATGCTTCAATATTCACCTAGTGTGCTATAGTTTCCTATTGCATCTTTACATGCATTATCTTTCCACATCCATGAGGAATATCCCCAAACTCTAGTTGAGGGAAAAGGCTCAGATGTGGTAAATAGCTCGTGCATCATCACATGGTTAGGAGGGCTGGGATTTGAACCCATGTCATTTGATTCCTAGTTCTGTACTCTTTCCACCACAGAGCCTACTCTCTAGAGACTAAGTTCTTAACAGTACCATCTGGTGTGACCTTAAGTAAGTCGTCAGACCTCACTGGGAAGCTCTTACATCATCTATAAAATCAAATAAGTGGGGCCCCAAAATTTAGTCATCTAAACTATGGGGTCATATTATTATGTAGTCATTGGTCATAGCCATCCTGAGCAGCTAGCTACCTGGGACTTCTGAGGTCTGGCTTCTAGAAGTAAAGGTCCTTGACTGCAATTTGGTGCCACCTGGTGGCAGTTGTTCACTCTGGCTCGTATATCAAATGGCGATGATTTCTGGTAGCTCACTGGAACTTCTGGAGTATGGGCAATAATTCTAGGACTCTCTGGGTTAGTTGTTGCCAGTTTCTTCTGCCCGGTGCAAAAACAAAAACAAAAATTAGTCCTCGAGAATAGCCATCACCCCACAGTAGAAAATGAGAACTTCAGTGTACTTCATTTTCCAACTGTGACTGGATGGAGAAGGGAAGTCATTCACCAATCAGATTATATCTGGATTTATGTAATCATCAAGCACATTATTGCAAGATATAATTGTAGTTTGAAGCCTTGTGCTAAAAATCAAGTGAGATAATGTCTTTGAAAAGGGCTTTTGCAAAGTTTAAGGCCCTAATAGAATGCAAGGGATTATCATAAAATGGTAATTCCTTTAGAGAAAATTGTCCAGTGTTAATAATAAGTATGACACGATATGCTTTTTTTTCTTCATTTTAAGTCCATACATTCTGCTGTTCTGCTTTGTCCTTGCCCTGATTCTGTCTCCAAAAGAATTCTGCAAAACAAAGTAGACGGATCCCTGGTTCGAAAACTCTTCAATGATTCATACCTCCCAATCCTCATTGCATATTGTTAAGTACAATCCCAGTGCCTTACTTTGTTATATTTATGTAGCCCCCTTTCTACATATATTTCCTTAGTTAGCCTCCATAGCAATTCCGTTTTACATATGAGACCCAGTTGTAGAGAGATGACTTATTAAAGATTATCGGTTTATTAGATGTCAGATTTGATCCTCTCATTCAAAGTCACCAGCTCCAAATATATTAGTCTTTTCTATTGCTTCTTTCTTTGTCTGACATTCACGGTTCTGTATGATCTTGCCCCAAACCACCTTCCCAAGTTCATTTTCAGCACCTGCTAGTTTATTCTTCTGTATAGATATACCTTTTTCAAATTTGAAATATTCTACCAGCTGTCATCTGCAAAGCTTACATACTTACAAAAACCCGAGAGATGGTAATGTCTGAATCAGCAGCAGCATCGTCCTAATCACCAATTAAATTGTGCTAATAGTAATTGAGATGCCTCACATTATAGATGTACTATGTTAATTATGTGGTGGTTGGAATCACCAAGCCTTTTTGCTCCTCTTGTAAGTGATGCAAAAAAAAAAAAAAAAAATACACACACGCACACATACCACAGACACTTTGGCACTAAACAAATAATAACAAAAACATAACTGTAAAGAAATCAAGCTTTAACAGGGAGCTGGTATCATATAATACTTAATATCTTGGACTCTAGATTCAGACAGACTTGGGTTTGATTCCTCCCTTGGCCATTTATTAACCTGTCACCTTGAAAATATTACCTAATGTCTCTGAACCTCACTTTTGTCTTATGTAAAATGGGGATGATTATAATAGAAGAACCTTCATCATAAAATGTTGGGGAAAAGTAATTTTAGAGAATACATATTGAGTTCTTACCATAGTATCTAGTAAGGAGTAAAATCCATTGTACCTAAGCTATTGTTATTAATATTATTATCTTTAGCAATGTTATTTCTATTATTAGTCTTTACTTCCTTCACTGTGCCTGATTGCCTGGGTAGGATCAAAGCCAACAGGAGTGAACAATGTAATTAGTCGACTGATAAGTGTCTTCATACCTGCAGTCCTTTGTGATTAATATTTTATGATAGATTCCATTTTCAAATTAAATTTAACGGCCTTGATAGCTATGCAGAGGCCAATACTGAAATCGTGAGTTATCTCATTGGATAACTTTCTGTTAGAAATAATGGGTGTCAAGTTTAAATGATTTTGTTTGACTTCACAGCGAGCCACAGCCATTCTTAACTGGCAGAGAAAACTTTCCCCATTTTACACATCACATTTACCTTACGCAGAGTATACATTCATTTTGAAGACATGATAAGGTCCTCTAGTAATCTGGCCATAGTCAATGATTGTAAGTTGAACTAACGAACAGCTAGGGATGAAAAAAATGGATGGAAGGTCAATGTATTATCCAATTCACTCTCCTCATGTTCTTATGAGCTTCCTGCATACCTCCCACCCACCTCCCCCATGCTCTGTCAATGTCCTTTTTCAAGATTCACTTTTCCATGTTTTACACATTTCACAGGACTAATATTTCAAGTTGCTCCTAAATGAGTGTTGAAATATGATGAATTTCCTTGTTATCTAAAAGTTTAATCATGTTTAAAGAGTTTTCTGTAATTATTACTGTTTTTCATTATTTATGATTAATTACTATTAATTTACTACTATTCATTACTAATAACCTCTAGTGCACATTATATTGTGCAGGTACCTCTAGTATATTTTTATTAACACCTTGAAGCTGCAGATTGAACTCAGTCATTTCATGAAAAATATCTACCAAATCACCTAATTGCCAAGGAACTTCTTTGCTGTCATGCCAGTCAGCTAGATCACTCTTATTTTGTGTCAGGAAAAAGTCTGACGTCATTTTCCAATTCAGATAAACATGTTAACTCCTGTCCCCAACACATCATCTCACTTCTGAATTCAGATCCTAAAATAGATAGCTAGATCAGTCACAGAACCTTACCAAGAGTTATGTCACCTGGATGAAATAAGCCCAGTAGAGCCGCAGCCCACTTCAATGTCTCAAGTGTGCTCTTAAAGGACTTCCTTTAACAGAGGTGCTGCATTCTAGAACCTTCCTTTTGTTTGGGTGCCCTGGGGGTTTTCACACCTAGCGGAAAGACACTATAGAAGTAGGGAACTGTGTTTTTTATTTGTAAGATGGGAAAAGGACGTTTGTGAAAGAGAAGGTCAAAAAAGAGAACTAGTGAAGCAGTTTGATTGCACTGTTGAGAACCTAGAAAATGATTCCCTTGAAACTACCCGTGCCGCCAAAACCCTGGAACATCCTCATGGACTTTAGCAGTTCACGTGCCCCAGTTTAGAAGTAGCTGCCCAAAGCCCAGGGCCTGATGCAAATTTGACATTCGGCAAATAGGTATAGAATGACTGAATTTTACCATTTAGCCTTCCCTATTGTATAATTCCATGAAAAAAAGTTTATCCTCATTTTCTCACAGCTTATCTCTGTATTCACTGTATATTGTATTTTAATATCAAATAACTTATCTTTTAAAAGTCATATATGCTCAGTGGAGCAAATTTGAAAAAGAGGGGAAAAGTATAAAATATTGCTTTGAATTCCCATTGCCATCCGTTATAGTTTCCTTGCATCCACACTCTGTATTTAGGTTCACACTCTGTCTTTAGGTTCCTGTTGTTTTCCACCCCATATATCCGTTTTTAAAAATAAAATGTAAAATAGACATGATAGAATATTCTTTTATCCTTGCTTTTCACCGGGGCTTCTATTCCTGGATATTGCGTTATCAGCTAGAGGGTTACTCTTAAATAATTTTCTCACAAAGAATTTATCTAGAACACATATTGTAGCCTTTGTAAATCTCTTGTTGCCGTCTCACATGAAATTCAGCATAGCTCTTGTGAGATTCTTCTTTTCCGTCACAATCCTCTTGTTTGTACTATTCAGTATTGTAGTGTCAACCTACAAAAACAGAAACCAGTTTAAGAGGCAAAGCATTTATTTGAGACGAAAGAATTGCACTTCAGGGAGCACAGATTTAGGTAGAAACCCAAATAGTGTCCTGATTACAGGAGAGGGGCTTAGAATTTGTATGAGAAAGAGAGAGGATGGGGTGAATCATATTAATGAGGAGTTCATTGGTGCTACATAAGCTTTGTGCTTCAGAGATTGGCTTCAGGCAAAACCTATGACTCGTATCTCATTGATTGGTTAAGCGATCTGGTCATCAGCAAGGTCCAATTCCATCAGTTCTTACAGACAGGATATTCTTGTCCGTACTGACTTCTTAGAATGTTGGTGATTTGATCCATTTTGGAAGATAAAGAAAACAAGACATGCAAGGCAGTTCCTCTGAAATGGCTGCTCTGGCTCTATTTTAACACGTCTCCACTCATGTCATCTTTCACAGTAGCCACTTTGCACAAGTGGATATGGAGCAGTTGAGATGTGGCTGGTCTGAATTGAGATATGCTCTAAGTGTAAAATACACACCAGATTTTAAAGATTTAATACTATATCTATATCCATATCTCTCTATTTATCTGTAGATAGTTATAAATATATTAAATTTAATATAGTTTTGTGGGTTTTTTTGAGGAAGATTAGCCCTGAGCTAACATCTGCAGCCAATCCTTCTCTTTGCTGAGGAAGGCTGGCCCAGAGCGAATATCCATGCCCATCTTCCTCAACTTTATACATGGGATGCCTACCACAGCATGGCTTGTCAAGCAGTGCCATGTCTGCACCAGGGATCTGAACTGGCGAACCCTGCGCTGCCAAAGCGGAACATGCGCACTTGACCTGCCCCTGGGCCGGCCCCTAATGTAGATTTAATAGACATATTATATATAGTATCAAAATTAATGAGATTATATATGTCATTAAACTTTGCACAGCATATAAAATACTTTGTACTATAAAATATATGCTATATTTATGCTATAAAATTCAAGATTATATATATCTCATTAAAATTTATATGTAAGTTGATATAATGTTTTAGACATATTAGGCTAAATAAATATATTATTAAAAATAATTTTACCTGTTTATTCTTATTGTTTTAATGTGGCTACTACAAAATTTAAAATTATGTAAAAGGCTAGCATTATACTTCTGCACGTTACTAGATTTCTGTAGTACAAAGGCTTAATGTTTGTCCCTGTCCTCTCTCAGGTTTCCCTGGTTTTCCTTTTTCCCCTTGCTTGATGCTTATAAAAAATTTTTAATTCCTATCTATCAAAATATTTTCTAGACTAGATCTAGATGCCTATTTTGTTGGAGCATGGTAAAATTCTTTGGATTTTTATTTCTATTATTAACTTTTTAAAAAATTGTTCCAGTGTCTTCCTTACATACAACTATATTCTTAGATCAAATTTCTTTCTCTGCCTTTGCAATGCATCATCTAAAAATCTCTTCACCTTGTTTTTCTGAGAGAACTTTTCAAGTTTGCATCTGCCTAACTGATTTGATTGCCTGCAGTGGCAATCCTGCTGTCTGGCTCCAAAGAAATCTTACTTTGCTTTTATAGTTAGTTTCCCTAAAATTATTCCTTTCAGTCTAATCCAGTCACCTTTGCACGTCAGCTGGTATTTCCTTATGGCCTTTTCCTCTGTCCCATACTTCCATGTCTTCCTATTTTTTAATTGATGATAGAATTCGTTTTCTGAAAAAGAATTATCTGATGCATATTGCAAATTATTTTCAAAAGTATGCTCCTCCTCTAAGTCAAAATGATTTACCCTCTCCCATTTTTTTGTAAATTTTCCTAGGCTGTTTAAATTTACTCATTCTTGAATGAGAAGAGAGAACTGGAAATGCCAGAAGTGGTCTTTCCCAAGAGACCAAGATGCTTCCCATCAGCTGGGATATTTCATAGTGCAAGGGGGTACCATTCACAGTTGTACCAGTGCTAAAGGCATAAATTGGGAGGCATCGTCACCCTACGTTAATCTCATGCTTTGTCACTTGAACAAAGGTCTTATTTCCTTTTCAGATCTACAGCAGGAAGGTAGGAGACCCAGCTCAGAACCCAATTCCTGTGAATTACTTTTGTTTTGTGTGTTGTATGTGCTGCACTAAGATGTCTTCTTGTCCCACAGATGAGGTCTCCCTCTCTCAACTATCCCCTTGGAGGATGCTGCGCCCTAATAAGCAAGTCTCTTCTGTTTGTTCTTTCCACATATCGTCTCTCCAAGTAGCTTTCCTTCTAGTTTTAATTAATTTGGGGGAAGGAAATAGCTGGGCCCGTCAATAGGGATGGAGACGTAGGTTCTCATGAATAGAGATGGCAAAAAGTATTCTCGTCATGTCAAAAACTGGATGTATAGTATCCCAAGATATAGACTCTGTGGAAGCAGTTTACAGGAAAGAGAGGAATAAAGTGACTTATTGTTAAGTACATAAACTTCCTCAATTTCCTGCTTGTCTGACCATCAATTGCTTTATTCAGTATGTTTTCTGTGGCCTTTCAGGTGGGGAAATTCCATCAATTTCTGGCAATAAGCTGGTTCTGACTTTAGGATGATTCAAGGATGTTGTGATTTTTTTTTTTATCTTTCTGTTTTTGCTTGGGTATTTTAATAAATATTGAAGAGGCTACATCATGATTACCAGCCAGATGTTATTTTAATTTTTTATTGTTGGCTTCTATGTAGTACTTAACATCCTGTAAAATTGAAATCTTCTCGCTTCTCCCTACGTGGAAAGAAGGCTGTGGGGAGCCTTATGTTAATAATCCAGATGCATGGTGATAAAGAGGGAAGTTAAGTTTTGTATTGTGTAAAGAAGCCAGCCCTGGTGGGCTAATGGTTAAGGTTGGTGCTCTCACCACCACGGCCCAGGGTTCGCTTCCCAGTTAGGAACCTATCTCTCTGTCCCTTGTCACACTGTGATGGCTTCATGTTGTTGTGATGCTGAAAGCTATGCCACTGGTATTTCAAATACCAGCAGGGTGATCCATGGACCCAAATCATCCATCCATTTCAGTGGAGCTTCCAGTCTAAGAAAAACTAGGAAAAAGGACCTGGCCACCCACTTCCAAAAAATTGGCCATGAAAACCCTATGAATAGCAGCAGAGCATTGTCTGATAGACAAGGCAAAAAGACTGGGCAGGGTTCTGCTCTGCTGTACACAGGGTCACAAGGAGTTGGACTCGACTCGATGGCACTAACAACAACTTGTGTGAAGAAGTGATTCAGCAAATAACAGCTAATCCCAAGAATCTTCTGGGCTACTCAGTCCTGCAAAAGAGCACTCTCTTGGTACCTTCACAGATAGGACCAGTCAGTAAATAACCAGCAGGTGCTTTGTTTAAAGGTCTACTTTGTGCAAGCACTAGTCAAGGTGATGAAGATCAGAAACATTAGGATGTGATTCCTAGTCATAAATGAGTTTAAAGTCAATCTCCCTGGAGAAAAAGGAGGCATTTAGGAGTAACAGTAATATCACATCTTAAGTGTCCAATAAAGGTTTAGGTGACAAGTGCAGCAGGACATAAGAAAAAGGCTGCCCACAGCAGGCTACTGGTAAACCATCACGATAGAAAGAACATGTGAGTTAAGTTCTGGCAGCACGGGAGTGCTCAGATAAGCTAAGGGAGGGCATTGGAGGGGAACCATGAGTAAACACTAGGGGTGGGTATGTGAGTAGGGCATTCAGAGGACAGTATGCAGAAGAGTTTGGAAAGTAGACAGGGTTATATAAAGGAATGGTGATAGACAAATTTGGCACATAACTGAATGGCAATCATAAATTTGAGCCATGTTGTAGGACCTGTAAATACCAGGCTAATGTGAAGATGATAAATCTCCAGAAATGTTGAATCATCCTTAAAATGATCCTTAGTCATAGCATTTAGGTTTTAAAATTTTCATTGTAAAGGTTTCTTTGTTGTCTGAGATTTTGGTTGACTTTTTGCTTTTTCTAAAACAAGCATAAAATGAAACAATGTAATATGGGGTCTCTCAGGCTGTTGTTTAATTATTGATTTATGACACTTTTGAAACAAAAGCTTTTTCTTAAAGTTACAAATACTTGTTTAACTTCTATTAAGGAATCAAATAGTTTTGACCTCTTCTCTCAGCTAGAAGTTTTGAAAATTTTGTCAACTATCAATAAATCCACATCAGGGCCGACCTGGTGGTGTAGTGATTAAGTTCACGCACCCTGCTTTGGCGACCCGGGGTTCACAGGCTTGATCCCAGGTGTGGACCTAGCACCACTCTCCAAGCCATACTGTGGTGACATCCCACATAAAATAGAGAAAGATTGGCACAGATGTTAGCTCAGGGCCAATCTTCCTCACAAAAAATAAAAATTAAAAATAAACAAATAAATAAATCAACACCAACTGTTGAATGAATAAATACATGGATAACCGTCATTACCTAAGACTTGGCTTAAGTTGTAAACTAAAATATAGCACTTACCTCATTGCACTATGGCGTTTAGTTGCAAAGATGATACTGAGCCAGAATAAGTAATCGCCACTCAGTAAATCAGTGTACCTACCATATGCTGTAGAAACACAAAGGAGGGAGTGGCTGAAGTTGTCTAGAGATTTGTAGAAAAGTATCATGGAGCAATGACGTTGCTGAATCACGAAAGACGAGTAAAAGTTCAACAGCAGGCAAAGGAAGGAGGCTATTCTAGACACAAGAAATATAGAGATAAAAAGCAAGGAATCCAGGGTCCAGCCCGGTGGTGCAGCAGTTAAGTTCACATGTTCTGCTTCAGTGGCCCGGGCTTTACTGGTTTGGATCCTGGGTGTGGACCTACGCACAGCTTATCAAGCCATGCTGTGGCAGGAGTCCCACAAATAAAAGTAGAGGAAGATGGGCACAGTTGTTAGCTCAGGGCCAATCTTCCTCAGCAAAAAAGAGAGGAGAATTGGCAGCAGATGTTAGCTGAGGGCTAATCTTCCTCAAAAAGAAAGCAAGGAATCCAGAAAGATCATGGTATGTTAAAAATAAAAATCAAGCAGTGATGTGTGGCTAAAGTGTAGGATTCATGGGGAGATGTCATGAGAGATGAGATTGGAAAGATGGTTTGGGTCCAGACTGTGAAGAGTTCAAAACCACTCCTTGAACAAGCATGTAAACAAGTTTTTAAATGATTTTCATAATAAATTGAAATAGTATTCATATTGAAGAAGAGAAAAATTCATGGAAAATATAAGGTGTAAGTTATGGATTGACTAAAAATTTAGAGTTTGTAATGGAATTTATAGAATCTAAAGACTTTTGATTTCCAGTGCTTTCAAGATCTTAGGTCCTAATGTTGTATCACTCAGAACAGGCTGGATTAAGGTGGATTAATGACCCCAAATCTCAGTGGCTTAAAACAACTGATGCTACATATTCATTGAAAGTTAGCTCTAGCACTGCCCCACGATGTCTTTATTTCATGACCCAACCTGTTAGAGCCGCTATCTGGAACAGTGCTTGTCTTGGGACAGGAGGAAAGGAGATCATGCTAAAGCACAAGCTGGTTTTTAAAGCTTCCAGTAAGAAGTGGCACACATCACTTAGGCACCTTTCCCTGGCCAAAGCAAGTTCCCCAGACAGCCTGTCAATGAGCAGCGAAGTATACTGTTCTCCTGGAGAGAGGCAGGAAATACATGGTCAACCACAACGTCCAATGTATATCACTAAACCCACACAAAAACCATCTCAAAACTTGAGACTTCTTGTATAACTCATTCATATTTGTATTTAAATTGAGTCTTCATGAAATCAAGGTGTTGATTCTCAAGAGAGCCATTTCTGCTGTTAAATAGAGATGTGTCTTTGAAATTCATTTCAAGTTGTAAAAATGACTCTTCTTCACTTCCACCCTTTGTATATGTTCATGAAACAGCTATATGCCAGGGCACTGTGCTGCATGCTTTCAAATATATTATCTCATTTAATTTGGCCAACTGTGCAGTATGTCAGACAAGACGGCTCTGAGAGCGTAGGTGCCTGTCTGAGAATGTATAGTTAGTAAGTATATTATGGCTGTTTTTAAGAGACCTCTAGTGCCATGTATCTGATGTTCTTACGGATTTTTTAGAGGGATTTTAAAGTATCATCCTTAAAAATGAGTGCTTTAAGGAATTATTGATTTAAAATTTTGTTTCTATATATAATTATTACATATCTCTGAAAGTTAATTATTAATGTCTATCTTATGACAGAGAGGCACTTAAAAATAGGGATGCAGTTTACCAAGGAGAATTGAACGGTTTATGATTTTCTTTGAGTCGTCTATGTGATGCCTTTTTTCTTTCTACATAACAATATAGTACATAGGAATTTCAGTAAAGCATCAGTTCCTTCACATCCTCCTACATGTTTGCCGTGTATGAAACCCATAATTATAAATCTACTTTGATTACATTACTCTGAAACATTTAGTAGCCCCTGTGCTGCCCTGCTCATCTATTTAAAACTCCCCTGTGAAGAGCTTAAATAAATTTGCTTTCATTTGCTGGCCTCATATAACTCGACTCTTCTTATGTTCTCCAAACTTCTCTTCTCTGACTACTGTCATGGTGGAAGTTCCCATCATTATGCTGCACCCTCATTTCCTCTTTACTGAAACAGCTTTCCCATGTCAAAGTACAGCCTGGGGTTTTCACAAAGAAGCTCTTTTTCATTATGCGTATTGTTATTTGAGTATGTGTGTGTATGTATATCTGCATATATATGCATTCATATATATTTGAATGGATCTTGTCTCTCCTAAGAGTTTCATTTATTAATTTCTTCAGCCATTCACTTTCCTACTTCCTCATTTAGTTAAAAATATTAATTAAATATCTGCAATATCCCAGTTACTGCCCTAGGCCCTGGGAATAGAGCAGCTTCGAAACTAAGAGCTTTCTGTTAGTGGCAGAGTTTAGGTTACTGAGTTCTCTGTAACTCCCCACAGTGTCATTTATAAATGCTCTGGCTTATGGGAGAACATGTGGTGTCCACGGGTGAAATAATATTTTTTCATGTATGCATGTGGGTAGGATATTTTTGATGTTGAAAGCCTAACCAACCCAAGAGAGTAACTCACAGCGCATAGATCTCTTATTACTATTGTACTGTTTAATTCCACGCTCCTCGTAGATGGGTGCCTACTGGTACTTTCAATTCCTTTGTGTACCAAGTGCTATCTCTGCCCTCAGCCCAGGGATGCCAATCACCTCCCATCGCCCTGTTCAGCCTCTCTGATAGATTTTATATGCACAAAAGCTGTTTACTCTGAGCTCTTTGCTCCAGCAAAGGACTGCTGCTGAGAATAAAGGCTTGCCTAACCCCAGTGGTCTCTTTACATTGTTCAGAGTGGATTGCCGT